>NC_136413.1:66012500-66377500 GCF_051521515.1 Lactuca serriola | reverse complement strand
GTTTTCTTACTTAAAATATATTTTTACATCATCTTTCGTTATATATTATATTTATATATGAGTAAAACGTGTATTAATTGTCGTTATATTTTATATTCATATATGAAAAAAAAACATTTATCAGATTTTTGTTACAATTAATTTTCTATTCATATATGAATAAGTAGTATAAATGATACTTAAACTGTAAAATAATTAATCATATTTTTTATTCATAAGTGAATAACGATACTGAAACTATATAAAAAAATAATTTATCTTAAAACTATATCAATATGGATGTGTATTTATAGAAAATAAAAAATTATGAATTTTGATATATTTAAAAAATCATTTTTCGATAAAAATAACTCTTTAAAAATTTAAAAAACGAAAAAACTATGTTTTTGTATATATTAAGATAATTATTAGCATAATTTAAGGAAACATGTTTTGTTGGAAAACACATGTGTATTCTTTTCCCATTTCCACCGGTACCATTGAGGTTTTTGCGGCAAGATCAATAAGTGGCTGAGAATGATTCTGTCATTCTCAAACTTTTTTATTTTTTCAATTAAACTTTTATATATATATATATATATATATATATATATATATATATATATATATATATATATATATATATATATATATATATATATATATTGATTGATAAATTATTACACTGTACGATTTAAAGACGTTTTCTGTGAGAAATATGTTAGCTCATTGAATTTGATACCATTTATGTACCCTAACCTATCTAGTCATGGGATCGTTGAATCCATATCTTGTCTCAAGGTTCCGAAATGGGAAAAAGTTAAATATTGTAGTGTCCATATCCATACATTGTTTATAGTACTTTAATATTTTTTAAATTCCCATATGTCTTTTTAAACTTAAAAAATACCATAACTAATAAGTTCATTAAAAATTCTCTCAAAATCATTTTAGGTGTTTGGTTAAGCTTTTTAAAATAACTTATTAGATTCCACACCATTATAAGTTAAAAAAGTGTTTGGATGAAAATAATTTATTACGGTAAAAAACCTCTAATAAATCATTTTTTCATAAGTTACCTTACATTTACTTATTAACTTATAAGCTAATAAGTTATAAACTAATAAGCAATAAGTTTTTTTTACCAAACACCTCTTTAATATTAATAAAAATGTTGGTCTAAGTTAATAAACACAATATTCAATTTTCAAACGAACACATAAAAATAAATAAAATAAAAAGGGTATCATACAATGTTAAAATTATGATGTTGTCATATTTTACAAAACACACATAGGCTATTTTGAAATTTACTGAATAATCAATTTTAATAATTGCTATTTCACATCTTAATAT
Source organism: Lactuca serriola (assembly GCF_051521515.1). NCBI lineage: Eukaryota > Viridiplantae > Streptophyta > Magnoliopsida > Asterales > Asteraceae > Lactuca > Lactuca serriola. Next base: position 66,376,165 of record NC_136413.1, on the reverse strand, counting down.
TGTTTAAAGCAGCAAATTTATCATGAAAAAAACACATACTTTGAATTTATTTTATTTGAAAAAGATAAAAAGGTGTTCTACAGATATAAAAGAAAAGTCATGGTCTGCAACTTATAATGGGTCTCTGCATTAACAAAAGAAATGATAATCAATTACATAAAAGTAAAACAGATTTATTGGTAACCAAAATTTTATTTCATTATAAATTTATAATGTATAAATTTGTGAACTCTCAAGTTAAAATACAGATTATATATTATTATAATATATATATATATATATATATATATATATATATATATATATATATATATATATATATATATATATATATATATATATATATATATATATATATATATAATAAGTGAAAGAGAACATATGATATGGGTACCTCAAAACGTTGGGAAAAAAAACAGAAAGTGAATGTTAATCCGCATGAGAGGTGGGGATCATGGGACCCACAAAGTTTTGACAGCGACAATGGCGGGAGGTATTTGCAGGGAATCGTGTTGACTCAGCGACTCGGTGATTTGGACCGCTCGATCTCCTTTCAGTCATGTCTCATCACACGCCTGTTTGCTGTCCGGACGTTAAAACACGCCCCCACCACCACTAACAATCTCGTATTTATAATCGTTACTCTCACGCGATCCTTTTAACCATTTATAGTAAAAAAAGACAAAATTTTATAATTGGTCCCTGGCGTTTGCAAAATATTACATTTTTAGGACTTTTATGAAAAATATTAGGCTGCTGCTGGACCTTATGGTTTCAAAAATTACATTAATGATCCTTTTGGTGTTAAACTTTAACTTTTGAGTCGTAGTTATTTTTTTTTTTCTGAATGACCAAAATAGCCTTGGACCAAATCGGAGAATTATATATTCCTTAAAGATCAACAATTTGATTTTTTTTTTTTATCTTTTTTACTTTTTGTTTTCTATTTTTTTTTAATTTTAATTATTTATGGTTTTTCTAATGTTTTTTATTTAAAATCAAGTAAATGAACTTAAATTCAATAAATCATTTCGGAACCATTTTTTTTTAATTTTTGTTAGTTATGAAATTAAACGGTAGTGTTTTTTTATTCTTTATTTTAGTCCATTATCAAATTGAAAAATATTATCCTAAATTTTAAACTACTGATGTCACATATAAAAATAAGATTTAATTGCAAGTTATATTTTAAATTTTTTTAGCTTTTATTCCTATTTTAATAAATATAAATAAGAAATATCACACATTGAAACATTAATTTTCAATAAACAAAGTGTTTGATTTTTTAATTTTAATTGGTCGTAACATAAATCTAATAGTCACTAAATAGCAAAAAGTTATAAAGAAAAAAAGTTGGATGAAAATTACTAATATAAATATAACATTTTTATTTACTTAAATCAAAATAAAAAATTAGAAAAACCATAAATTACCAAAATTAAAAAATAGAAAAAAAATAAATAAAACTCAAACATCAAAATTATAATATACTTTAATATATTCATTCATTTTAATCTTTTTGGAAAAGATAAAAAAAAGTTATCAAATTGATGAAAAATAAAAACAAAATACAAAAAATTAAAAATACAAAATTATTTTTTCAAAATACGGAAAAAATTAAAAAACACAAAATATAAAATGTATGAATATATTAGAGTATATTACTATGAAATTTTTTAAAATACATAACCGAATCCAAAACCTAATTACTATTTTAAATAAATAAAAACTTCAATTATTTGGTGGAGCATCAAAGTAAAAAAAATATTAACAGTAACAAGAAAAAAAAAACATTACTCACTAAGTTCACAAAGAAAAAATGGTTTCAATATAGTTTATCGAGTTTAAGTTTATTTACTTGAATCAAAATAAATAAAAACATTAAAAAAATCCATAAATAACTAAATTTATAAAAAAAAATGGTCCAAGGGTATACACAATTTATATTTAATGGAGCATCTAAGTGTGTGTGTGTGTGTGTATATATATATATATATATATATAGAGAGAGAGAGAGAGAGAGAGATGTAGGTAGGTTCAAATGTGGATTAACAAATATTGTGTGGATTAGGGCTGACAATTCTCGACACGACACGCGACACGACCCGCGACACGACACGAAATAAACGGGTTTGGGTTGAGTTTTTCAACCCACCAACCCGCTAACCCACCAACCCGCCAACCCGTTTATTAAACGAGTTATATATGAGTTTCTCAAAAAATAAACAGGTTGACCCGCCAACCCGTTTATATTGTTAATAAAAAAATTAATTTATTTTTAAATGTATTTATGTATCAAGTATTAATATTTAATAAGTATTACATAATATATATCAGTTATTCATAGACCATTTGAATGTTTCGACATTATGACTCGTGGTGGATGGTCTAATGTCATAAGTTGTAATCTATAAGGCTAAGTTTGTAACATGTTTTTATGAATGTTTTTAGTTTTCATTTGGATGTTTAAGAATTAAATATCTAAAATTCGGACCCATAAACCCAAATCTGACCCACGAACCCGCCAACTTGTGAACCCGTATAAATAAATGGGTTGGTGGGTCATATATGGGTTTATGTTCCAAACCCGCCAACCCGTGACCCGTCAACACGTGACCTGTATATTTAAATGGGTCGTGTTTGGGTTGGCATATTTTGACCCGCCAACCCGCCAACACGCGACACGCCAACCCGAACACGACACGATTGCCAGGCCTAGTGTGGATGTAGGGATTAATATGGGCCTAGTATTATTTAATTTTAATAAATAATTAATTAAACATTCTATCCCTTAATTTAGGCAATTACTTTGTTTAAAACCCTATTGCCTCTTTCATCCACATTCACAGTATCCCTCCAGTCTCGTTCAATCGACGTGTGATGAAGGATTATGCGAGATTAGATGATCCAACTCACCAAATTCCTAAACGAAAATGGATCTCCATTCACTGTCAACATCTACCCCTTCATAAGCCTCTACATCGACTCCAATTTTTCGATGTAATACGTGTTCTTCGACGGAAACACAGCTTTGGTGAACGACGGCAACACCACGTACACAAATATGTTCGATGCCAACTACGATACCCTCGTCTGGGCCATACAAAAGAACGGATTTACAAATGTGGGAATCATAATGGGTGAAATTAGGTGTCCGAGTGATGGAGATCGAAACACGAATAATCAATTAGCTCAAAGGTTTATGCAAGGATTCTACAGAGAGAAGGAACGGATTTTCTTCCACCTGCTCGAATTTTCATCGCCAAAACCCTACGGTATGATGTCCCTCACTGTCTCTCTCATTCTTTCTCACAAATACACGTTCTCATCGATTCCAATACGCAATCGATTCCCCCATTTAGTTTTGATTTGAAATTCAAATGGGTTTCCATAAATGTTGTTCCTTTTTTCATTATCAATCTCATATGCAATTGTTAATAAGATTTAATTCATATGGGGAATTCTTATTATTGGAAATTGGTAAATGGTAAGGGTCATTTCAGTATGCCTTACAAGTGTTCGATGTAATGCCAAAGAATAATTTTCAACAAAATTTGGTGTTCCTGCTTTTGCAAGCAAAGGGTATTATGGTATGAAAGTGCATAAAGTTGTTATTGCTTATGGAGCTAGGTAATGAATGTTCTTAACCTCTTTACAATCTTTCTTTTTGCTATATTTTGCCTCATATGATCTCTTATGTGTTTTTGTTTTTCTATTATTTGAGAAGATATTCGGGTCCCACGATCCATTTTGTTGATAAGAACTATGACACGGGTCGAATTCTGGCCCAAAGAATCGTTCATGTGGTTGTTAATGACACTGCTGAAGAACTTGCTGCAAGGGTTCTTCGCCAGGTAGTGAATTTTACATTGATTGGAATCAAGTTTGTGCCTTTTGAAATCTTTTTTGTAATCTTTAATACATGGTTTGTTAGGAACATAAAATGTATGCTGAGGTGGCAGTTGCAATATGTGAAGAACGTGTGATTTGGAGAGAAGATGGTGTTCCTATCATAAGAAGTTGCAAAATTTGTACAACTTCTTTTGATTTATTTCAGTTTATTCTTTTGATTTATTTCAGTTTCTAATTTTTTTTCCAGATTCTGTAATTGAATCTATGAATTCCAATTCTATTGGAATGGAATCACGAATTCCAATTCTGTTGGAATGGAATATATATATCTTCTCACTGATTTATGCATGTTCTACAATTCTTGGTTATTGGTTTTGGTGTAATTCACAAGTCCGCATATTTTCCAAAGGAATTTAGTTTTTTTTTTCATATGCTAATGCATTATTGGATTCTAAACTACAATTTGGTTTTGTTTTCACAGAAGTTGATGCCTGAAGAACGAACCACAAAATTGAAAGTGATTCTAAGCAACATTATTTTTTTAGAATGTATTAGTGTCTCTGTTAGATTTTGATGTTTTCTTTCCTAATTTGAAACTTTTTTTAGTTTTATTCTTTAACAATAAATGTAATTCTTAGTAATTGTACCCGTATTCTATAAGAATTAATGTAATTTTTGTTATTATTCTTCAACTCATGGTTCAAAATTTTGTAATTTTTCAAAATGTTCATTTAATCACAATATGTATTCTGTCCGAATATATATATATATATATATATATATATATATATATATATATATAATTTCAAATTTTTTAGAATTGGTCCTTGAGGTATACACAATTTTTAGAATTGGTCGAGGGGCATTTTGGTTATTTAGAAAAAAAAAACTAACTACTTAAAAGTTAAAGTTAACACCAGAATGACCATTCATGCAATTTTCAAAACCATAAGGAGCAACATCGTTACTTTTTTCATAAAAGTCTTTAAAGTGCAATATTTTGCAAACCATACGACCAATTATGAAATTTTGTCTAAAAAAAGTTAATAAGAACTAAATATTTTCAACTTTTTATTTAATAAACATATTATTTAATTATTAATTTATGTAAAAAAGAGAGTTTCATATATGTTTTTTTTAAATCAAAATATCATAGCTGTCAAATTTAATTTTTTAATAACATATTTACCCTTTATAAATCTTTGAAATACCATATTCATCCAAGTCTTTTTTTTATAACGCTTTTAATAGTTAATAATCATTTTTTATATCTTATAATAATAATAATAATAATAATAATAATAATAATAAATGCAACCATATTATTCATGCATCTATAATAATGAAACATTTACTTTTAAATTGTTGGAATGTTGTTCTTTTGACAAACAAAATGTTTTATCTTTAACCTGATCCTTGGAATATATGTATTGATTGTTTAGTTTTTATTGTTGTTGAATAGTCATGTTATAGATAAATGATATTTTAGATAGAATGAATCGTCCCTCGTGCAGGTGCCAAAAAATACGTTCGGTCCCTATTTTCAAAAATTAACTCGGACCGTCTTTCGTTTGGTTTAAACTTACACGCTTGATCCCTCCATACGTAAAATGACTATATCGCCCTGACTAATTTATTTTAATATTTTTAATTCATTTATATTGCCCTTGAATTTATTTATATGATTATTTTAAGAGTTATTAAATATTTTGGGTCCCATCTCCTTTTATCCTCCATTCCTCATGCTCCTCTCTTCTCCCTCTCTTTTGAACAATCCTCCACCACCATATACATTTAGACACCTCCTGCAATCACCACTGACACCTTCTACGGCTACCAAATCTATATTAGAACTAGAATATGAAACTGAAATTAAAAGCATAATCTAAAGCACAAACCCAAACCAAATCAACACCAATTTTCTGAAATCTAAAACCATTACAAACCAAAATCTGAAAGTGTAATCAACATCAAATCCTAATTTAGAACCTGTAATCAACATCAATTTTCGTGATGAATACCCAAATCTGAAACATTTCATGAAATCCCGTCGATGACCCAAAATCTGGTGATTGAGAGGTAGAACTGTACCCTCAATCATGCCTGAAAGTGTTAACTTCAGCATACATGACAACTTCGAAGCAAACTAAAACCATCTTCTTCATTTTCTTCATTGTAAAAAACCCTAGAACGCCCATAACCATCACTCACGTATCATCACATGCTGGCAACCATCAGACAAGATCTAACGAGTGATATGAATAATGGAGGTTTGTTGGCGATTGAGCACAACGGATGGTTGTTCGACGGATGGTTTCTTGAGGTTTTTAGTGTCAGACAGACAGTTGCAGATTCGACAAACTTACTTTTTTTCCTCGCGTATTTCCGACCCAAAACCCTATCTGCCTCTCATTTTTTCGATGAGAGAGTGCAAATCTGAAAACTCTTACGGTGAAGATCCTTGAATCAGTTCTTTCTTTCTATTTGGTCTTTTTCAAATGAGTTTAAAAATAAATCAAGACCATTAATGCACAGTTTGCTAGGTGGGTGGGGAGAATGGGGTAGGTGGGACCATTTTTATTTTAAAAGATATAAATAATAATAAAATAATAAATATATTTAAAAATAATAATGTGTAAGGGTAATACAGTCTTTTTATGTTTGAGAAGGGATGAAGCGTGCCAATTAAACCTAACGAGGGATGTAGTGTGTAAGTTTTAAACAAACAAGGGACGGTTCGAGTTAATTTTTGAAAATAGAGATTAAACGTTCCTTTTGGCATTTGCACGAGGGACGATTCGTGTAATTTACTTTGTTAGATACTATCATTGATAATTTGATGTTTAAGAATGACATATATTATATTTTGATATTTAACAAGGGCATATATGATATTTTGTTGTTTAAGAAGGCATATACGATATTTTAAAATTTTATTAAGGGTAAATATGATATTTAGAAATTAAGTTGGACACATATAATATTTTGATGTTTTACAAGGTTATACATGAAGTTCTCCCTGTATAATAAGTCATTGACACTTTAAATAATGTGTAATTTAGCTATTGATATTTTAAATTTGTTTACAATTTATCCATTTTGAGTTTTTTTTTGGAATATTCATTTTCAAATGAGAATCATTATCAATAATACTCTTATGAGAAGACACAATTATTCTAATTAGTGTATAATATAAAAGTCTTTGTTGAATGCATTAAAAACTAACAAGAGGCTAACACAAAAAAAATTACAAATATGACCATTGTAGACACCTCTCCTGTAAGTAGATCAATCAACATTATAATTTGAATTATTAACAAATATAATATTTATATGTTCCTAATAAAGACTATAATTACGAAAAGAAGTTCTTCTGGCCATCTTCCTGTTGTTGTCTTCTTGGTTTTGGAGTAAATATCTTGCCGTTGGGATCACCACTTCAGTGGGAACATTGCTTTCATTCCAAACACTAATAAGTATGGGGTTTGGACCGTAGCTACCTTGGAAGTGGTCCAATCTGCCAATAATATGAAAGGAAGTTCTTCTGTCCATCTTCCTTTTTTCTCATCCAGCCTTTTCTTCAAGTTGTTGACTATAATTTTGTTGTTGGATTCTGCTTGGCCGTTGGCTTGAGGATGGATAGGAGTAGACATTACTATCTTGATTCCCCAACTTGTGTAAAATTCCCTTGTTCTTTTGATTATGAATTGGGATCTATTGTCGCATATAATTTCGGAAGGGATCCCAAATCTGGTTAAGATGTTACGTTTGATGAAGGAAACTACCTCTTTGTCTCTTACTTGGACAAAGGGTTCAACTTATATGCACTTTGAGAAGTAGTCAGTCATCACTAGCATGAAGACCTTTGCTCCAGGGGTTACTGGCAATTTACCCACTATATCCATTCCCCATTTCATGAATGGCCAAGGGGAGATGATAGGATGTAGAGGTACTGCTGGTTGATGCAGGATGTTGCTATGTCTTTGACAAGCATCACATTTCTAATCATGAAGGAAGGAGTCTTTCTTCATTGTTAGCCAGTAGTATCCCGTCCTCAACAGTTTGGAGCATAAGGATCTGCCCCCAGTATGGTTGCCATAGTCTCCCTCATGTATATCCTTTAGGACCTCTGCAACTTCATGATCTTCTAGGCACCTAAGGTATGGACCAACTATAGATTTTTTTGTATAAATTACCTTGGATTATAAAAAGCCTTGGGATCCTTGTTCTGAATGCCCTTTCGCTTTTCTATTCCTTAGGGATCGTGCCATTTTGGAGGTATTCCATAATGGGTTGGATCCATGATCCTGAGGCTGGAGTGGGATCTTTGATGTTGGGATCCTGATGCTGAATCGCCGAATCGGGATCTTTGATTGTGGCGATGTCAATAGTTTCCATGTGATTGTCGGGATCCTTCAGTCTCCTGGTAGGATCATCAATTTACAGGATCAATATGTGGGTTATAGGGATCCTGGTTTCTGGCAGAATCCTTAGGGAAGATCCTAGGGTGAGCATTTGGACCCGTTGAATGGATCAGACTATTTTTTTGGATCCCTGGGCCGGTTCTTGGTTCTAGGATTTAGAGCCGGTCCGGTCCAGCCAGTTCCGGGTAAAACCGGTTATGGACCGACTTATATTTTTTTTTAAATTTGTATTTTGTGAAAATTTATAAACAAGCATATCTCATTCCTTTTAAGTCGGATTGACGTGCGATTTTTTTCAACGTATAATCCAGATTTTGTAGATGATTTTTTACTATAATTTTGTTGTTTTGGGTGTTATATTCGATGAGTTATAATCCTTTAAAGATGAGATATCAAAGCTGAAATATTTTAGCTTTTCAACAAGAAATTTAAACTTTTGTATTCTGTGAAATTCTTTAAACAAACACACCTCATTCGTTTTAAGTCGGATTGACATGCGTTTTTTTTCCAACGTGTAATTTAGAGTTCATAGATCATTTTAGACTATAATTTTGTTGTTTTTGGTGTTGTATTCGATGAGTTATAGTCCTTCAAAGATGAGATATCAAAGCTGAAAAATTTAAGTTTTTTAGCAAGAAAATTTAAATTGTTGTATTCTGTGAAATTATTTAAATAATCATATCTCATTCGTTTTATGTCAGATTGACATGTGGTTTTTCCAACGTGTAATTTAGAGTTTGTAGACGATTTTAGACCATACTTTTATTGTTTTTGGTGTTATATTAGATGAGTTACAGTCCTTCAAATATGAGATATCAAAGTTGAAATATTTCAGCTTTTCAACAAGAAATTTAAACTTTTGTATTCTGTTAAATTCGTTAAACAGGCATATCTCATTCTTTTTAAGTCGGATTGACATGCGGTTTCTCCCAACATGTAATATAGAGTTTGTAGATGATTTTAGACTATACTTTTGTTGTTTTTGGTGTTATATTCAATGAATGACAATCGATCAAAGTTAGGATATCAAAGCTGAAATATTTCAGCTTTTCAACAACTATTTTAGACTGTAATTCTGAATTTTATGTATCTTTTGACAGAAAAATCATATGAAAGGGATCTTGATAGAGTGGAAAATTCTGACTTTGAAATTGTAATGGATATGGTGATCTTCTTTAAAAAATTCAAGACAAAAATAGAGCTTGTTTCGGCTATATCAAAACCTTTGGTAAATCTTTTTATCCGAGAAGTCTTAGATGTGGACATACATCTAAGAAAGTGGTTAATCAAACCAATGTTTCTCGAAATGGTAAAGGACATGAAGACTAAATACGACAAGTATTGTGGTGACTACAACAAGATAAATGATTTTATGTACTTTACGGTTTTACTTGATTGTACCACGAAATCATCTTTTTTGTTACATGCATTTAAAAAAATGATCGGGTACATGGAATCATCATTGACCTTCGCATGCATTTGTTAGTACACTTGATATATATGTTATTTGGTAAACATGTTAGATTTAGATGACAATATATGTATGTTTGTGTTAAATTGTTACTGGTCCAAACAGGTTCAAGAATCGGAAAACCCACATCTGAATAAGGACACAGACACGGACACGACTCATCCGGTCCGGTCCATGGTCCATAATATTCTCCATAATCGGTTCGGTCCAAGAGTTGGTCCGGTTTGGTCCAAGAGCTGGTCTGGTCCGGTTCATCCAAATGCTCACCCCTAGAAGATTGTAGATTGGCCAGAGCATCTGCTTCAGTATTGTCTTCTCTAGGAATCTGGTTTAGGCTAAATGTTTCGAATTCTGAGGCCAGGTTTTTGAGGAGCTGGAATTATAGTGCTAGCTTCTCTCCTTTTACTGCATAGGATCCATTAAAATGGTTAGTTAATAATAAAGAATCGACGAATACCTGAAGATCTTTGATTTGAAGATCTTTAGCTAGCTGTAGTCCCATGATTAGTGCCTCATATTCTACTTCGTTTTTGGTTGCATTGAACTCACAACTGATTGCATGGGGTAGGATGTCCCCCTGTGGCGATTTTAGTATGAACCCCAATCCAATTCCTCTTTGGTTTGATGCTCCATCTGTGAATAACGTCCATCTTCCCACGTTCTCTTCTTATAGAAGTTGTTTGGATTCTATTTTGACTTCGGTTTTTAGATCATCACTAAATTCAGCCACAAAATCTGCCAATTCTTGGTAATTTATAGCAGATATTGGTTCAAATTTTATGTCATATGTTCTTAACTTCACTGGGCACTTTGCCATCCTTCATGACATTTATGGTTTTCTCATAACATTCTTAATGAGATACTTAGTTCTTACAGTTATATGATGTGTTTCAAAATAAGGTCTTAATTTAGTAGAAGCTATTACTAATGCAAGTATAAGTTTTTCAAGATGGGATTACCTGGTCTCAAGATCCATGAGACTTTTACTTACATAGTAGATGGGATGCTAGTCTCCATTGAGATCCTTAGCTAATACTACACTTACCGCATTTGAGGTTACTAATAGGTAAAAAAGGAGTGGTTCCCCGTCTAATGGTTTTATCAATAGGGGTGGTGAACTCAAATATATTTTAAGTTCTTGGAAAGCAACTTCATGTTCTTGGGTCCATTTGAATCTTTTGTTCTTCTTTAAGATGTCGTAAAAAGGCTTGCATCTTTCTAAGGATGTTGAGATGAACCTGTTTAGGGTTGCCACTCTTCCTGTCAGTCTCTGAATTTCTTTTGTCGAGGATGGTGATTTTAAATCAAGGATGGCCATGATTTGCTTCGGGCTTGCTTCCATTCCTCTTTTAGTTACCATGTATCCCAGGAACTTACCCGATCTCATCCCAAAGTGGCACTTAGAGGGATTCAGCTTCATGTTATATTGGTCCAGGATGTCGAAGGCTTTCTCGAGATCCTTGAGGCGATCCTCAACTTTTTTGGACTTGACCACCATGTCATCAATGTAAACTTTCATGGTGTCCCCCAGTTTCTCTTTGAACATCTTGTTGACCAGTTTTTGGTAGGTTGCACCTGCATTTTTAAGACCAAATGGCATAGTAGTGTAACAGTAGATACATGTTGGAGTTATAAACGTTGTGTCCTCTTGGTCAGAGGGTTCCATCTGGATCTGTTGGAATTCTGATGATGCGTCCATGAATGTTAGTAATTCATGACCCGTTGTTGCGTCTATCATGGAGTCTATGTGTGGTAGAGGGAAAGGATCCTTGGGACAAGCCTTGTTAAGATCCATGTAATCTACAGACACTCTCTAATTACCATTCTTCTTTTATACCACGACCACATTAGCTAGCCATCTTGGGAATTTCATCTCCTTGATCATGCCCGTTTTGAGAAGTATTTCTACTTCTTCTTGTATAACTAGGTTTCTTTCTGGTACAAATTTCCTTCTCTTTTGGTGTATCGGCCTGAAAGATGGATCAATTTTAAGTTTATGGGTTATTATGCTCTTATCAATACCTGTCATGTCCTCATGCTTCCATGCAAACATCTTGCTTCTAACCTTGAGGAACTTTACAAGATCATGTTCGACTCGTTCGGACATTGAGGATCCTATGAGAACCTTGGCTTAAGGATCCTCAAGGTTTAAGGGCACTTCTTTTATGTCTTGCTCTTGCTTCTAGCACATCTCACTCCCCTACCTTAATTGCTATGCTTTTCGTGATACCATCAAATATTTCATCGAAGTCTTGTAGCATTCCTTGGATTCTTGTTGGTCTCATATGATCTTCACTGTCTCCCATGGGGTGGGCATATTTAGGCATTGATGATATGTCGATGGAATGACCTTCATTTCGTGGATCCATGGTCTACCTAGTATGACATTATTAGAGGATAATGTATCAACTACACAAAAACATTGTATAGAGTTTACCCGTCTTGGTAGATTGGTAGTTTTATCTCACCGATGGTGTGCTTGGTTTCGCCGCTGAATCCGATAAGCACTGAGGATCTTGCAACTATCTCAGACTCCGGGATGTTCATTCTTTTCAATGTGTCCAGGAGTATGATGTTAACTGAGGATCCTACATTGAAGAGGATCCTTTTGACAAAATGGTTAGCGATGTAGAGATTAATCACTAATTTGTGATGGTGAGGATCTTGGATGTATTGTCTATCCGCTTCGTCGAAGGTGATCTCCTTTTTTGTTTGTGATCAATGTGTTCTTCCATGGTCCTTTTTCCTTCTCCGTTTTGGATACCTTGGCATGCCTATTTGCTGTAGAGTAAGAGGTACCACAAATATCAGATCCTACGTAGATCAAATTGATTACCATGGCGTCGGCAGGGGATCCTGGTCTGTCGAGGATCTTATGAGCATCCTAGTCTTTTTCTTTGGATATATCCTTTCTTCTTCCAAGGATTTCTTTGAGGTATCCTTTGCCTAGGAGATAGTTGATCTCCTTCCTGAGAGCTATGCAATCCTCTGTGATGTGACCAAATTCTTCATGATATGCTCACCATCTAGACTTGTCTTTCCAAGCGGTGGATTTTCCTCCTTTTCTTGGTCATCTTGCTTTGTCTCCGAGTTCCTGCATATCAAATATTATACCTGAAATGTCCACAGAAAAAGAATAGTCAGTAATCTTAGGAAAATATTCTTCCTCTCCCTCATCTTCAAGAGCATTAACCCTATGATGGTCATGTTTGGAATAAGGTTTTGATTTATAGGATCTTTGGGCCGAGGAATCAGCCTTTCTATTGGGGTGACCATAAGAGCTTGGTAGGTTGCTCCTCTTTTGGATCTCATTGTATTCTTCGAGCCTGATGAACCTTAGTACTCTGCTTCTGACTTCCTCCATTTTCTTGCATGGAGTCGTTACGAGGTCCTCATAGAAAGGATAATCTTTCTTTAAGCCCATTTTAAGGGCTTCAAAGCCATGTTGATGTTGGGGATACTTAGAGCTTACCCGCTAAACCTGTTCACAAAAGTCCTAAGGGATTCCTTAGGATCCCAAACCACCCGATAGAGATCACTAGTGATCTTTTCAAATGTTCTGCTAAAAGAAAATTGATTGTTAAATAAATTAATCAAATGAGCAAATGATATAATTGAATAAGGATGAACGTTAAGCAGCCATTTTAGAGCTGATCCTATAAGGGTGGAACCAAAACCCTTGCACATGCAAGCTTCTTTCAAGTGAGTGGGGATGGGAATGATCTCCATCCTCTCTTTGTATTGTGCCACGTGCTCCTTAGGATCCGTAGTTCTGTCATAAGGCTTCATGCTGGGGGTCTGAAAGTGCTTCAGGACTTCAGAATCAACTATTGCTAGAACAAATATGGAGATCCTATGGCTCATGGGGGAGACTTCTGGTACAGGCTGAACTACTCCAGGTACGCTTGAGATAATTTATCTTAGTTGTTGTAGTTCTTCAGACATGATCGAGCTTAAACCTGTATCAACATCCATTGAGTTAGTAGTAAAGATGTTATTATTGATGGGGTTACCAGGATCCTTGTTATTGGGAGTAACAAAGGTTTCATTGGTATCCTGGGTCGTATGGGGTTGGTTTATCGAAGTCACACCCTAAGCGGGAATAAAAATCGCTATTGAGGATCCTGGGTTATCAAAGTTTAGGATCTTGGGCTATAATATTGAGGACGCTGCCTCCTGAGGCTTATGGATTTTTGTCCTCATTCTTTCCACTTCCTTAAGAATTTTCATGTTATCCTCATACTATTAGGCGACTTGTCATTCTAGTCTCTTTACTATAGCAAATAATTTGTTGTTAGAAATCAACACAGAAGGATCTTGGAGTCCTAGGGTAACAATCAGAGAGGTGTTTTTCTTCGGTGTTTCTAAGAATTTCTTGGGAGCTACAGCCGGTGGTGATGGGAGGTTTTTGGAGGAAATAGGAGGAATCGAGGAATAGAGTCGATTAAGTAGATATTGTTTTTTGAAGGATTTTGAACACCACGACCCCACGGTGGGCGCCATATTGTTTTGGTAAAAAAAATGAACAAGAAAGAATCAACCAAAATGTATGAGAGGCTGTGATGTTCAGAATAATGCAAATATTAAATGTCGATCAAAGTGACATAAGTTGTTTACAAGGAAAGCCCTTGATCCTTGCTAGGATATCTGGGATAAAACCTTGGGAGGTGATAATGATCACCTGCCTTGATGATTTTATTAATTGAAGATGTCGATTACAGAGAAGATGTAAAGAGTATAAGTACAAGTGTTGTTGTTTTGCTAAGTATCGTGTTCAGTGTGATGAATACAAGTGAGTTTTATAGTCTAAAGCTAATAACAAGAACTCCGAAAATTCTTGGATCCTCCGAGATCATCTTATAGACGTTGCTTGACTTGGTCTTCCGGGTCTATTGCATGGTCATGACGACTATTCGTTGAGAATAAGTCTTTGGCTTGATTATTTCTACACATGTGAGAAAGATAATAGAGTATATAACCGTTATAAATATTTGAAAAATAATAGTCAGGATCCTGAAGTATGCTTGGGATCCTATGGTTTGAGGATCTTAATTGTAATTCTAAGATCCTAGCCCTAACAATCGGATAGGTTTTATCTGTTCCATAAGCATCATTTCTTAGTCAAATCACGTTCTCTTTCTTCTGTCACTAAGGTTAAATAGGGTAACAGATTTAATTTCCTATACCTTACCCAATACTCCTTATGAACATCTTCGGCCACCTTCACAAGTAATTTCTTTCTCTTCTTTTTCTTTTGTTTTCCTCTTTTTTCCAATCATGGGCAATAAGTCAACCCATTCTCGTGCCATTATTACCACCCCTCCCGAAAAAGACTTCATTGATCAGGGGATCCTAGCCTATGATGAGGTCTGCTCCTTTGATGAGGAAGACATGTAGTCTCTCAAAGCCAATGGAGCTTTTCCCTCTGATGTAATCTTCAGGTCCTTCGAAGCTTCTATCCAGCCTGATTTTGTATCTCCTCCTGGGAATGCTTCCCTGAATATCGCTTTTCTTTGGTCTCAAATACCCTTTTCGGGTATCATTTCTGATTTCTTTCAAGCCACCAATATTTCGTATATCAATCAATGACCGTCATCTGTAGGACTTTATACTGGACCGCTCGAGTGAACCGTTCCCACAATTTGGACATAGGCCTTGCCGAGTTGGCTTATGTTTATGTACTTTCTACTTTTGGGAACTCACATTTTTTGATTAAGGTCAAGACCAACAAACCTCCTCTAATTCTGAAGACAAAACATAATGATAGAGCCTGGAAGGAAAAATACTTTTTGTGAGGCGTGATTCTATTCATCGCGGAGATCTCTTGACCAAAGCTTGGGTTGAAAGGGTAGGATCTATTTGTTAGTCTTGAGGATCCAAGGACTTATACATCTTATTTCGTTTATTTTGAGGAAAGTATCACGTTTGGATAAGCTTTTACTGTCGTTGACGATACCAAGGAGAAGATCACGAGTTTTCTTGCTTTATCTACAGATGTCAGATCTTTCAAGTGTGAGTGTCCTAACCTTCAAGAAGGTTCATCCACCTCAGCTTTAATGGCCATCGGTAAGAATCCTTCTTAGTGTATTTATCTTTTTCAACATTAGGATCTTGAACTTAGAGGGATCCTTATCAATATGTAGGATCCAAGAACACTCAATCTAGTGCTCGATTTCTCTTATTTGAGCTTGAAGATGACACGTCTAGCGGCCTTCTTATGGTGAAGAAGGAAACGATCCCTCCTTCTCTTCCTCCTAAGAAGACTCGGCTTGATCTCACTGTGAAGACCATGACATCTCGCAATAAGAAACCATCCGATGTATGGGATCTTGAGAATTTGGAACAAACGAGGCGTTATAGAAATTGATATCCTTATCCCAATCTGCAGGCATTCTTTTGTTCTTTTCCATTTAATTTTATTTTCTACTTACTGTTGTTCTTTATGGGTTACTGAACACATCTCTCGCTCTCATGAGGATCTCAAGGCCAAGTTTTCTCAAATAGAGAAGACTTTGAGGGAGCAAGAGGAAATCAACAAGGAGCTCCTACAGAAGGTCGAGAAGCTGACCAAGGAAAAAGCTTAGAAGGAAGTGGTGCATGTGGTTAAGATGGGTGAGGTCATTGCTAAAGTGATGGCGAGTGTTGCTGTTGTTGTTTGGGAGGCCAAAATTAAGCTTGCAGAGGATATTGAGAATGTGGGATCCTAGAATGTGGTTGGATGACATGAGGCCAAGGGAAAATTAACTGGCGAGCCTATTGTTGCCAGTCAGGATCCTACATGGCAGCCAAAGGAAGGGGGAGAGAAGACGGAGGAGGTTTCAGGAGGTGGTGATCATTCTGCACCTTTTTGGGTATGTAAGACAATATTTCACTTTTTATGGGGTTGGTGGGCAACTCATTTCTACTTTATGCACTTAAGTAGTTGATGTTGGTATCTGTTTTGGTAAAAAAATTACACAATTACTAATCAACCAAATTGAATGAGAGGTTGTGATGTTCAGATTGTGTAATAACAAATGGTAAAAGAAAGTGACACAATGGTTTACAAGGAAAGCCCTTGACCCTTGGTAGGATCTCCTACATAAAACCTTGGAAATTTATATTGATCACCTGCCTTAATGATTTTATTGATATAAAATGAAGATTACAGTGAGTTCTTAGTAAGAATGAGTAAAGAATTTCGTAGAGTAAGTTTAGACTAAAAAAATAGTGTGTCGTGTGTAGAATACAAGTGTCAATTTATAGTCTAATCTAGCCAACAAGATGTCCGATATTTCCGGGATCCTCTATGACTAGTTTCATGAACGTTATTTGACCAAGTATTCCGGGTCTTTAGCATAGTTGAGATGATTCTTCGTTGAGAATTGGTCTTCCCTTAACTACTTCTACACATGTGTTAGTTATAGACAAAATATGACCATTATAAATATTAATAAAAATAATAACGGTACTTAGTCGGAATCCTGAGGTAGCTGAGTATCCTGGATATTCGAGGATCCTTAATATTGTAAGGATCCTGGCCCTAAAAATTGTCACCAAGTTATTCCCGAAAATATAGGGATTAGTTTTGTAAATATTAAAGGAATAACTTAAAGTAAATAGGTAAAAGGAAAGAGAATAGTACTTTTCAGTTTTAACCCATAACGGCTAGGTAATTTGAAACCCAACGAATAGTTTACTAGCCGTTAACAATCAAATCATATTTATTGGTCCAGTATAAATATGAGGGATCAGTTCTATAATCTCCTATTCGTTCTTCTTTGCTTTTCTCGTGCTATCTTGCGATTATAAGGTAACTTTTCTTCTAGGATTTTATTCTTGCTACCATGGGTCGAAAAATGGCCGTCTCTCGTAAAAGCATCTTGGCCCTTCTTGACGATGATTTTATCGACCAAGGTATCCTCTCTTATGAGGAGACATGCTCTTTTGGCGATGATGACATTGAATTTTTAAGACTCAATGGGGTCTTGCCAATTATCTGGAGGATCCTATATTGGGTCGACCAGATAAGTCAATCAAAAGGTCTTACCACAGGCCTTTCTGAGTTGGATTGTGTATACGATCTCACAACCTTTGGGAATTCTCGTTTCCTCCTCAAGGTCAAAACTTTCAGATCTTCTCTAATCTTGAAAACCAAGAACAATGATAGAGCTTGGAAAGGGAGATACCTCTTCATGAGACGTGACTCTGTTCCCGATGGGGATCTCTTACCCAAAGATTCGGTTAAGAAGGGTAAGATTTCAATGCTTTTCTTTGTGATCATGGAATCTTATTCTTATTTTTTTTTTGCAGCCTTCAAGTTCGAGGAACTTGTTCCCGTCATCGAGGATTCTGAAGAGAAGACTGAGAAGTTCTTAGCCTTGTCTAAAGTCAAGAGATCCTTCCGATTCAATCAAGCCATCCTGCAGGAAAGCTCCTCCGCTACTGACCTCATGTCGATGGGTAAGGATCCTTAATAATCTTTTGCTGTATACAGGGTCCAAGGTCACTCACTCCAGTGATCGCTTCACTCTTGCTGATCTTGATACGGCTATGTCAAGAGATCGGATAATGGTGAAGAAGGAGAAGAGTTCGTCCTCTCTTTCTCCTAAAAGGTCGACCATGGATTTGACAGTGAAAAATCTGGGATCTTGGGAGAGGAAAACTTGTTACAACCCGAAATTTCTATCTTGTACAATAGACCAATGTAATCAAATTTAGACTTGTTTTTCTATCATTTAACATAGTTTAAGGTCTATTTGAGTGTTCTAAACCTAGTACAACTAAGATTGGAGCCTAGAAATGGGATAACACAATGTATATCAAGCAAAATCGGGCCAAAGACTCCAACACCTGGAGTGTGCAGCTGCACACTTGTGTGTACGGCCACACACAGGTGTGTACAGCCGCACACCCATCCCAACCACACTCTCTTGCCTATATATGCCACCCTTAGTCATTTATGAACACTTTTCCCACTCCTTAAAAGCTGGAACACATTTCTCTCTCAAGTACCATCCAAATCTTCATCTTGATCTTCATAAAAGTAAGTAATCCTTGCTTTGATTAGTTGATACTTGAACTTAACTATCCTTCTTCCCTACTTTGATCCATGAAAAACACATTTTTGGTGTTAAATCTTCAAAAACACCAAGAACACATACTAAACGTTTTGGAGTTTAACCATACTTCTAAGCCTCTAAATCGTGCATACACTTATCATAGCTTGTTATATGCCAAGAACACTTGAAGATATGCAGGAAAAACACCATTTCTCATAATCTCCAGGAGTATACAGACGCACACACCATGTGCAACCATACACACCTCTTTTAGGTCCTAAAATGGCAATAAATTCCATATAGGCTAGAACATGAAGTAGAAACCTTCCTAGATGAGTCCTAAGGCCTTAAAAATACGTTTTGACACACTTCATGGGGAGTGTGCGGCCGCACACTCTGGCCGCACACACACATAAATGGTGTATTTTGACTATACACTCCCTTGTATAGCCATATACCCCCTTATATTCAATCTTATATGGTTGTAACACTTCAATATAAGTGTTTATTAGTCCCTAAGGTGGTCCCGAATTCAATAATTAGTTATTACAAAAACTAATTGTATACATACATATGTCGTTATATGGTTAATAGGATTCGTTTGTGCTCAAGTCCGCAATTGACACCCAACCACCTAAACCGATCCTACTGTCGCATCATTCACTACAGGTGAGTTCATACCCCTTAATCAACCTTTTAAATGATTTTATGGGGGCAATAAAAGTTGAATCATTTAGTTATAATATCAATCACATGTGATTTATAACTTGCAAACAAATTGATTTACTATACTTTTCACTGCTTTGTCAACAAAACTACTTCAAAACGTTTATCAAACACTTTTACCTGTTAAAATCTTTATAAAACTTAGTCTTAGTTACCAAATCATTACTTTTAAATTATTCAAACTTATATATTGTCAGATCATGTCCAATGCATATATAGTTATATAACTAAGGTTTGAAGGACTTAGGACTGATGACTTACTTTAATTCTTGTTCCTTGTTTGGTTGTGGACGTAGAGTACCCTGTTGTTTGTCCGAGTGTCGTTTGATCCTTAGTTATATATCATGTATATATGTGTAGATGTAAAGCTTTTATTTTAGTTCCAACACTTTGGGTAGCAAAGGTGTATATAATAACTAAGTCATTTATACAACATTACAAGTAAACTATAATAGGTATAGTTTAGAGGTATACTACTTACTATTTCTAATACAATGAAACATACAAAGAGTCAGTTCATACATGAGTCAATACATACTGTAAACAATACGTACATTACACTATACAACTGAACATACTATAATGAGAGTCAGAGAGAACATACACTAGTACATGCTATTCATACACATTAAACACTATACTAAAGAACATACTATAATGAGAACCATGGAGGAAATACACTACACTAGTACATACAATACATACACACTATAACATAAATGTGAGGCACTACTTTGGGGAATGGCATCTCTGTCATGGCTCGACTTGTAACCAGAGTCTTCTTAAAGGAGAGCGTGAATTCATGTATAGATCTATACTGGACTGACCATCCTACACCTTGCTACTAGCTACAGTGGGACATGCAGGTCTTCGGGTGATGAATGTCATACCATCTCGACGTCCTTGAGCGGCATGTTTTACTAAGGTCGATCAAGCATGGTTACAATCATATCACATTATACCTTAATTAAAAATTGGTTTAAGGTAGTTAGTACAACAGTAGTTACTATAACATGATCTCCCCACATAAACATTAATGTAAAAACTATATTTTATTAAATGATAGTCACATTTGGGAGAAATACTCACTTTTACAATGAACAAACATACAACATTAGATGCCTTGGTAGAAGGCTACTTTTAATAGAAAATATAGGATTTTCTAGGAGTTACAAACAATTATTACAGACATTTTACAAACTTACACACTCAAACACTTACAAACATTTTCATGCAAACAATGACACTAAAATACTTATGAACTCACCAGCTTTAAAGCTGATAAACTCTTTCAAAATAACTTGTATTCTCAAGTCATCCGTAGACAGGTACCGTGGCCAGCTTTTGAGAAGATGGAGCACCTTCAAGACTCATCTTTTATTTTGATTCATATTTTTGTGTCTTATAAACTGTACAGAACACACATGTATTAAAATACATTATTAATGCAATGGATGTTGTTGTTTGCTTGTTTACTATTATTCTATGTTGTGATACTGTACATGACGTCCTCCGCCCCAGAATGTTTTTGCCGTTCCGATTTTGGGGTGTGACAAAACTGCTGAATCCACAAGTTTATCTTTGGAGAGCCTTGGAGATGAGGAAGCGCTCTAGAAGTTGGTCTCTTTCTCTCAGGCTGTAAGTGTTGATTTCACTCTCGCTTCATTTTTCATTTTGTTTTTCGCTGGCTTACTATATCTTTGCCACATGTATCTGATCATGTTTCCGCTGATCTAATGATCCGAGCGGAGAAGGCTGAACAAGCCCTTCAGGTACAGGAGAAGATGTGGAAGACGACCAATGAGGATCTATTGAGGAGGGTGGAGCTGCTTATCAAGGAAAAGGCTGAGAGAGAGGAGGAGCACGTACATGAGATGGAGGAGGTGATCTCCGATGCAAAGGTCAGTGCTGCGGTGGCCGTTTGGGAGGCCAAGATCTGTCTTGCTAAGGATCTTAAAAATGCAAGATCTTGGGACGTGGTTGGTTGGCGCGAGGCATTGGCTAAATTAACTGGCAAGCCTACCACCGTCAATCAGGATCCTGTACTGCGGCTGACTGGGGGGGAGGGGTAGGCCTTTTTAGATGATTAGGGTAGCATAATCTTTTGACGCATGACTCTTGTAAGGCTGTAGGCCACTTTTTTTTTTAATATAACGGTTGATCTCTCTTTTGTCTTTCTACATTTCCTGCATAATACAATACTAAGGTCTTTGCATAGTTAGCATCCTAAAAAAATGAATAATTCTTAAGACAAAATGGCCCAATAGGGATTAAAAATAGCAATAACTGACTTTGTTAAGTAATCTAAAAGTTTCTTTTAGAAGTTTAACGATTAAATCTTAAGAGATTTTAATATGCTTTTAGAACTTCTTTAAAGATATCAAAACATCGGATGACTCCGAAGTGACGAAAGTTCATAAGTCAACGATTAGTTTAGGATCCTTGATTTCACTTAAAATTTCAAAGTTAAGGAAAGATGGAACCTGATTATCTTCGAGTTTATGTTTAAGCTTCATGAATCTTTGAATTTTAGAATTTACTGAGGATAAATTCCAACTTAGGAGAGAACTTTGGTTCATTGTTGAGAATGAGGTTCCTTACCAACGAAGGTCGATGAAGATCCTTACAGACTTTGACAAAATAGATAACATGTTAATGTTATATTATGCGGAGGATCCAAACATGTGGTACAATTCGTAGGAAAGATCCTTATTTAAAATAACATGAAAATGTTACAATTCGAATGTATTCTCTGGGGGAAATTCCCAACGTGTGATAACATGAAAATCTTATGTCATTTCTGGTGTAAGATCCCAATCTTTGATAACATGAAAATGTTATTAACCTTAAGTAATCACCGGGGTGGGATCCCAATTTTTGGATAACATGAAAATGTTATAAACCTTAAGTAATCACTGGGGTAGGATCCCGATTTCTGGATAACATGAAAATGTTATAAACCTTAAGAAATCACTAGGGTAGAATCCCGATTTCTAGATAACATGAAAATGTTATAAACCTTAAGGATCTCAACTTGTGTTCAAAGATAAGAGGGTTGCCAAGCCACTGAATTGTGAAATGATCCCCTTACCCGTATCCCACAATTAGATATCATGCGTACAAGCGAGGTGTGTAAACCTTAGTTCGTGTGAAGGAGGTAATTAGCTATTTAAACCTTAGAGGGGATTAAGTACCCTTAACTGTGGGAGAGATGATCAGTCTCTAGCTTGTGTACATGATAATTTGGAAATTACTTTATTAAATATTATGGAGTTTACCAAGTATTGAGATCTTCATGTGTCTAGATCCTTGTGTTTCGGGGTGTTCAAACTTGAGGATCCTGATGTTCCAGGATCTTCTATTGTGAGGATCCTAACGCTTCAGGATCTTCAATCTTGAGGATCCTTAACCGTGCGTTGTTCTGCATAGCAAATGTTAGCTAGGGGTGGGTGTTAGTCTAGTTAACGCTCCTCCGATGCTTCAGTTAGTAACATATTCGAGGATAAAATCAGTGATAATAATATTTTTAAGGTAAAGAACATGTGTACCTTGGTTTTGTTGGGGATCATTCGACCCTACTTATGTGTAGTATGTTTTGAGGTGTATAGCATTCTAAGATCTTTGCAGAACGTCTTCTTCGAGTGTTGCTAGCCAATATGCCTCTTTTCCTACTTCAACATCTATAAGATATGTTCATTCCCATTTAGGAGCCATTTTTCCTGCACTGGGATCCTTGGTGTTTTGGAATGTTTTCCTTCATACCAAGTCTCCTATTTGAAACCTTCTGACTTTTATGTTCCTATTGTAGGCTTTGGTGATCCTTTGCTGATTAGCAGCAATGCGTATTTTGGCAAGATCCCTAAGATCGTCAATAGTATCAAGATTCTGTGCTAGGATCCTGTTGTTACTCTCTTGGTCTTGCAACAAGTATCTTGCCGTTGGGATCACTACTTCAGTAGGGATTATTGCTTATGTTCCAAACACCGAAGAATAGGGGGTCTAACCCGTGGCCACTTTGGAAGTGGTCCTATCCGCCTATAAAATGAAAGGAAGCTCTTCTGCCCATCTTCCTTTACTTTTGTCCAACCTTTTCTTTAAATTATTTACTAAGATTTTGTTGCTAGATTCCGCTTGACCATTGGCTTGGGGATGGATAGGAGTGGACATTATCATGTTGATTCCCCAGCTTGCGCAAAAGTCTTTTGTCCTTTTGCTTATAAATTATGATTCGTTGTCGCATATGATTTCAGTCGGGATCCTAAACCTGGTCAAGATATTACATTTAATAAATGATACTACCTCTTTGTCTCTTTCCTGAATGAAAGCTTCAACTTCGATCCATTTGGAGAAGTAATCGGTCATCACTAGCATGAAGACTTTTCCTCCTGGGTCCACTGGTAATTTCCTTATTATATCCATTCCCCATTTCATGAATGACCATGGGGAGATAATAGGATGTAACGCCTGTGTTTCCGGGCTCGTCATTAATATTGATATAGTAGTCCATGTTAACCTTTGTAACCCGTTTTGAAATAATAGAAGTGTATAATTTATGTATTATGTGTTTCATGCTTAATTGCTTAATTGTGTGTCTTAATTTAATTAAGAATAAAAAAATAAGCGTCAAAATGAAATTTTAGATAAAGCCGATATCTATGGATAATGTTGTATTAGTTGAAACGAGGTTTCCGAATATATAAAGAATGCCGAAATCCGAGTTATAACGAAGAAGTTATGACCTGTCGAAGTTTCGCGACAGAACCGGCAATGCTGAATGACGTAAAAAGTGAAATTTACGTTAGTGCGATATTTAGCCTTAGTGATCTAAGTGAATGTTGTAGAGTTCCTTAAACCGAGAGCATGCATGAAAAGAACGCCCAAATCTGACTTCGTATGAGCAAGTTATGATTTTTCGAAGTTTCGACTTAGCGGTATGAAGCCCGAATACTCGAAATAGAGATCGAGTGATATTTAGCCAAAAATTTCTAAATGAGAATTGAAGATCTCATTGATATTAGTCCAACGATAAAAAGACAGACGAAAACGGAGTTCAGATGAAGGAGTTATGAATTTCGAACAGAGTTTTCTTGTCCCGGCCTACTAAAAATAATATATAAGTAATATACTTATAATATATTAAAAATCAAGTAAAAATTAGCCAATGGAGTCTAAACGAGAGTTGTAGAGCATAATCTCAACTTCGCGTCGATATAAAGAACGTCGAAAACGGAGTTCGTATGCGAAAGTTATGAATTTCTGAAGTTCGGGGCGCGAAACCCCAAAACTGTCAGATATCACGACTTGGCAAGTCTTCTGACACCTCTGGGAGTCTCCCAGATGCAACTTGGGATGACGCATGCAGTGACGACCAAGCCCACGACGTGGAAAAAGGGTGCCACGACGTGGCAAGGGCCAGTTTTGCCCTATAAATAGATTTGAAGGGCCAGCCGTTTAAGGTTGCTCATTCTCTCATCTCTCTCCCATATTACCTCGATTTACTTGCAAAGAAGTACCCCCGAAGCCCTGGTATCAACCCCGAGACCCGAAGCAAGTCCCGAAGCCCAAAGATCCCGAGAAGAAAAGAGTTTCCGAGCCGAAACTCTGCCCGCCAGAAACCCGGTGTGTGAAGTGATCCCGGTTTCACCGAAGAATACTACTTCTACAAGCCGTAGTGCTGTCCGATCATCTTCTGATCAAGTGAGTGTGTAGTTACATTCTTCTAACGCATAATTATGAAGTATTTTATATGAAATACGTGTTATGTGTATAATTTTGTGGTTATGTGTGTGAATGTGTATTCACTCTCTTTTATCTCATAGATCTGATTTATTTTTTATGAAATACGTGTTATGTGGGTGTGCCTCATCTATTATGTGGAATATGTATTGAATGAAAATGCTATACAGGTTTTAAACTATATATGAAAATATATATTTTTATCTACTAATATGTTGGGTAGAACATGGGTAGATAATTGGTGTGTAATAAACAGATGAGAGGCCTCGATGTTGTTGTTGTTGTTGATCTAGTTATTCAGCGGAGTATGGATAACAACCACAGACTCTTTCTAGACAGTCTTGTGGAACACTAGCAGGTTCATAACCTGTAGGTGTTGTGAACGATGTGTTCACCGGTGTACTCTATCCCCCTCATGGTTGCCTTTAGGATATCTATTGTTGAGGAAACCCCTTAGCAGTAATGTCCGTCCCGATGAAAATCCTAGATTAGGTCCCTTGAGATAGATGTTGTTTTAGGGACGTAAAGTAAGGATAACGGGAATGGGTAATCAGGATAGTGATTGGTTGGTGAAATTAAATATAATTTATTTATTGTGGGTTGAAAACCCTATATGCTCACCAGGTTCCCAAGCCTGACCCACTCAGTTTTATTCATATTACAGGTAGTGGAGCGAGGGCATAAGATGGTTGAATCATCAAGTTGTTTTGTTTACAAGTCTGTATATGTATATATTTGTTGAATGACTTGTAATGTTATCGTTTATGCTTTATGGTCTGTATCGGAACATGACATCCCAAGTTTTGATTATATAATGAAACGACATCTCTTGATGAAATGCTTTGATAAATATTATTCTATCATATTTTGTTTTGGGAACAAATTCCGCAACACTTTTAAATCAAAAGGATTTACTCTGAAATTATTTTAAAAAGAATAAATGAAATCGGTCTTTTCTGGCCGTGATTTTGGGGATGTCACATAGGATGTAGAGGTTTTGCCGGTTGATGCAGGATTTTGTTGTGTCTTTGGCAAGCATCACACTTTTGAGCATGTAGAAATGAGTCTTTCTTCATGGTTGGCCAGTAGTATCCTGTTCTTAGTATTTTGGAGCATAAGGATCTGCCCTCGGTGTGATTTCCACAATCTCCTTCGTGTATATCCTTTAAGACTTCTGCAGCTTCAGGATCTTCCAAGCATCTAAGGTATGGACTTGCCATAGATTTTTTGTAATGTTTACCTTGGATTAACACGAATCTCGAGACTCTCATCCTGAATTCTCTTTCACTTTTTTCTTCTGTCGGGATTGTGCCATTTGGAGATACTCCACAATGGGATGGGTCCATGATCGCGGACTTCTTTGAGGATCCTGTCCATCGGGATCTCTTTGAGGAAGGATCCTTGAGTCTGGATCTTCAGTAACTGCTACGCTTTTCGAATATTTAGGATCTTCTGATCTGCCGAAGAGGGTTTCTATGGCTGGGGTTATTATATGGGTTATATGAATCTTTGTCTCTGGTGGGATCCTAAGGGAGGATCCTAAATTAGCAAATGCATTTGCTTCTGTGTTTTCTTCTCTGGGAACTTGGGTTAGGCTAAAGTTTTCAAAGTCAGAAGCTAATTTTTTTAGGATCTTTAGATATAATGCTAAATTTTCACCTTTCACTGCATAAGATCCATTATAGTGATTAGTTAGTAATAAAGAATCAACAAATACCTAAAGATCCCTGATTTGAAGATCCTTAGCCAATTGTAGTCCCATGATGAGTGCTTCATATTCTGCTTCGTTTTTGGTAGTGTTGAATTCACAACTAACTGTCTAGGCTATGATGTCCCCTAGTGGCGACTTTAGTATGATCCATAGGCCTGTTACTTTCTGATTTGAAGCACCATCTGTGAACAACGTCCATTTTCCCGGATGTTCGTCTTCTAGGAGTTGTTTGGCTTCCATGTCTACTTCGTTTTGTAGATCATCACTAAAGTCAACAACAAAGTCTGCTAATGCTTGTGATTTTATAGCGGATCTTGGTTCGTATCTGATGTCAAATGTGCTTAACTTCACCGACCATTTTGCCATCCTTCCTGACATTTCTGGTTTTTTCATGACATTCTTGACAAGATAGTTAGTTTTTACATGTATAGTGTGTTTCGAAATAATATCTTAATTTGGTAGAAGCAGTTACTAAGGCAAGAATTAATTTTTTGAGGTGAGAGTATATGGTTTCAAGATCCATGAGACTTTTACTTACATAGTAGATAGGATGTTGATCCCCGTTAAGATCCTTGACCAGAAGGGCACTTACTGCGTTTGAGGATACTGAGAGGTAGAGAATAAGTGGATCTCCATTTATAGGCTTCACTAGTAGTGGAGTAGAGCTTAGATATTTTTTGAGTTGTTGGAAGGCTTTCTCGTGTTCCTCTTTCCACTCAAATTTCTTGTTCTTTTTCAAGATATCGTAAAAGGGCTTTCACCTTTATGAGGATCTTGAAATGAACCTGTTGAGTGCTCCTACTCTTCCAGTTAGCCTTTGGATGTCCTTTGTTGAAGGTGGGGATCTTAATTCCATGATTGATTTGGTTTGTTCCGGGCTTGCTTCTATCCTTTTTTTGGTTACCATGTATCCAAGGAGCTTGCCTGACTTCATTCCAAAGTGACATTTGAGTGGGTTCAGCTTCATATTGTATTCGTCTACGATATCAAATTCTTCCTTAAGGTCTCTGAGGTGATCCTCGACTTTCATTGACTTCACTACCATGTCGTCAATATAAACTTCCATGGTGTCCACTAGCTTGCAAATTTTCTTCTCTTTCTGTGTATTGATTTGAAAGAAAGATCAATATTAAGTTTATGAGTAATAATACTCTTGTCTATACCTGTCATATCTTCATGTTTCCATGTGAATGTCTTGCTTTTGGTTCGTAAGAAATTCAATAGATCTTGCTCGATCTGCTCAGGCATTAAGGATCCTATGAGGACTTTAGCTTCAGGATCCTCGATGCCCAGGGGCACTTCCTTTACATCTTATTCCTTTGTCTCCAGAACATGTTGTGCCCCCCTGCCTTAATTGCTATGCTTGTTGGGGTTTGGTCATAGATTTCATAAAGGTTTTGTAGCATTCTTTCAGTTCTTGTTGATCTCCCATGATCTTCACTGTTCCCTATGGAGTGGGCAACTTCACACACCGATGGTATGTTGATGGAACTGCTTTCATCTTGTGGATCCATGGTCAACCTAATATC
The DNA here is from genome assembly GCF_051521515.1 of Lactuca serriola. NCBI lineage: Eukaryota > Viridiplantae > Streptophyta > Magnoliopsida > Asterales > Asteraceae > Lactuca > Lactuca serriola. Next base: position 66,347,675 of record NC_136413.1, on the reverse strand, counting down.
ACATTATAAGAAGATAAAGTGTCAATAAAACGGAAAAATTTGTATAAAATTTACTCCTTCTATGTGTATTGGTAGATTTATTTCTCCAGTTGTGTGTTTTGTTTCCCCGCTGAATCCTATGAGGACTGAGGATCTCCTGATTATCTCTGATTTTGTGATGTTCATTCTTTTCAACGCGTGTAGGAGTACGATATTGACTGAGGATCCTCCGTCAAGAAGGATCCTTCTGACGAAATGGTTGGCCATGTACAGTATTATCATGAGTCCGTCATGGTAAGGATCCTGAATTCCTTCCCTGTCCATCTCGTCAAATGTGATTTCTTTTTCACTGCTAATCATGGTATTCTTCCGTGGTCTGTCCTCCTTTTCTGTTTTAGAGACCTTGGCATGTCTTTTAGCCTAAGAATAAGAGGTACCATAGATGTTAGATCCGCCTGAGATAACGTTAATTATCTTAGCATTAGAGGGTGGAGATCCTGGTTTCTCCAGGGTCTTGTGATCATCTTGGCTGTTCTCCTTGGATTTTTCTTGTTTTTTCCCGAGGATCTCTTGAGGTGTCCTTTACTAAGGAGGTAGTTGATTTCTTTTCTTAGGGCTATGCAATCCTCCGTCATGTGGCCAAAGTCTTCATGGTAAGCACACCATTTGGACCTGTCTTTCCAAGCGGTGGACTTGCTATCTCGCTTTGGCCATCTTACTTTATCTCCAAGATCTTGCATATCATGAATTACACCTGAAACATCCACATAAAAACAATAGTTAGTGATTTTAGGAAGCTCTTCTTCTTATCCTTCATCTTCAAGGGCATTAACCCATTAACCCTGTGATGATCTGGTTTGGAATAGGGCTTCGATTTGTAAGATCTTTGAGTCGAGGATTCGACCTTCCTGTCGGGGTTTTCGTATTGATCCGAAGGGTTGCTTCTCTTCTGGATCTCTCTGTCCTCTTCGAGCCTTATGAACCTTAATGCTCGGCACTTGACTTCATCCAATCTTTTGCATGGGTTCATCACAAGGTCTTCATAGAAGGTTGAATCCTTTCTTAGTCCCATTTTAAAGGCTTCTAGAGTGGTGGCCATGTTGATGTTGGGGATGCTCATAGCTTCCCTGCCAAACATGTTAACAAAGTCTCTAAGTTTTTCCTTAGGATCCTGAACCACCCGCTAGAGATCACTAGTGATCTTCTCGAAGGTTCTGCTGCAAGAAGACTGGTTATTAAAGATATTGACTAAGTGTGCATATAAAGTAATAGAGTATGGGGGAACGTTTAGCATCCATTTGAGGGTTGATCTTGTAAGGGTCGAACCAAAGCCTTTGCATAGGAAAGCTTCCTTCAAGTGTCCTGGGATGGGAATGATTTCCATTCTTTCTTTGTATTAGGATATATATATATATATATATATATATATATATATATATATATATATATATATATATGCTCTTCAGGATCTGTAGTTCCATCGTATAGCTTCATGCTGAGAGTTTGGAAGTGCTTTGGAACTTCGGTATCGACTATCACGAGAGCAAATCTTGAGATCCTGTGGATTGTAGGAGATGCTTCTGGTATTAGTTGGACCACTTCGGGTACATTGGAGATTATTTGTCTTAATTGCTGAAGTTCCCTGGCCATGTTTGGGTTTATTCCCGCATCAACGTTAGTATAGTTAGTATTAATAGTATTGTTATTTAAGAAGTTACTAGAATCAAGGTTTCTAGGAGTGTTGAAGGGCTCATTGAGATCATTGATCACCGATGCTTGGTTGTCCATAGTTACCCCCATGGTGATGCCATAGTGGTAGGAATCGTGTTCTTCTGGTGATTTTATGAGGATCCTGCATTATTAAAATCTAGGATCCTTGGCTGCACAACTGTGGGCGTTGTTTCCTGGGATTTCTGAAATTTTGCCTTCATCCTCTCCACTTCTTTGAGTAGTGCTCTATTCTCCTCCTGTTGTAGGGTCACCCGTTGCGTCATTTTCCTCATCATAACGAAACGTTTTGCAGTAGTGACTGAGGCAGTTAGATCCTGGAGCCCTGCGGATCCCAAACTTCCTGGATTAGCGATTGAAGGTGTGACAACCGTTAATTTCCAGTCAAGTCAAAGTCAACTAAAGTCAACAAGTCAAATCGGTCAACTCATCTAACCCTTGTATGCTAGGGTTTTCATTATGTTTCTTATTGAACAACTCACACTCTTAATACAAAGTATCACTTAGAGTTTTCACGTGTTCGGGAACTCTAAACCCTAATCAAGGCAAGTGATGAAACTACTCGATAAAACATTATTCCTTAACCCTCGGGGGCATATGACAATCATAACAAGACTTAACGAGGTCTACGAACCTTGTATTACAAAGCCAAACACTCAAAAGAAGTCTCTCTCAATCTCTTTCACTCTATCTCTCCCAAATCTCTCTCTATATGAGAAATCTCTCCAAGAAAGTGAAATCTCTCCCAAATCTCTCTCTGTATGAGAAATCTCTCCCAAATCTCTCTCTGTATGATAAATCTCTCCAAGAATGTGAAATCTCTCCCAAATCTCACTCTGTATGAGAAATCTCTCCAAGAAAGTGAAATCTCTCCCAAATCTCTCTCTCTATATGAGAAATCTCTCCAAGAATGTGAAATCTCTCCCAAATCTCTCTCTGTATGAGAAATCTCTCCAAGAATGTGAAATCTCTCCCAAATCTCTCTCAAAACCCCTTTTGATTTATTTTAATCATTTGGGGCATCCCGATACTTGACTTGGTGAAAAACCATTTGAAACGGGAAGATTCATTGGAAATTAGCCTTTTAGGTCCGAAGTCCCTCTATAAGGACCCAACCCTTCTTGAACCGAAGTCTAAGAGCTAGGACCGAAGTCATCAAGAGCAGCCAACCATGGAACCGCAGCCATTCGCACGGACCAAAGCTGTTGAAGGACTGAGGCTGCTGAAGACCCGCAACGCCGAACCCGGAGCCTGCATCAGAACCACGCCTTCGGTCTCCCTCCTGACGTGCCTTCGGTCTTCCTTCAGACGAAGCCGCCTGTGGTAGCTGCTCGGACCACAGTCCCCTCTCCCTCGGATCCGCACCAGCAGCCAAGCCACTCCGGTTCCAAGGCTGCTGATGACCGAACCCTCGTCAGACTTCGGATCCTCCTCTTTTCTACCCCGTTTTTGACCCCGACTCCGTTTTAAGCCCATTTTTAATTATTTTAACAGGGGATTTTCACCCAAACTTATATTTTGACATATAAGACCCCATAAATTCATAAATTCATCATATTTTTAGGAAAATCCTTATTTAAGAATAAAATCTATTAATGTAAGATCTTGAGGTGGAGTGTTGACTTTGCCTTAGTGTATGACACAAGCAACCACCCCCATGCCCATCCCATGACCAGCCATTGTCCTTCCACCATACCTGGTCATTCAAGAGTACCTTCCCTACCATTTGACCAGCCACACTCTTGGTCAAAGGCTGAAAACTCCTATCTCTCCTCACTTTCCTCTCATTTCTCTCACTTCCACTAAAGATCAAACACATCTTTTCTCTCAAATTCTCCCTCACATTTTCGAGATTTCCAAGGCATTTTTCAATATTTCCTTCTACATTTGGTAAGTATCATCACCCTCCTTATGATTATTACACTTCCTTTTACTTAAATCATAGATTCCTTACACAAACTCCATCATATTTGTGTTAAGATTCTCAAATCTTCAAGCAATCCTCCAAGTGTTCTTGAGTTGAACACTTCTTCCCTTCAACATTCATCCACTAAAATTACATAAGGTGAGTTGATACCCCTTTCTTTTCATGTTTTTTTAAGTTTTTAGGGGGGGGGGGGGAATACAAGTTAAAACAACAAGAACATAACTAAACTCTTCCAACAGCTTTCATCAGAAAAGTTGGACTCCATTCACAGACTGTTTTGGACAACTTAAACATTTTAGTTTTCAAAACCGTACTAGGTGCAAATATTTCAAGTCCTTAGCTTTAAAATGACTACTTGCACATCTCTATACAAATTTTCTACGATTTATGGTGATTTTTACAAAATTGCCTATCATTTCAGAAACGAACTCGGACTAGTATATGAATATGAACATTTTAACACAAGTTAAAGACTTCCAAAAATCGAAATAAAAATTAGGAATAAACTAGACACAATTTATGAACTCCCAGAATTTACGAATTCAGTTTTCGACTTCGTATGATTTTTCTAAAACGGTGCTGAAAGGCTAAAAACTGGTTAGCAGCTTATAACTTTCATAACACTTTGTATTATGTTGAGCAAAGTGTATAACAATAAGATCCAAATATTGAATGTATTTTCTTGATAGTTTACCATTATAAACTGAAATTTAGATGTTCATGATAAGGTTTACTCATTCATTTTGAACACATATAATAAACTTCAATGAGCATAGTTTATAGATTGTTACTACATGAAAAAGGTTTTACCCTCAAAACAAATGGGTTTTTCATATCCTACGTGATAAACTATAATAAGTAATATTTTAAGGAATTCGTATCACTAATTTATTCAGAAAAGGTAATTTTACTTCCTCCACGGAAGAGGTTTTAATATCAAACTATGTGTAAACTAGTTAACTTAGGTTGTGAGGCAATTCTCTACCCGTACGTTCGAGTGCGGGATCCAAATTCTTGTAAGTTATAACCAGAGTCTCTTGTAGGGAGAGCGTGATAATTGTGTATAGATCTTTATTGGGTTTGATACCCCAGACCTTGCTGCTAACTACAGTGGGACCGACAGGTCTACGGGTGACAAGAGTCATAGTATCTTAACGTCTGAAAAACGGTGTGCAGGTTATTTCTAGTCATAGTATGGTTATAACAACTCACATAGGTAGTTAACAATCTTTCAAGTTTACAAGGAAACTTTTACCTTAAAAAGGGGTTTACTTCTAAATCAAACGAGTTTATGTCGCTTTAAACTTACATGAATTATTTTAAGTATGGAAAAATACTTGTTCATTTTCGGTCCTGGGATTTAGGACTACATAACTTTTATAAAGAAAATATTGGATTTTCTTTGGAACAGATTCTATTAACACTACATCTCGTCTAGAATTGTTAGACTACAACAGTTCATTTAACTCAATTTATATATAACTTATATACGCTCAGTGATCATAGAAGAAATCTAAGGGTTCTTCTAGAATTCATTATCGCATAACATAGGAGCATTCATTCCACACTTAACTAAGAAAATATTTGATTTTCTAGAAATCATACCCTATCGCTTTTACAAGGAAAACAGTTTCTTCGTCAAACAAAACTCTTATGAACTCACCAACTTAATTGTTGACACTTTTTCAAAACTACTTGCATTCTCAGGAAATCAGGGAAACAGGAAAACCAACAACATTTTGAGGATGGGACGATAAATCGTCAAACAGTACATTTTGTCATCATAATGTAATTGATTTGAATCATGTAAACATATACTATGGTGTAACCTTTTCAAATATATTTATGATGTTTACATTTACTTTGAGCACTATTATACTCATTGTTGTGATACTTTACATGAAGTCCTCCACCCCCGTACGTTTCCGCCATCCTTGGTTTGGGGGTGTCACAGAAGGGGTGCTTTTCTTGGAAGTGTCAGGCGTTTTCCTCTGAGTAGGGGGCACACTCGGAGGAGGTGGTGGGTTTTTGGTTGGAATAAAAGGAGCAAAGGACGAAGAGAGGATCGGTTGTGTGGACATGATTTTTTCGAGGATTTTGAACACCACGGCCCCACAGTGGGCGCCAAATTGTTTTGGTCAAAAATTACACAAGTACTAATCAATCAAATTGAATGAGAGGCTGTGATGTTCATAATGTGTAATAGAAAATGGTAAAAGAAAGTGACACAATGGTTTACAAGGAAATCCCTTGACCCTTGCTAGGATTTCCGACATAAAACATTGGGAGGTGATAATGATCACCTGCCTTGATGATTTTATTGATATAAAATGAAGATTACAGTGAGTTCTTAGTAAGAATGAGTAAAGAATTTCGTAGAGTAAGTTTAGACTAAACAGTGTGGAGTTTGTAGATTACAAGTGTCAATTTATAGTCTAATCCAGCCAACAAGATGTCCGATATTTCCGTGATCCTTTATGACCAGCTTCATGAACGTTATTTGACCAAGTATTTCAGGTCTTTAGCATAGTTGAGATGATTCTTCGTTGAGAATTGGTCTTCCCTTGACTACTTCTGCACACGTGTTAGTTATATAATCGTTATAAATATTAATAAAAATAATAACGGTACTTAGCCGGGATCCTGAGGTAGCCGAGGATCCTGGATATTCGAGGATCCTTAATATTGTAAGGATCCTGGCCCTAACGATATCTTTTTTGCTCACGTGGTTGATTTGTGTGGTTATAAAAATAGGATTTTGGAGGATCCATGTATAGTTAGGATCCTGAAAGTTCAAGTCTAACAAGAATTCTTCAAGATTTGGATAACCTAAAAGTAGTTAGTCAATAATTTTGTATCTTAAAATAGTTAAGATATTTTAGTATAACAAATCTTCAAATATTACTTAGGAAAAAATAATTTAAAAAATGGATAGACAGAACTGATAGGTTTTGAGCACTACAACATTCCTATGGTGTACATGCAACCCTAATGCTTTGGGTCTAGGTTTTTCCTAATGTATACATGAAAATTGTTATCCAAATCAAGAACCCTAATCTACCATACAATTTTTTTTTTCGGATTTAATGAATAAACATAAGTTAGAAGAATACCTTTCTTGTTAGCTAGTAGTAACAAGTAATCCTTTCCTTGATCTTAACCTTCAAGAGCTTAGTGCCTCAATTGTTGCACCTTTAATGGAGTCACAAACACCACTAGCAGTTAGATGAACACAAAAGAGAGGGAGAGAGGCTAGGGTTTTTGGCTAGGGTTTTTTCTTGGAATCAAGTGGCCGAAATCCTCATGCCAATGGGTCTATTTATACTTGTGGCTGCTAGGGTTTTATGTGAAACCCTAATTTGACTGCTTATTCCTTAAGCAACCCATGGACTCCTTCTAGAATGCTCCTTTAGACAAATTCTCTATGGGCTTCCCATAGAATTCGTCCAATCTTATTCCAAAGTGATCCATCAGACCAATTGCAACTATCAGTGATTTGCTATATCAGTCCCCATTCTTTTAATCAGTCTCTTTTGATCCCTAAATTAATTCAAAATTAATTTCTGATCAATACTAATTAAATAATATGATTTCTCAATTAATATATTATTCTTATATTATATTAATAAATCATAAATTAACCCCTTTCTCAAAATTCATCCAATCAAGTTGCTATGGTGAAGGCAACCCAAAAGGACCATGCTACTATCGGGTCAACTACATACCAATTATAGTTATGGGCTTAGACACCTAATCTAACAGAAACCTGGTGCTCTTTAGGATTTATTATCCATTGAGTTAGAAATTACCTGGGAATCAACCCAACTTAGAAAATATCCGAGAAGGATCGCTGTTTGTAATATGATAATGCTACAAGCCCTAGATATTTTCTAGGGAAAATCCTAATTCATGAAAACATGATAATGTCTATGAATTTTAACAAATCATTGGGGCACAATCCCAACATAAGATAACACGTTAGTGTTAACTTAGGAAATAGCTGGGGAAAATCCCAACTTAGCATAACACATTCAGTGTTATTAACCTTAGGAAATTACTGGGGAAAATCCCATCTTAAGATAACACGTCAATGTTAAAAACCTTAGGTTTAATCGTTAGGATCTCGACACATGTTCAGAAATAAGAGGGTTGCCATGTCACCGAAGCATGAAATGATCCCATTATTCTCATCCTATAGTGAGATTAAGTGCTCTCAAGAGAGGTGTAGAAACCTTAACTCGTATGAAAGAGGTAATTAACTCTTTAAACCTTAGAGAGGACTAAGTACCCTTGATCATAGGAGAGATGACCAATCTTTGTTTGTAGTTACTTGGATACTTGCATACTGTAATCGTTAAGATCACAGAACTATGTATCTATTGGAATCTTTGAGTGCTAGGATCCTCGAACGTTAGGATCCTATTGAGTCAGGATCTTTGAATGTTGGGATCCTAGTGTGTCAGAATCCTTTAGTTTTTGCACCTAGAAAATGTTATCTTTGAGTGGGAATTATCTTGGCTAATGCATCTCCGATCCTTAAGTTAGTAATGGTTTTTAGATGAATAAAAGAATTAGGTAAAAGTAAAGCGTAGAGAGGGTGTACCTTGAGTTCGTTTGAAAATGATCAATACAGCTTACATGAAGTAAACTTTTAGATGGATGACATTCCAGGATCTTTGCAAGACGTTCTGTAAGGTCCTGAAAACGGATCTTACCAGTAATCAAATAATCAAACAATCAAAGAGAACAAGAATTGGAGTAGAAGTAGAATAGAAACAAGCTTGAACATGCTTTATAGCTGGAAAACGTTGGGTACAACTTGTTTACAGTGACCGTGAAATCTCTAGGATCAACAACCAATAATGACCTACACAACCTCTATTTATAGGGGACATGGGCCGGAAACAGGGTTTACGGCCGTAAACACCAAAATAACCTACTATACCACAATAAAGACTCAAAAGAACTATTACAATTGAAAGCGTAGACCAAACCACTAACTGGACCCTTCAATCTGCCCCTTGGTTTGGTGCTAGCTTAGACTCAATCTTTGTCGACCACCATCACGTCTGACTTCCCCATTGCCCCGTTCCACATCCTTTTGCTAATGATATTGACAACCATAGACGTATATTCTTTGGCAGCTGGCTCAAAAATGTCTTCTTCAACCTTGATCTGATGAAGGTTCAGCTGATGAATATCCCATTTCCCAAACTGAAGCAAATCTCTTTTGTCATATAAACGAATGCATCCATTTTCAAGCTTTATGACAGCAGAGGTTGTAGTTTCATCAAACACCTAGTAAAGCATGGATCGTGGAGATCCATCTTGATGATTCTAAAGTATAGGAATTTGCTTTACTTAATCGGTAGCAGGCCACATCACAGATCGAATAGGTTGATTGGTTTTGGGATCAAGTACACATGGGTATAGTTTAATAATCGATTTTGCAGTCTTCATTGAAGGAAAACCCTTAAGCACTTCGTCTTCCAAGAAATGCTTGAATTGTGTAGCCTTGGGATTTTGAGAGGGATTCGCAAAAGGAGCCTTTGATAATTCTGAAAGGTCAACCCTGGTCTAGGAATGGAAGTCATGAGCATCTTTATATAGTTCTGTGTTGCCACTCTTCCGTCTTACGAGCCACATATTTAAAGTGTCGTGAAAGCCCCATGAGATAATCCCTGATCCATCACCATATACATCTCTAAAGTGTTTCTCTCAAAGATCTGTAACAGTGATGTTGGGTTGATCCCCAGGAGCATTTTGATCTGAGCTCCTTTTAAACAAAAGTTGAGCTTTCTCAGCTGCTTTGGCCAATTTGGCACGTTTTAGAGCTACCACATTTGGAGCTTGAGTTGGTTCCTCATCAAATCGATCCACAACTCGAGGAGTTTGAGTAGATGTTGGAACAACGGGGGCATCTTGATTAGGGATATAAATTCCGGGCTCATCAACAAACGATTTGAACTTATCTCAAAGTTCTTCTTCCAACTTCTTCTTTAAGTCGTAGTAACTTGCAGTGAGAAGACCGAAATGAGTCTGAAGATCAGCAATTTGCTTTGTCTTTAACACCTTGTCTTCTTCAAGATCAGCAACTTGAATCTTGAGCTTGGAATTTTCAGTAAAAAGATCAGTCACCTGATCAATATTCTTCTGATTGAGCACATTTATCTCCTTCTGAAGACCAAGAAGCGTGGGATTATCTTTTCCTGAGAGACCTTCTCCAATAGAAATTCCATTGGCTTGGGAGGAAGGCATTGAGCTTTGTTCTTGAGCCAAATGCATGGCAAGCCTCACAGAGGCAACGTCATGATCAGGCCTGGGAGGAAAGAATCCAGCAGGATTTGAAGAGCTACCAGCTTCATAGGTGGTGCTAGGTCCTTCATTGATAGGTCCTGATGAAACAATAGGGGTGGTGGTTGATGGTTGTGTTGGGAGGCCTTGAAGTATATCAGAATCAAGAATCCCCTGTCTGGGATCACGTCTTCTTCTTTTCTGTAACGCCCGTAGATCAGGGCTAGTCAATTTAGAGATGATAGGCATCAAAAATGAATTTTTGATGAAAGATTATTTAGAATGAATAATCTTAACTAAGTTGTAGTATATGTTATAAGGATTCCGTACATATAAAGAACGCCGAAATCCGAGTTATAACGAAGAAGTTATGACCTGTCGAAGTTTCGCGACAGAACCGGCACGACACATCGCGACGTAAAAAGTGAATTTACGTTAGAGCGATATTTAGCCTTAGCAATCTAAATGAAAGTCGTTGAATACGTTAAACTGTGAGCGTGCATAAAAAGAACGCCCAAATCTGACTTCGTATGAGGAAGTTATGATTTTTCGAAGTTTCGACTTAGCGGTATGCAACCCGAATACTCGATTTGAGACCGAGCAGTTTTTAGTCAAAACAATCTAAATGAGAATCGAAGATCTCATTAATTGTAGTAAAACGATAAAAAGATAGGCGAAAACGGACGTCGGATGAAGAAGTTATGATTTTATAACGGAGTTTTCCTGTCCCGGCCTACTAAAAATAAATAATAAAAATAAATCAAAATTAGCCGACGGAGTCTAAACGAAAGTTGTAGATCGTAGTCTCACCTACGCGTGGATATAAAGAACGTCGAAAAACGGAGTTCGTATGAGGAAGATATGAATTTTTGAAGTTTATTAAATATTTTCAATATTTTATTTATATATATATTCCGATATTATCCGAAGGGGGGGAGTCAGCGATCTTATCGTCATTACGCCCAACGTAATCTCAAGTTACGCCCAGCGTAATTCGACCTTCCAGCCCCTATAAAAGGGTGTCGAGGGCAGCCGAGTAGTTTGCTCATTTCTTCCCTTTTTCTCGCGTTTTTGCATCATTTTTCGTGCAAGAATTATCCCGAAGCCCCGGTATCATTCCCGAGCCCCGAAGCAAGTCCCGAGGTCCCAAAGATCCCGAGAAGTAAGATTCCCGAGCCGAAGCTCTGCCCGCGAGGAGTCCGGTTTTTGTGAAGATCTTCCAGATCTGCCGAAGAATACTACTTCTACAAGCTGTAGTGTTGTCCGATCATCTTCTGATCAAGTGAGTGTGTAGTTACTTTCTTCTAACGCATAATTATGAAGTATCTTATACAAAATACATGTTATGTGTATAATATAAAGTTGTTTATATGTGTGAGTGTATAGTCACTTTCATCTTACACATAGATATGAAGTATTTGCTATAAAATACATGCTATGTGTTTATACATTGTTTGTTACTTGAGATGGATGCTGAATGAATGTTTTATATGAGTTTTTAAATAAGTTGTATATGTAATTTATATCTACAAATATCTTGGGTAGAACATGGGTAGATGAAATAGTTGATGTGTGTTGAAAGAATGTTATAAGAGAAAGGTGAGGATATAATGGTGATGATAATTAAGTGATGAAAGATAGGTGATGAATTACGAGTCCAAGCGATGTTGTGGCTACGTATTCATGCGATGATTGCCTATCCCTTATTATGAATTACGAGTCCAGGCGATGTTGTGGCTGTGTATTCATGCGATGATAGTCTAACCCTTATTATGATTTACGAGTCCAGGCGATGTTGTGGCTATGAAATCATGCGATGATACCCTAACCCTTACTAGACATATATTGAGGGAGTGATCCCCGAATTAGCATTGTCTATATGATATAGGCGATGATCCTTAGGAAAAGTTCTTAGGAACAAGCATATAAGGATATAAGATGTAAGGAGATGAGCGGTAAATATGATATAGGAGATGACCCTTAGGATAATATCTTTAGGGAAGATTAAAAGAAGATAATAGGGATGGGTAATGGGGTTGATTGTTTGATGATTGAATATAATAATTATATTATTGTGGGTTGAAAACCATATATGCTCACCAGGCTCCCAAGCCTGACCCACTCAGTTTAATTGTATCACAGGTATCGATACGAAGTTGCTTTGCACTGAGAGATTAAAGGAGATGTAAATCATTAGTGTAATTGAATGTAAGTTCTGTTTATGCTTATATGTCTGTATCGGAACATGACATCCCGAGGTTTTATTATTAAATGAAAATACATTCTCTTTGAGAAATGTTTTGATAAGTTATTATCATATCTTCTTTTGGGAACAAATTCCGCAACCGTTTTCTTTAAAAGATTACTCTGATTTTATAAAACAAAGCATAAACAAAACGGTCTTTTTTGGCCGTGAAAATAGGGATGTCACATTTTCAAAGGAGGTTGAGAGGTCTGGGTTGTTGTATGATCACTCTGAAGTGGTTCTGTGGTAGGAGAAACAATATCAAGGGGAGGAATCCCTGACACTGTCTCCATAGGAGTTGTTGTGTCAACCACATGTTTGGTAGTAGGAGGCGTTGATTCGAGAACATCTTTCTTTTCCTGTATCTCCGTTGTTGGATTAGCAACATCATGGATATTGTTAAAAAAATATGTCGAGATTCTCATTTGACAACAGGTTTGCATTGCTCTCAAGGGTAAATGTAATATCATGCTTGTCATAGCCAGTAAGGTCGAGATAATCAAGAAAGTCGTTTTCACATTCCACGACTTCTGTTTCATGCTCCATGGTACCTTCACTGTAGTTACTCTGAACATGCATTGATATCAGATCATGTTCCTCAGCCACAAACGTATTAGGAACTGGTGTATCTTCTTATTCGTCATGCTATGACACTGTGATAATGTCATCTTCTGAAATCACCTCTCTGAAGACGTAGGCTCAGAAGATAACTTGTCAGAAGATCCATGAGACTCAGATGCTTCGTTCAACTCAGCAGACTTTCCAAACTTCACACGCGGGTACTTTCCTTGGAATACAACCTTTCCCTTGCGATTCTGCTTGATTAGCCCAACAGTATGTGGACCTAGAGACTTCATATCTAAGGTATCTCCCTCCTTGACCATTTCGGGAAATTGTATGTCAATGAACACTTGGATGAACCTAGGATACATTAAGAAAGTATCCCTCATTAACCACTTGTATGGTAGGATTAATTTATATATGAATTTTGAAAATACTTTTATAGGTATTGTTTGGAACATTTCGTCAACAACTTCCATAACAAGTTTCGTAACTCACAATTGAAAGTTTTAGCTTACCGTGCTAGGAGTCAAAACCAAGTTCATAAGTTCAACTCCATTATGGAAGAAATTGGAAAACAAAATGCACAAGCTTGCAAGTGGCTTGAAGGACACTCACTTTGTAGATGAGGACTTTTACATGATTGTGGAATGCATTATGGGTTGCTCACTATGCATATGTCATAGATTTTCAACAATATACTTAAAAGTTCTCATTTCTTTTGTACCAATCAATCCATGTGTCCAACTTACATTATATAGATTGGTTCACTACTTTGATGTCAGACATCTTTTAGGATCAACTTCTAAATATAATGGAGATATGTTTACAACCCATGCACTTGCAAAACAAGCAACATCAATGTTAAAAGCTATTGCACACAGCTTGAAATCATTTAATCGAACGAAAGGAATTTTAGAGGTGGTTACTCAGAAAGGAAAAAAATATGCAAGCAGTTGATTTGGAGAAAAAAAACTTGTACATATGGTAAGTGGGAGGCATACAAATATCTTGTTCTCGTGTATTGAGTGTGTGCCTGTGTCCCTATATTTCTTTAAATAGTAGTCAATATATTCAATAATATTACTCAATGACAAATTAAATATCATCCTACCTGTTATTCCTATTTATCTTCCTACCATATCAAATGTTGACATGTGTCACATTTAATTAAATTGATAATATTTTAGTCCATTTGTCATCATTTAATGTGGGTAGGAAGACAGTATGAATAAAATACAGGAGGAAATTTAATTTCTCTTACTCAATTGTTGAGCATTCAACTATTTAGGAATTTAAGTTTTCCCCGGTTCCTCATGAATCATATTGGTCGGAGACAACTATTAAAGGAATGCTACCAAATTCAGAGTATAAACAAAAAAGGAAAAAGGTTGTCTCCGCTCAACAAGACTACGAAATGGAATAGACATTAAAAAAACAAAAAAAAAATCTTTGTAGAATTTGTAGGCAACCTATCGTTGTTAAAATACATGTCATTCCAGACCAAGAAAAAAGTTTGTTGATCTGTAACTGCATTTATGTAAGTCCCTAATTTGCCTGTGTATCAATCAAATCCGTTTGATGGTGCGGAATCCCAATCAAACGGATGATGTTAGATCAAATAGAAGAGAATGAGAAGAAGAAGATGATGAATCTTGTATGTATTGATATATGAATGAAATTCCTTACAATAGATTCTTTCACACAATATGCTCTCTCTTCCTCTCTCTCTTGGCCGTATAATCTCTAGGGTTCATCAATCACTACTCCTCACCCTAACACCTATATATATACATGGAGAATATGGGCCATAAATGGGTTTACGGCCGTAAGGTGTTTACGGCCGTAAACTCAACCGCAAACATGACCGTAAACTCCAAAAATATTACAAAAAAATACATTTTCCAAGAAAAGTAAAATATAAACCATATTTTTGACCCAACAAGCTCCCCCTAAAAAGTAGCTATATTTTCTTGTTAATCTTCAATGGGAGCCTTGGCTTCAGCTTTAATCTTCGATGACTTCACGACTTCAAGATGAACTTGATGAATCTTCAATGAATGACTTCATCTTGAGCACTTGAGCTTTTCTGCAGAATTTGACATTGAACGCCCATTGGGTGAGGAGGCTTCTTGTACTGATTCTTGAAAGATGACACTTTCAGCTTGAGAATCTTAAGAGAGAACAAATCTTCTGGATCACTTCAGCAGGTACAACGATAGCAGCAGACTGATTGAGGAGGCTTCAATGCAATCCGTCACATAATCTTCAATTTCTGCTTCACCTTGCTTCTAGGGTTGAAGGATTGAATGTTGAAAGAATAATCTTCATTTCTTGCTCTTTCGAATGAGAATTCTTCGATGCTCACGGACGAAGCCTTTTGGCTCAGAAATCTTCGACACAAACTCCATGAGTTTCATCTATACCTGAAATCACTTTTCAAGACAAAACAAAACTAAAAGAAAACTTAGCACACAAAACAAAAACAAAAATATCTTTGGATTTTTCATATTTTCTGAAAAAGAAATAAAATAGAAATAACACTACATTATTATTTTTTTTTTAAAATTTTTTTAATTTTTTTTTAATTTTAATTTTCTGCCTTTTTTTTTTTTTAATTCTCCCCTAATATTTAAATTAGAAGAACACTATGAATAAAATTAACAAAAACAAAAATAATATCTAACTTTAAGAGTGATTTGGGATCAAAGTTGTTGGACAGCCTTATTCCACTTGTCGGTACCCTTATCTTCACATCTTCGTTTGATCGATCGCCAGTATTGTGGTCCACTTAAACACGAAAATTTTGTGACAATTTTGGACAATTTACCAATGACATGATACATGCATATATCTAATTGTAACTTTATTATCATGATTGGCCCTAATTCTTAAATAAAATTTTCTTATGACCATTTAACTGACTACAACCAGGGATATTGTTGTCCACCTAAATCGAGCAGCGAGATCTACAGACAATCTGTATGTGTTCAATTTTAAGTGTACTAGAACATGTTTCCCGCTTCCTGATATGCCCCAGCCATCAAGAACTTCCAGAGTACTCCTGTGACAACCCAAGTTGTCCCGTTACATTTTCCCGTTACCGTTAACGGTATATTCCAGTTTATAAAAGTGCTGTTAATTAGAGGTCGTCAATTAAATAAACATTTCAGTTGTTTATGTTTAATATGCCGTTAAGTCGTGATAAAAGAAAATAAAAACACATAATACATATTTCCATTTAATTGGAAAAGTTAGTTTTTATTACTACGACCACTAAATCGGGCGACCAAAAGCCCCGTTTAACGGCAGTATCGGGTAGATTCCCACTGAGCCCCAACTCGAACCCCTATATAAAGGAGAGTGGAGTCCATTGGAGACTTTTTACACTCCCTAAACACTATCTCTCTAAACTCTCTCCTTATCCAAGATTAAGGTCCAAAAACATAGATTTAAGGCTCCAAATCAAAGAGGTAACATTCCTAACTTGTTATCTAACCTCTTTAGCCTTCAAATTAATGTTTAAAATGAGATTTAGGACCTGGAACAAGTGTTTACGGCCAAGGCACATGCTTGGGCCGTAAACACATAAATATGGGGTTTTAGAGCCATTTAACCCTTCCAAATCATTGTTGGGGCTTAGATACGACTTTGAGGCTTACAAATCGGGACTTGAAACATTTAAATCATGAATTTTGAGGAATAAAAAGGAGTTTACGGCCAAGGCTCATTCTTGGGCCGTAAACCCCTCAAACAGGGGGGTAAACACCTTTTAACATGTCAAAATGCCTTGAAACTCAACCAATAGCCTTGTGGTAAATCCTAGAACCATCTAAAAATAGTTAGGAGGCCTTAAACATATCAAAATGTATCATACAAGAGTTTATGGCCATGGCACATACCCTTAGGCTATAAACTCATAAAAGTATGTTAAATGATGCCCTTAAATCATCCCAAGGCTTGGAAAAATTACTAGAATCACATGTGATTGCTTTTAGTGCCTCAAATCAGTTATCCTTAACCATAGGAGAGTTTACGGCCGTAAACTCCAAGTTTACAGCCGTGAACTCCCTTTTAAATGGTATAAATTCATTTAGTCCATTCCAAGGCATTTTAGAAATTCATACCAACAATCCCCAAGTCCAAACAAGCCATTAAACACTCAAAATCGCACCAACATGAGTTCACGGCCGTGAACTCATGTATTTATGTGTTATGTGGCTGTAAACTCCCTTAAATGTTTACTCTTGGGGAGTAAACTCAAATCCCAAGTCCCTAGTGTCATTACACGTCCGTAGATGTCACCCGGGTCACTCCAAACGCTAGTTTTGAGGTGTTTAACCTCGTTGGAGTGTGATGTTCCATATAATTAGTGAATGTATATCTAATTAATTATATATGGACATTATTACATTTTACATAGGGACATCGCGAGTAATCAAGCCCCGAACACCCAACCGGCACCCTCGTCGGACCTACTCACACCAGGTGAGTTCATACCCCTGAATGAACCTTTTAAATGTTTTTACATGTTTTATAGGGGGAATAAAAGTTAAACATGCCAGTTATCATGTCAATAACATGTGATTGATAACCCGCATGCACAAGATTTTACCACACTGTATACTGTTTTACCGAGTAGGACACTAAAATGACTTTCAAAAAGGTTTTCAAACTGTTTCAAACTCTTACTTATATTGTTTTATTCAAAATCATTTCAAACCGATTTATAAAGTTTCCAAAGATTTCTAAAGGTTTTCACACTTATTTTACCAAAGAATTCAAAATGCGATTTTCCTAAATATAAAGGTTTTCCAAGGTTTTCATCAAATTTCTCTTTCACGTCGAATACTTATACTTGTTAATTACCGCTGCTTCACTTTCACTTATTGTAAACTCCTACTTGATAACGCTTTCACTTCCGGATACGCTTATACCTGTTATTGCCTCTACTTCGCTTATACTTGTAGTCACTTATACTTGATAGACGCTCTTACTTCACTTATTGTCGTCTCTACTTCGTGATACGCTTATACTTGTTCGACACTCCTACTTCACTTGCGACCGCTCCTACTTCACTTGTTAGACACTCCTACTTCACAAGAACCACTTCTACTTGATACACACTCAGTCATAGTTAGATGTATGTTTGTACTTATATAGGTGCATATAAGTAATGATTGAAAGACTTAGGAAGGCTCGTCCGCCCTATTTCCTTTTCTTCGTTGAGATGTGGTCTGGTGGGATCGGATGGCCGTCCGAAGGTCGTTTGATTCATTAGTTATATATTATGTATATGAGTATGGACATACAGGAATTCTCTAGTCAGTTTAGTTAAGAGTCTCTACCTCTAGTCTACACTTACATTAGAAACACACTACCCACTATTTGGAAGTCTCTACCTCTAGTTCAACACTTACACACTACCCACTATTTGGAAGTCTCTAACCACTATTTGGGATGCATCTTCAGGACACGGCCTTCTCCGTCGTCTAGTTGGTAACCAAAATCTCCTGTAGGGAGAGCGGACATTGTGTGTATAGATCTATACGGGATTGACAACCCCGCACCCAGACTGCTAGCTACAGTCCCGGCCTACCAAGCCAACGGGTGACAAATGTCATATTTTAGACGCTTGTAGGGCGTCTGGTACTCTAGTCAGTATGTTTACGAGTATCCTGGGTTACCTTATAATTCATTGGCTTTAAGGTAACGGTATTTTACCGGCAATTTACACTGTATGCTGGTAATTCATTTTCAGAGTCACACTGTTTCGACCTTACAAGACGTATCTTTCATTTGATACTGTCTGGGGTCTGCTTTCTCTGTTTCGACCTTACAAGACGTATCTTTCATTTGATACTGTCTGGGGTCTGCTTTCTCTATTTTGACCTTGCAAGACGTATCTTTCATTTGATGTTGTATGGGGTCTGTTTTTCACTGTTTTAGACCTTACCAGCTGTACCTTTCATTTGGTACCTTCTGGGGTCTGAGTCTCTATTTGTTAGACTGAACCAGGCGTGTCGTTTGTTCGATACTCTCCTGGAGTCTATGATTCCTTGCCTTAGTCAGCAGTCCTCACTGCTGAGGCATATGTTATTCCCTGATGTCGTTTGCTTTCCTCAATAATCAAATTCAGTATTTTGATAATGATAGCAATTTAGGGAAGATGACTTTTTACCACATAACACTGACCAGTCTTGGTAGAAGGTTGCTTTGATTAAAGAAAATATAGGATTTTCTGGAAAGAACTCTAATACACAGAAAACACTTAAACTACTACTTATTAAAGTTATTTGATTGAAACATCACTAAATACTTATGAACTCACCAGCATTTGTCAAAATGCTGATACTCGCTTTTCAAATAACTTGTATTCTCAGGTTAGCATTAGACAGGTACACCCCCGGAGCTGTTGATGAAGACGACTTAGTACCTTACTGTACTTATTATATTTGTTTGTATACTTTGAATTGTTGTAATGTAATCATGTAAAATTATTACTATTAATGCAATGTTTTGTTGTACTTGATTACTATAATGCATGTGTTGTGATACTTGACATGACATCATCCACCCCAGAACGTTTCCGTCGTTCCGGTTTTGGGGTGTGACAGATTGGTATCAGAGCATTGTTTATAGTGAGCTAAGTATATCAATTCATAAAAGATATACAACCTATAAACACAAAGGGATAAAACACTCTGACCAAGAATTATACTTTAAAATATAACCATATTTTACCAAAGTATAATAACATCCATAATCTAAACACTCGAACAAAAGTATCACAAGAAGAACAAGAATAAAAGTCTTCGGATGTTAAACATTTCCGGGTTCAGTTGGTAAGGCGCGAGGTTTAGTTGGTAGGAGACCCGGGTTCGATCCCCGGCGCCTCCAAAATTTCGTCCGCCTCTTTCTTTTTTTTAATAGACGTTGCGAAGACACCTGCTGCTTGCGAGGACGACGTGCGACGCTCGATGTGAGGATCTGGTGCGAACCGGAAACCGCGAGGCCCGTAATCTTGGACCGTGAACTCCGAGGCCGCAAGCTCGGGTCGTAAACGTGCGAGGCCTCAGACCGTAACCTCTGACTGCAAACTCCGGCAGCAAACTCTTCAGAACCCTAGCCGCCGGCCGCAAACTCTTTTTTATGAAAAACACGAAGAACAAACCCCCCTTATTTTTCAGAGATCTATCCAAAAACGCAAGAATATTTTGAAAATAAGATCAAATAATGCTCCAAATCTAACAAAATTGACTGATACAACTTGGCTCTGATACCAATTGTAAGTCCCTAATTTGCCTGTGTATCAATCAAATTCGTTTGATGGTGCGGAATCCCAATCAAACGGATGATGTCAGATCAAATAGAAGAGAATGAGAAGAAGAAGATGATGAATCTTGTATGTATTGATATATGAATGAAATTCTTTACAATAGATTCTTTCACAAAATATGCTCTCTCTTCCTCTCTTTCTTGGCCATACAATCTCTAGGGTTTATCAATCACTACTCCTTACCATAACACCTATACATATACATGGAGAATATGGGTCGGAGAACATTGGCCGTAAATGGGTTTACGGCCGTAAGGTGTTTACGGCCGTAAACTCAACCGTAAACATTACCGTAAACTCCAAAAATATTACTGAAAAATACATTTGCAAAGAAAAGTAAAGTATAAACCATATTTTTGACCCAACAATTTATTTGAGTATGATTTCTATATTTTTGATATTTTTATTTTAAATTTATCCACTTTATATTTATAATTTTAATGTTTTTTTTTGAATTTTATGTTACATTTACTTGATTTATTTTAGACATTTGATTGTGTATTACTTATAAAACTTTCATTTTTTATTTGTAATTATTAGTTTTTGTGTTTTCTTATATCATTTTGTGTTATTATCTACTTGTTTAAACATTATAAATAGAATATTGCTTCTGTAAAAAAATAGTAAATTAGAAATAGTATGTTGTTACTATTTGCAATATGATCCACTAATATAAATAATTTCATTAAAAAATGACGTGTGGGACGATCTAGTGGTTTGAAAACAATGAATTAATAGAAGACATTTTTTTTTGTGAAATGATGATTTTCGAAGCAATTTATAATATGAATTTTTTAAAGTAAAACATTAAGAAATTTTTTAAAATCCACTATAAAGTAAATCACATTGTTTTGATAATTAAATCAGAAACTACAAGGGTTTTAATAAATAAGATTTCAAAATATGATTGTCAAGATAATAAGCAATTTTTGCGCGTGAAAGGAATGCGCGTAGGCATATGAGAAGAAAGCATGAGAAAGGGAGGCCTGCGGCTTTGGCGCTGGGAGCGTGTCCCACCACACACATTCTTTCCCGTCTCTTTCTCTGCAATAAAAAACAAAAAAATAAAAGAGACCCCTTGTTTTCCTCTACATCCAAATTACCCCTCAATTTTTTACTAATTTTCTAAATGCCCTTAACCACTAAATTGCAAAAGCTTTATCCTATAGAGCATCACATTTTTTTTTTTATCTTTACTGTTATGATAATAACTTTTTACATAACCTTTTAATATTTCATTATTGTACTAGAGACTTTTTTTAGAGTTAACTTAAACTATTTTGTAAATTTTAATTTCTTGAAAGGCTCTTCATCCTTTTTAACAATTATATTTTATAACATTTTATTTTAAATCGTAGTTATATTTAAATGTCAATATTTGTTTATAAGAATTTATATACACGTTTAATATTCTATTCGTAAATATATATCTTTCGTTTATAACGATACTTAAATCCCTAATTTTTGACCGAAAACTCATTTATCCATTCAACGTAATTTGGTAGCTTTTTAAGTAGTTTTGACAAAACTGCAAAATTGGTCCTTATGGTCTGGGAAACATTTTGGATAGAGTCCAAAAAATTTTCAACTTGTACGGAAGGTCTAAAATCAAAATCTTTCTGTGATTTTGGTCTAAAAAAATTTGAAAAGATATATATATATATATATATATATATATATATATATATATATATATATATATTGGAAATAACACCACTATCCCCACCTCTCTCTCTCTCTCTCTCTCTCTCTCTCTATATATATATATATATATATATATATATATATATATATATATATTGGAAATAACACCATCAAAAACAAAATCAATAAAATAATACAAGGATCTCTCGTTTCAGTGTAAGAATTGAAGAAATCTTAAAACATAGGACCTCTACCACAAGACCGCCATTGCCCTGAAGCTACGACTACCGTCACCCTAAGAGGGTGTTTGTGATTGCTTTAAAAACAACTTTTTGGCTTTTTACTTTTCCAAAAAGTAAAAAAAAAATTGAAAAGTTGTTTGGAAAGGAGAAAAGATCTTTTGAAAGCAACTTTTTGGTATAAGGAAAATAAGATGATTCAAAAAGCCATAAAATCTTACTTTTGGAACTTTTCCCTTTTTTACATCCAAACACATTTTAAACATTTACTTTTGAGAAAAGATCTTTTATAAAAAGTTTTTTTTTTCTAAAAAGAACTTTAAGCCTATAAAAGATCTCTCAAACACCCCCTAAAGCCACTACCACCACCACCCTGCTTGTATCTTACTTCTTCAAACTTTTTTCTTGACCAAATTGCAGTCGTTATCACTATTAGAAAACGGAAAAATTATGACTGGAACATATGAAATCACTCAGTTGAGTGATGGTAATGAATCAACGGTGAAAACGACGTCTAGGGTTCCATCAATGGTGGTTCATAGCAGTGGAATAGGAGGAGACGGTGTTTCAAGTTATCGAAATTGAGAATGAAGGTTATTGGGTCGACTTTCATCACTAGCAACAAGACTCGTCTTCTCCACTCTGATTCAAAAGGTAACCTTGATTCCGCCATTCCAACCATTGGAATCAGGAGAGAAAAGAGGGGAATCAAAGATAAAATCAATCTTCCAGAAATCTCTAGTGATGTTCTAATCAATTCAGGAAGAAAGCAACTAGAGAAAGAAGTAGAAATGTTTCGATCATTACTCCAGAAACCGGTAAAATCATTACTCCAGAAACCGGGATGGAAAGGCGGCTCCAGTGTCAGGGGAAGGTGCAAGGGACATCGCTTCAGCAGACACGGTGGCTGCTGCCGAGATTTCCATAAGGGGCAACAACGAAAGCCTTCACCACACCCGTCGGAAAACTAAAATACTTTAGAAACCCACCTGAAACCAGAAATACTCATCAGTTTTGTAGATTTGACAGTCAATGAAGGAGCACAACTAAAAAAAATGGAAAATATAAAGGGATAAGGAGGTTTCCAGTGGTAACGAAGGGCTGCGAGGACCAGACAGAAAAAATGGAGAAAACACAATCTCCCATCTAATTTTGCTTCTTGTATAAGCACTTTCTAATAAAAAAGGGGAAGAAGAAGTTGGATCGTTTTTTTTACTTTTTCTTTAAGAGAGAGAGAGAGAGAGAGAGAGAGAGAGAGAGAGAACGGTGGGGTGGCTGGGGGTAATGAGATAATCTTTTTTAGGTAATTAGTATTAGGATAATTATAAAAAGACAAAACTACAAAATTAGTCCCTGTGGTTTGCAAAAAACTTTGGATGGGGTCCAAAAACTTTCCAACTTGCATAGAAAGTCCAAAATCAAAAGTTTTCTTTGGTTTTGGTACTAAAAAATGAAAGGACTATTATGCCCTTATTATTCCTTTTTCACATTTTTTTATTTACTTATATATTTTAATAATTCAAAAAAGAAAAAGAAAAAAGAAAACACCCTACCCCACACCCATCGACGGTACCTTCCTCCCCTCACACACACACACACACACACACTCGACTTCATCTTCTTCGTCTTCCTTCTTCACCACCGACTACATGTCCTCCATCCTCTTTCTACCATCTTCATAATTGACTTGCATCCTCCTCCCTCTCCATTCATCGCCTACATCATCTTAATTCCCCCTTGTGGCCTAAAGTTAATATATGTGAATTTGGAGAGATTAGCCATGGCTTACCATCAAGATGAAAATCAGATTAGCCATAGCTGACCATCTCCATCAAAATTTGTACAGACTCTTCATCCTCTCCCTCCATATGCCACCTATGTCTTCCAGTAACTAGCAAAACCAGAAAAGATATTACAGATCGATAATTATAAGTTTATAAACCAAAACTAAATCTCAAAATTTGTTCATTAAAAGATATGGACTCATGTCCTTTGGAGAAAAGCGATCGGTCGTCAGAGAAGACAGAACGATGGATAAGGGAAGAGGGGAAATGGTTGTTAGAGGTAATTGGGTTGCACTATGATCGAGATCCTCACCGAAAAGCAAGCGTGGAAAGACAGGGGGAGTAGAAACCCTCTGTCAAATCGGGTATTATGAGGAATCCATGGAAAGGAAGAGGGGACTGAGGGGTTTTTTTTATGGGAAAGAGGGAGGTATGAAGTGACGATGAGGGTGGGGTGAGCCGTCGGAAAAGATGAAGTTGAGGTGGGTGGTTTCGTTTGGGATGAGAGAGAGAAAGAGAGAGAGAGAGAGAGAGAGAGAGTGAAAGGGTATGTGATTCTATTTTTTATTTTTTTTATAATTATCAAATGGGTTGGGATTTTATTATTTATTTTGTTATTATTATTTAAATACTTAAGCAAATAAAAAAAAGACAAAACTGCATTAATATTTATAAAATAAAAATATAAAAAATACAAAAAAGAAATTTAAAGGGCAAAACAGTCAACTCAAATGCTCCATGGACCAAAAATACAAATTTTTCTTAAGTTTATGACCAAAAACCCAGAAAAACCTTGATTTTGGACCTTCTGTGCAAGCTGGAAACTTTTTGGACTCTATCCAAAGATTTTTGCAAATCACAAGGACCAAATTTGCACTTTTGTCTTATAAAAAATACAAAAAAGAAAATAAAAGGGCATAACTGTCTTTTCAAGTTTTTTTGGACCAAAATCACAGGAAGTTTTTTGTTTTGGACCTTACATGCAAGTTGAAAACTTTTTGGACCCTATCCAAAGTTTTACGCAAATCATAAGGACCAATTTTACAATTTTGTCATTAGTTTTTTTTATTTACCTATTTAATTTAATAAATAAATATATCTGAATATATTTTTGTTGAGAGAAAAACTTTGAGAAACACTTGAACAAATCGTTAGAACAAGTATATAGCGGAATAGTTTATCTCGAAGGATCTGTTAGCTCAACAATAATATTAAGTGTTAGAAGTTAGTGAGTTAGTTGCGGAAAAGTAAAGAAATGTAAATGACAACAATTGTTATATCAAGTATACACAAAAGCAAAATCATAACAAGGAATGCATTAAAACCAAGTTAGTAAATGAGATCTAGCTTAGTGATTAAGTCACAAGTGACTTGCTCTTAGAAAGAGATGGATATTGATTAAGAGAATAAGAAGGTTTGATAAGTAAGATAGAATGAGAACTGATGTGTATTGGAATTTGAGGAGAGATTCACGCTCGTACTGATTACATTAGAAATGAACTCTATTTATAGAGACAATTTTACAGCTCTAACAGTAGTCATGCAAGGCATACTGGACATTAGAGTGTATTACAGAAAAGACAAACTAAACTAAGTAAAGATAAGGAGTGCGGTGCTGATGAATTCAGATGGACAGATGATATGATCGCTTGACTACGATTGCTAAGATAGAAATTTGACTGCGGATGCAGTGCTGACTGCGGTAGCAAGAAAGTTCAAGAGGGTCACTTATTTGAGTCAATAATTTCCCCTTAAGTGACCTCTTTAACTTTGATCAGTTATCAAGTTTAAGGAACTTGATCAGGATCCACCAAAACTTCCTGACATGCTCTAACCAGTTGATTCTTCTTAGTATTTCAAACTTGATCTCTGCGGTGGTATGTTTGGACTTTTCAATTGCGTTGCGACATATTTCAAGTTGTTTTTTGGTGAGACGGTGCATGGCAATCATAGGAAAAAAGTATTTGACGTTGTCAGTCTTCCTCTTGAAAATGATTCCTAGCTCAGGATAATTGGTTGCTCCTAATGATCTTTCCTCATAGCCTTCGTTAGGCATGGGTGCGGGATCAAGTGGTGGCAAGTCAGCAATCTTGGAGATGATGGGATGAATGTCTGCATCAATTTTGGCGAAGTCACAGACTGTTTCCTTAAGGAATGTAATGTCCCTTCCTAGTGCGATCTTCATCTTCGGATGCTTCTCAGACTTGTGCTGAAAGACCTTGGCAATGAGAAACACTTCTTCTGGGTTCATACACGAAAAATCAGCATGGGTGTGGATGTAGTCATGCTCCCTCCTGGTCATTGTGTACTGGATGAACTCAGCCTTCATGAACTTCCGGATCTTGTAAGTTTTGATTGCGGATGGTCTATCGTTAGACCATATGTGTTCCACCGGAGAGGCATGCTTAGCATAGAATTGGCTAAGTCTCTCAAACTCCATCGACAGTCTTTTCTCGTCGGGAAGGTTGCGGTCGAACTGCTTAAATACAGTGAAGTATCTGGCATTCGGTGAGATTGGGACATCCCGGTAACCATTTGAGGGGGGTTCCGCATACGTAAGATGAGGGATATAGTCATCATCAAGAAGCCTTCTGTGGGTATTGACCCAAGAGTTTATTAGGGACTCATCCATAATCGAGTCGAATCCGCAAAGTCTCCAAATCTCTTCAGCAAGCTTGGCTGCTCTCCAATCACTTTTCTTTTGAGCAGTGGCAGGAGAGTCGTTTGTGCTGAGAGAAGACATATACTCCACTAGATTCTTGAAGTGCGGGGGAGTCTCTGGTTTTTCAGGAGTTATGTCAATTTGAGGATGAGAGTTGTGAGGGGGAGTGTGATGAGATGGTTGCGGTGAAGTTTGCGGAGTGGGGATTTTTCCAGTAGAGGCTGGGGGAGTTTTATGGTGTGAAGGAGATTGGTTGGAATGATGAGCTTGATGGACTTCTTCACTTCCCCCTCTTGAGGAGTTCAGACCCGATTCCTCCTCAAGCCATTGACAAAGGCCATCAACCTTGTCAAAAACAATTTGGAATTGTGCTTTGAGGGTGTCTGCCAACTGTTGATTATTGGGAATGGAGGAATTGAAGAGTAGCTTATGAATCTCCTTGGTAAGTTGGAGAATTTCCGGCCCATGGTAGTGTTGGATTAGTGTCTAAGTCCATAACTATTTTGGTATGTACTTGACCCGATGGTCCATGGTCCTTTTGGGTTGCCTTCACCAAAGCAACTTGATAAGATGAATTATGAGGAGAAAAGATTAATTATGATTTATTAATATATTATGAGAATAATATATTAAAGGAGAAATCATATTGTTTAATTAATATTAGTCAAGAATTAATTGATAATTAATTTTGTGGCTAAAAGAGATTAATTAAACTTAAGGGACTGGAACTGTAATTATAAGATAATTGCATTTGGGCTATGGATCACCTTGGAATAATAGGTTGGACAAATTCTATGGGGAAACCCATTAGAAATCATCCAAGGGATATTCTAAAAGGGTCCATGGGCTGCTTAGGGCTTAAGCAGTCAGATTAGGGTTTCCTAGTTAAAAACCCTAATAGCCTACATGTATACATAGCACCCTTAAGCACAAAAAACGTGAATAAGAGAGTTCCTCTAGGGTTTTGGACGTTTTTGGGCAACCTCCTTTCTTATCATTCTTCATCCTCTTGCTCTTGGTGTTTGTGGGCCATTAGAGGAGTGACACTTGTGACTCTAAGCTTTCTAAAGCCATTACAAGGAGGATTTGAGATTGTTATTGCTACATAACAATCAAGGTAAGATCTAAAACCCTTTCATATGTTAATATGATTAATTGTATGCTAGATCTAGGGTTTAAAGTCTTGGATGAATTGCATGTACAATAGAGAAACCTAGATCCAAGCATTAGGGTTTGCATGAGCACATAGGATGTTCTTATGGCCAAAATCCATCAGGAAGTTAGCTGAGAGGGATCTTTGCATGCGGTTGATAGTTGTTTGGAGAACGGAGACTGCGGACTCATAGGCTGTATGAGTTTCAACAATCAACTTCTCATACTGTGAAGCTTGATCCGCAATGGCTGCTTGAAGGTCAGATTTGATTGCGGTAACCTCAGAGATGAGGCGTTCCGCAGCAGCCATAAACTCCTTGTGAGCAACTTGACGATTGTTTTCAAGTGATCTGATTTCCATTTCAACCTTCAGAGAGACGCGCTCTGTAGCCAGTCTCTCTCTGGTTTCCAATCTTTTGATTCTTTCCATCAGGGACTGCGGTCCCGGGCTGTCTTCCAGTTGTGGTTGGTTTAGCTTGACCGCAGCTAAGATTTAGTCAACCTTAGCCTAAAGACTGAGGAATTCTTTTCTTGTGACAGCTTTCTTTTTCTTCTTCTTCTTTTCTTTTGGCTTAGAAGTGGAATGATGTGAACCGTTGGATTCTTCATCTTCATCAAACATCATGAGATCGTCATCTGAAGGAGAGGGTTTATTTACCTCTTGGGGTTCATCATCATCGAAGCCAAAAATGGGAGCAGAGCTCACTTCAATTTCAGGTTCTTCATCCTGTGAACCTGCGGAAGGGGGAGATTGAGAAACATGCTGATTAACAGCAGTTTGTTGAGCTTGTTGAACTTTGTCTGCCATTGCGGACATCCATTCTTGAACGTTCAGGATGGTAGCTACGGTATTGGCATTGCTGATGGTGTTTGCCCAATACTTGGCCACGGCTTAAATTTCCTGTTCCTTGATCTGTTGTTGCTTGATTTGTTGATCCTTGCGAGCTTGAAATTCCCTACGGAAAGCGGCATACTTATTGGCTTCAGCCTCGTTAGAGGGTTGATATTTGCTCCAAGAATCATCAGAATCTTCTCCGTCAATTCCAATAAATCGCACCAAGGTGTCCCTTGGGTTCATGGATCCTTGCACATTTGTGCTCACCGTGCCTAAACCACCTGATTGTAAGGTAAGAAGAGTAGGATTTCCTGAGCTTCCTTGGTCTTCTTGATCCGTGGTCAAGTTTGGCCTCGGCTAAGTTCTGGCAAAGGCGGAAGAAGTGCCCTGCGGATGGGACTATCTTTGGAGTGTATGGGTGACATTCAACAGGATGGAGTTCAACTCCTCAGAAGATAAAATATGCAGTCGGGAAGCCCTAGAGACTTTAGGGAGAGAACCAGTATTATCCCTTTGGGAATGTACTGGTGGGGAGTCTCCTATTTGTTGTGATTCAGACTCACTTTCTGAGTCTGAAAGGAAAAAGATGGTGGTGTCAAATGGATGTGCAGGCATCCCAAGGACTATCGGAGCCTGTGGAGAGGCTGAGGTATCAGTCCGGTCATGCATTTGGCTAGTGGTATCAGCTTTTTGTTTCTTGAGGATAGAGATGGGTTGGTTATCCTCTTCAGAGTCACTACCGGAGTCATGGTGACTCGGTTCATCAGTTGTGATTACAGGTGGTGTTTTTCTCTTCTTTGATGGTTTGGATGTTTTAGGGGCATCCTTCTTTGGAGTGCTATATTTCTTTGAGGTGCAAGGGCCATGGAGAGAAGAAACCTTTATGTTTGCGTCTTTGAGAGACGTTAGAAAGAGTTATGGAAGAAGGGACTGCGATACCTTCAGGGTTTAAGGCTGCGGATGGAAGAGGCGGGGTAGGAAGGTATGGGTCAATACATTCCGTAGCCTCTATGTGATCTGATACATCAGCAGTCTCGAGACCAAGAGAAGAAAGAATGTGTGTAGGGAGTCTGCGGATGGGACCAAAAATAGTTTGATCAGATGAAGGATTGTACCTTTTTAAGTCTTTGGTGACAAAGAAGTTGATGTCATCACCCATGTCAATCTTTGCATCCACATGCAAATCAGATATGCACAGAGACCAAAATCGTGCAAAGGTAAGCTTGGATGGATTCTGCTTTGGACTCTCCTTGGGAATGTATTGGAGAAAATCATCCCAAAGAATCTGACTGTAGTTCACGTCGCGGCCTGTGAAGATGCTCCAAACCAATTCTAACAATTTTAAGCCCATATTGTCTGTGCCTTTGGTTCTGTCAGACAGACTGCGGATGATGAAGTGACAGACAAACTGCCATACCACAAGCAATTGATTTTTCTTGAACTCACCAATACCTTTGATCGGCTTCTGATAGCCCATTTGATACAGTGCAGAGGTAATGTCTACGATCGATGGTGTGAAGAACTTGACAGAAGGATGAATCAGGAGGTTAATGGCTAAAAGTAACTTTTCTTTGGTCAGGATGACCAAGGAATCATTAACAAGATTTAGGTGAACTTCTTGAGGGTTATCGACCGGGCAATATGCAGAAAAGGCGCACTTGTAGAGAGTGGAGAGTGGAACAACGTCTGTAAATGCATCAAAAGGTCCAGACAGGGGATGATTCCTCAAGAACTTGATCATCAATTTGGTTGGTGCATTGTAAGTGGGTTGATCGTCGAACACTGCTTTGAAATTGCTCGAGGCAATTGTGGGAGAATCTGAACCAGTTGGGTTCACTGATCCAGAGGCTTTGGTTTGTTTCTTGGAAGCACCGGATTTCACCATTGTTGAGTTGTTGAAAGCTTGAAGAATGCAGAGAGGGATCAAAGTTTTTGAGAGCGTAAAAAGTTCTTTGTTGGGAAGAAAGGGTTTTATAGTGGTTTATTGGGGCGGGAAGCGTTTATGTTTTGACCTAGGTGAAATTGGGTAAATACGTTTGGTTTAACATAGGATAAGCATCTTTTAATCTTGACCACAAATTGATAAAAAAAAGGATAAAGATTGAAATTGGGATTAACCAGAAAAAGAACTCTGCATTTAATGAAATGTCAGAGGTAAAATCACGTCTTGAGAACGTGTGGAGGGGTGAGAAAAATCCTTTGGATAAAGCAGAAGTTGTAACGAATGGGATTGTTTGGGGTAATAGGAAAAGACATATTAGAGGATTTGATTTGGAAAATCTTTTATTTTGTCATCATACCTAAAATAGGTCTGACACGGGGTTTTTGGAAGAAAAGAATGTGACAGTTTCTCAAAGGAATGTTTTTATTTAATGTTTTATTTAATGAAGAATCATTAAATAACACAATATTTTTTTGTTTTTCAAAAGAAAAGAAACCGCCTGTAAAACAATTAATGTTACTATGGATGAACACA
Organism: Lactuca serriola; assembly: GCF_051521515.1. Taxonomy (NCBI): domain Eukaryota; kingdom Viridiplantae; phylum Streptophyta; class Magnoliopsida; order Asterales; family Asteraceae; genus Lactuca; species Lactuca serriola. The sequence continues at coordinate 66,316,810 of NC_136413.1, read as the reverse complement.
TCATTGCGGATAGTTTTCTTGGCATTGCGGATGACTGCAGTGGGAGAAACTGAGAAGAGCACTTGTACAAAAGTTAGTAACAAAAAACAAGAAAGACTCATGAAAGATAGGTATAATATATGGTTGCGGTACATTGACTGCGGTACACAGAATGTACCAAAACCATCTGTTATAAGTGTCTTTCATCTAGAACCGCAATGAAGACCAAGAAGGTCTGCGGTGCCTATCAATTCAAGAAGAATTGGGGGTCCGGATTCATCATCCCTAACATTTATAAGAACGCATTGAGTTTGGTAGAGTCAAGTGCTTTTGTAAAGACATCAGCAATCTCTTCATGAGTAGGGAAAAAGATGAGTTCGATGTTACCTTTCAGAATGTGGTCTTTGATGAAATGATACCGTAGTTCAATATGTTTCGTCTTTGAGTGCTAAATAGGATTATGAGAAATCGCTATGGCACTTTCAGAATCACAGAAGATTGGTATCCGCAACATTCTGTAACCACAGTCCAAAAGTTGAGTCTTCATCCATAGAACTTGAGAACAACAACTAGCTGCAGCCATATATTCTGCTTCTGCGGTAGACAAAGAAACACAACTTTGTTTTCTTGAGGACCAGCTGACAAGTCTACCTCCCAAAAATTGACGTCCACCAGATGTACTTTTTCGATCAAGTTTGCATCCAGCATGATCCGCATTGGTGAACGCTTGCAGACTGAAATCATTGCTTGCGGGGTACCATAGACCAAGAGATTTGCTTCCTTTCAGATACTGGAGAATTTGTTTGGTTGCGGTCATGTGTGACACTTTTGGGTCAGCCTGATACCTTGCACATACACCAATAGCAAAGACAATGTTCGGTCGGCTTGCGGTGAGATACATAAGAGAGCCAATGATACCTCTATAAGTCTTGTGATCCACAGATTCGCCAGAAGGATCAGCAGAGATCTTATATCCGAAGTCCATATGAACCTTAGCCGAGGAGCAGTTGTCCATAGAGTATTTTTTCAAAAGTTTAGTGGTGTATTTCTCTTGATGAATGAATATCCCTTGTTGAATTCGTTTGACTTGAAGACCTAGAAAGAAATTAATCTCTGTATTCATGCTCATTTGGAATTTTTTTTGTCATGAGCTTAGAAAATTCATCCACCATTCCTTAATCAGATGATCCGAAGATGATATCATCCACGTATATTTGTACAAGCATATGGTGAGAACCATTTGCTTTTCTAAATAGCGTGGGATCAATCACTCCTCTTTTGTAGCCTGAAGAGACTAAGAATTCACAAAGAGTCTCATACCAAGCTCTTGGAGCTTGCTTCAGACCGTAGACTGTCTTTTGAAGCTTGTAGCAGTGGTCAGGGAATTCAATATTTTCAAACCCGGGAGGTTGTTGCAAATAAACCTCTTCTTTCAATTCCCTATTGAGAAATGCATTTTTAACATCCATTTGGTGTACCTTGATGTTTTTGTGGGTAGCATATGCTAAAAAGATTCGAATAGCTTCTATTCTTGCCATCGGAGCATATGTTTCATCGTAGTCAAGACCTTCCAGTTGACTATACCCTTTTGCAACTAGTCTTGCTTTATTTCGGATAACCGCACCAGATTCATCTAATTTGTTTTTGAACACCCATCTTGTACCAACAATAGTATGGCCTTGTGGAATGGGAACAAGTTGCCACACTTTGTTTCTTTCAAATTCTACCAGTTCTTCTTGCATTGCAGAAATCCAATCTGGTTCCAATAATGTTTCGTTGATAGATCGAGGCTCGACTGCGGACATGAATGTTGCATAGTGACAATGATCAGATAAATCTTTGGCAGATCGATTCTGGATACCTGCGGATAGGTTGCCAATAATTTGACCTGGTGGGTGATCTTTTAGTCCATACATGTAGACGAGGCATCAGATGGTCAGCAGCTACGGTAGAAGGAATGTTTTCAATATCATAGGTTTCTTCGGATGGAGAAGGAAGTTCCCCCTGGATTTGTGAACAGCCTGTAGAATCATCTTGACTTGTTGGAACGAGAATGACATTTTCGTGAGTAGTTTGGAGAGGTTCCTCCTAGATTGCTGATAGGAGTTCCCCTGGACTGCTGATGGGAGATAAATGATCCTTGAGTTGGTTCGAGTGTCAATGGTCTCTATGATTTCATCATCCGAATCCGAAGATACGTTTGATGGTAGTGATCTTTTAGGAAGAGGAGCTTGAGCATCATCAAATACTGGAACCTCGATGGTTGTTGCTTGATCTGGAGTAGAGCTTTCCCCCTCAACCGGAGAGGTGAGAGTATTGAGAGAACCTACTTCGGATATAGATGGACCAGAAACATCAGCGTGCTGTTGTTGAGCAGTTGGTGACACAAGAACTTCGGATAGTTTTGTGGTTTCAACAGGGTCGAAAAGATCATCATAATTGACTTCAACCAGGATTAGAGGACCTGAAGAAGCAGGAATGTCACTTTCCATGATGGCAGTGGTTTCAATAGATGGAGGGGTGTTGTGGATGTAAGCGTCATCGAACTTCACGTCGAAGCTTTCAATGATAAGCCTCGTTTGCCTGATAAGGACCCGATAAGCAACCTTGTTTGTAGAGTAGCCAAGAAAAATGCGTTCATCGGACTTCGGTGCAAATTTGTTAAGCTGATCTCTATTGTTGATCACAAAACATCTACACCCAAAGATGTGAAAGAAACGAACATTTGGTTTCCGGTTGTTGAGACCCTCATATGCTGTTTTATTGAGGCGTTTGCACACGATGCTTCAGTTTTGAACAAAACATGTAGTTACTACAGCTTCAGCCCAGAAGTAAACAGGAAGGTGTGTGAAGTTGAGCATGGATCTAGCTGCTTCCACTAGAGTACAGTTCCTCCTTTCTACTACACCATTTTGTTGAGGTGTATACGGAGCTGAAAAGTTATGAGAGACACATTTTGACACCAAGAAATTGTTGAGAGGATGATTAGTGAATTCAGTGTCATTAGCACTGCGGATACGTCTAACAGGCAGCTTGATCTGAAGTTTTATCTCTTTGATGAAGTTGATGAGAATTTGCGGTGTTTCAGATTTAAGTTTGAGGAAGAATACCCATGTGAAGCGAGTGAAGTCATCAACGATAACCAGGATGTATTTTTTGTGATGAAGACTGGCTACGGTTGATGGACCGCAGAGATCAATGTGTAGAAGTTCAAGTGGTTCAGATATTGAAGAATTAATCACCATGAGGTGACTTGCTTTGGACTGCTTACCACATTCACAAGCAGGACATAGAGTGTCATTGCTGAACTTGAGAATGAGTAATCCTTTGACCAGCTCTCCAGTAACCAAGGTGTTGATATACTTAAAGTTAAGATGAGCGAGCTTGCGGTGCCATAACCAGCTAACTTCGGATACAACTTTGGAGAGAAAGCATAGCTGCGGTTTTCCAATGATGAGAGAGACATCCAGTGGATACATGGTACCTTCAGATCGTGACTTGATCAATTAGGTGCTCCTATCAGTCGTCATAACGTAACATAATTGATCATCAAATTCAACTCGATGGCCTGCCTTACATAGTTGGCCAACACTGATGATATTGTGTTTAAGGCTTTCTACATAAGCAACCTTCTGAACTGAGAAGTTCCCCGTAGTGAGTACACAATAACCTCAGATGATTCCATTCGCATTGTTACCGAATGTAACATTTCCACCATTGCATATATGCCTGAAATCCCGAATGTATTCTAACCTTCCGGTCATGTGCAAGGAGCAGACAGTGTCGATCAACCATTTTTTATCTTGTTCCTCCTTGCACAATGCCTACAGTAATTAAGTGGTTAATTTGGGCACCCAAGCGAGTTTGGAGCCCGGAGTCACATGCGAGGTATTAATCGATGCATGATGTGAGGTGACAGGGACAGGTTTTAAGTCAACTTTCAACCCTAGTCCTGGGTGTTTGAGATTTTTTAGAGGTTTGTGATGTTGTGGATAGTTACGAGTCTTTTGAGAATGACGGGATTTGTCATGAGAGAAGATTTTTTGACATTGACATTGACACGTGAACTTTTTGTCATTTACCCTGACATTTGGCTTAGACTGTTGTTTTGAAGAAAAAGTATGCTTTTGTCCAGTCCGAGGATTGTAAGATTTGACCTTTTTGTCCGTGTGTTTTGAAAAGGTGTTTTTTGTAGGTCTCGCAGGTGTGTAAACACGTGCAGGCCTTTTGTGATGTGATTTCATAAACTCTTGAGGTGACCTTTTGGGTGCCGGGGTTGGCAAAATTCCTTTCCATTTTTGAGTTTTTGAAAGTGATTTTGGAAGAATCGGAGTAGGCAGAATACCTTTCCATTTTGGATTGTCTAATGAATAGACTTGAAAACCATTTGATCGAAAAGACTTATCCTTAGAGTCATGTGTTTTTTTTTGATCAATGTCAGAAACAGTAAACTCCTTCTTTTTTGTTTTCTTGGAAACAGTTGATTTAAAATGATAATTTGAGAAAACAAGTTTTTCTGGACTCTTTGATTTAGGATATTTCACATATTTCTTTTGTTTAGAATGAATTTCCCGTTGCTTCCCATGGGAACAAGATTCTTCTTTAAAAGCTCTTTTTGCTTCGGTCTTAGGAGAACCGCAGTTAGTGACATTTAATTGCGGTTTCCTTAAATCTTTTGGAGATTTTGAAAAACAAGGACTTGATTCATCCGAACTGGAGAAGTCAGGATTATGAGAGCATTGACCAAATTCAAAATTTTCAATCGGTAATTCATGATTAATTGGTTTAATAGTCACAGAACTTTTAACTAAGGCCTGCGGTGCAGTGCTTTGGACAACCGCAGAGTAAGTCTTGGTGGACACTCTACTAGATAATGGGACAGCTTGCAGTTCATGACTGCGGTTAGGAACACTGCGGTCAGTTTGTAGAGATGGGAAGTCTGATCTGACTTCAGGACTTTCTATAACAATTTCCTCATCGACTACGGATGATGTCTTAGAATCAGAGTGATCTATGTTATCGACGTGATTAGAAAATTTAGGGAGAATTTCCTCGATAACACAATTATTACTCAGATCATGAAGTTTAACAAAATGAGCTTGGATATCCTTAGGAAATTTTTTGTCATTGACTGGAAAAAAGAAGTTGCGGTCTGGAGGGACATAGGGACGTTCCGGTGTGAACCGAGGTGAGGAGTCTGTTGTGGTTGGATACCCATTGGACCAACCCCAATTAAAAGTGTTATCAACATTCCCATTATTAACAAGATTCTCAATGGCCTCAGTTTCATTAAAAATCTTTTCAATTAAAAGATTTAATTGTACAATTTCATTCTGTGCTAAATCTCTCTGATTGAAAGATATTTTTAATTGTGTTTCATTTAACATCCTGGAATCCTTTTCTAGCATCAAGTCCTTCTCTAACATTTCCATTTTGAGTCTCTTATTGTCCAAACGTCCTCTAACGTGGAACATCTCCTGCGAAGCGATGTTCTTCTCATCTAAGGCTTTATTGTAGTCTGTAAGGACGGCAACACATGTGTCATTAAGTGTGTCCAAGTAAGGTTGACAATTTTGCATGCTATAATTTAAAGTTTGAATCATAAGTTTTACCTGTTCCACAATGCTGAGAGTTCCATTTTTCGCCATATAGCAATGGTTCTTCTTTAGCTTGGTTGAGCCATCTTCATCAGCAATTGCCATCATACAGATCTTGCCTTTTCCTTTACTGCGGTCACATTCATCTTCGTCTCCTGATGACCACACTTGATGATTCCTTTTAACTTGAGCAACGTAGGCTTTACCTTTTCTTTGTACTCCAGTTCTTGAGCCATTCTGAGATAGAAGGTTCTATCTTTTATTACGTTTTCCTTGCAATCCTTGGCAAAACGCTTTTCATTGTTGCACTTGCGACATATAACAATGTCACTTTTGTCTTCTAAAGAGGTACCGGAGTCAGTTGATTGAGGATGCGGTGGTACGTCTTTAGATTGTGTTTGTTGAGTCTGTGGTGGAGGGAGAGGATTCTTGGTGGAACGAAAGTGATTATTTTGAAAGTTGCGGTTGAAAGTTGGTCGGTTGTACTGTTGATTTTTGCGAAATGAAGGTGGTAAGCGATTGAATTTTTGACTGACAAGGGCAATGGCATTTTGAAAGTCTTCTTCATCGTCATATTCTGAGTCTGCTTCATATGACTGCGGTGATGAGTCATATGAAGTGGGATAAGTTTGAGTGTGGGGTGATTGTGCTACAAGAGCAAGTGGACCTCCGAAGTCTGAGCAGTCCTTGAGTACAGTGGACTCTTGAGCTTGCAACTCACCATAGAGCTTATAGAGGGACAATGAATGAATCTTCCTGTCTCCTCGAACAATCATTTTGGCTGTTGTCCAATGTCTTCCCAAGCCATTCAGAAAATGTAGGTTCGTTTCATGATTGCTGCGGACGGTGCCCGCATTGGACAGTTTTGTGACAATCAAGTTGAATCTCTTAAAAGAGTCTTCCAAACTTTCACCGAAGTGAGCTTTGAAGTTGTTGAATTCGTTAAGAGCCGTAGTGAGCTTCTTGTCTTGAGCCTGCTCTGAACCTTCCCACAAGTTTTTGAGAACATCCCAAATCTCCTTTGTTGATTTGCAGTTTATGATGATGTCGAAGTTGTCAGGGGCAACTCTACAAGAGATTTCATAAAAGGCAATAACATCATTTTCCATCTTGTCGAGATCATCTTTGGTGGTACGGTTCAAAGCTGGTTGACCTCCTCCTAGCCTTGTAGTGGCTCCATCAGTTTGGACTGGTGTAAGGACTGGAACATGTGGTCCTTCCTTTATAGATCGCCAAACATCTCTACCAAGTCGTCTGAGATATCTTTCTATCCTTTGAGACCAGTGATGGTATTCATTTGCAACCAATATTGGGGCTCGATTAGAACCACCAACACTGTTGGAGACATTTTGTGATAACGATTGTGCCATTTTGAAGAGTTTTTTTTTTTTTTTTTTTGTGTTTAAGAAATGAACTTCAGTGGTATAGAAAGCTCTTCGAAAAATCAAAGTTTCGGTTTTCAAGAAGCAACCATTATGGCTCTGATACCAATTGTTGAGAGAAAAACTTTAAGAAACACTTGAACAAATCGTTAGAACAAGTATATAGCGGAATAGTTTATCTCGAAGGATCTGTTAGCTCAACAATAATATTAAGTGTTAGAAGTTAGTGAGTTAGTTGCGGAAAAGTAAAGAAATGTAAATGACAACAATTGTTATATCAAGTATACACAAAAGCAGATTCATAACAAGGAATGCATTCAAACCAAGTTAGTAAATGAGATCTAGCTTAGTGATTAAGTCACAAGTGACTTGATCTTAGAAAGAGATGGAGATCGATTAAGAGAATAAGAAGGTTTGATAAGTAAGATAGAATGAGAACTGATGTGTATTATAATTTGAGGAGAGATTCACGCTCGTAATGATTACATTAGAAATGAACTCTATTTATAGAGACAATTTTACAGCTCTAACAGTAGCCATGCAAGGCATACTGGACATTAGAGTGTATTACAGAAAAGACAAAATAAACTAAGTAAAGATAAAGAGTGAGGTGCTGATGACTTCGGATGGACATATGATATGATCGCTTGACTGCGGTTGCTAAGATAGAACTTTGACTGCGGATGCGGTGCTGACTGCGGTAGCAAGAAAGTTCAAGAGGGTCACTTATTTGATTCAACAATTTTCTAAAAATTATATCATAAAAAGTAATTGCCAAAATATTCAAAATAATATAAATACCAAAGATTTAAAAACCATTTAATGACATACTATTTTATCGTTTTATTTATCAAATCACTAGGTTATAACCGGTGTGATACACGGGTGAAGATAAAAAAAAATATTTTATCTACAATTGTAAACCAATATTTATATATATATATATATAATAACTGGTGTATGTTGGTATGTTTATAATGATTAAGTATAAATAATATTTAAAATGGTTAGAATAATTAAATAATGTTAACTTATTCATGATAGCAAAGTAGTTGAAGTTTAGTAAAACAAAATAATTTGGTCAAGATTGCCTGATAATGTAAATAGTCAGTTGATTCAAAAAAGTACATTGTTATTGCATAAAGTTACAATACTATCAAATAAAAAGGACATATGTGAATGTGTGTTTGTGTGAAAAAGCAAAAAGGAAGAAAAAAGAATACTAATAAGAATGAAACAACAAAAAGGGAAGGAAGAAAAAAACTAATACTAATAAAAAATAGTAAAAATAGAAAAGTAGAGGTCTTTTTGTGGTTTCAGTGATCATTTTGACTGTTTTGCACAATTTTGTCATTGTAACTTTTTTCTTATTCTAATTTGGACCACTTAAATAACATATGTTGAATAAATAGCAACGTACTTTTATTGAATAAATTATAACATAAATGCTCCCTGCTTAAGTAATTATACAATTAAAGTCCATTTTGACTATTTGGTCAATTTGATTATCATTAGTAGTAATGTAATTTTATAGAATGAATTATAATAGTAATTGTCTCTAGTTATGTAATTATACCATTTTAGACTTTTTGGTAAATTTGGTAAAGTTGACCATTTTGATAAAAAAATATCTTTTTAGTCATTTGGACCTGTTAAAAAGGAAGAAAAATAAAACTAATACGGATATGAGATGCTAAAAACAGAAAAGTAGAGGGTTTTTAAAAGACAAAAATGGTCCCTGGTAGGTAATTATACAATTAAATATTGTTTTTGACTTTTTGGTAAATTTGATAATTACTAATAGCAATGTACTTTTATTGATTAAATGATAACATAAATAGTCCATGGTTTGGTAATTATGGTAAAATTTGACCACTTAAATGACCTATGTTGAATAAATAACAACGTACTTTATGTAATGAATCAAAGTAGAAAATAAATATTTTTTTGGTGAAAATGACCATTTACGTGTAATAGCATCCTACTTTTTTCCAGCGAAAAAATGATAAAAAATAACTTTATAATGATATGAAAGTCTTATAACGGATAACTATTTTTGGAAAAACGAAAATTTTGACCTTTTAGTGAATAGGGCCATTTGTACTTTTTTGTCAATTAGCTGAAATTTATTCAGCTAAACTAAACAGCAGTTAACAACAATAACAAAAAAGAAGGTATTATGCCCATCAAAACGACTACATGCTACAACAGAAGAGCAACAAATGAGAATTAACAACTAAAATGCCAACAACAATGCAACATATAAATTATCATTTCTTGTATTTAACCCAAATCAAATGAAAGATTTAGCAACTTACTTTCATATGATAGCATAAATAACAACATACTCTTATTTCTTTCTATAAATAACCAAACACACTCACATTCACCTGCATATAGTTGGATAACCTTTTTTCCAATAAACAAAACTTATATGAAAGCTCAACTTCATTCACCTGCAGATAATCCAAAGAAACTATTTGTGAGAGTCAGGATATCTATGACTTAGAAAAGACAACCCAATTTTTTTTATTATCATTTATAAAACATTAAATCGTTGGGATCTGAATAATTTATATGAGAATAACAAATAATTGAATAATGAACCACCTTCACTTTTTAGTTAATGGTTATCCCCCCCCCCCCCTAAAAAATGTTGTTACAGGTAAGTAACGAGTGGATAATAGGAGTCATTGGTGTGTGTGTATGTGTGTGTGTGTGAGGGGGGAGGGTCTTAAATATCAATAATTGCAGAACATTTATGAATAACAAAAAATTTCTTATAAAGAATAATTTAGTCGTTTTATTTTGAGAAAGGACCGAAATAGTTATGAAACAACAAAATGAGGATCAAATATGAAAGAAAAAATCTTTTGGTACCAAAATAGCAAAAAGAAACTAAACTTAGGAACCAAAAATGTAATTCACTGTATATACAATGGTAGTGACATAATTAGATTGAAAAGTGAAAATAACAAATGGGAGAAACATGTTACTTTTTTCTTTGTTTCGAAGACCACTGTTTGTGTTGGTTCAACCCAATCATAAGCTTCTACATGCAAGGAGTCATATAGAACATTTACAAGAACATGCCTTCTTGGATGATCATGGAGTCATATAGCTCCAGAAGTATGGAAACAAAACATTTACATCTGCATTGGCATCATCTTATGTAAGCATATTCCTGAAACTATATGAAACAAATTCAAGTTTTTAGTACTTTTTTTAAATAATAACATAAATGCATGGAACATAAACCAAACAAAGAACTTAAAAAACAAAAAATCCATATCCATTAACTGTTTCCTATGATTTACTTTTAAAGAAAAAAACTTCACACAAATTTTTATTGGAAAACTTACCTGAGATTTAGAGCACTCCATGGATGTCAAGACGAACCCATATCAGCTTATTAACTGATCTGTGTTTGTCAATAAGCCGATAAGAAATGGGAAATGAGAGAAGTAATGAAAAATTTTCAGTTCTATGAGTATGATAAAATAGTATTGGAAATTAAAATTAATTTGAAGCAATTAATTTACCTTCTTCTCTTCAAGCTTGCTGGGGCCAAAAATTTGAAGCCTCTTATTCCCTTCTTCTCTCGATAATCCATATCTGGTGCATTTCAAACAAAAAATACGATCTGGATGGTCTGATCACACAACCAACTAAAGATGATTTGCATGATGTTTTCGCATATAATTCCTAAATCAAACACATACATATTGAGATTTGAAAAGCAATTGGTTGACGTGACTATGTTGAGGTAATCCTTTCCCCTACCCCTACGGATCTCCTTCTGCTGCTCGATACCTCTCTCCCCCTTTGTTTTACCATAGACACCCACATAAAGATTTCAATCGCTCTCTCTATCTGCTCTTCTTTCCAATATGGTTTAAAACACCTAAAATATATGAAGTCAGGAAGACGGTCTATAGAATCGAATCAAATTTTGAGTTCCTGATTTTTTTGTTGATGTGATAAATTATTGTTGATTTCATGCATCTTTCGTATCAAACAGAAATTAATCAAAAGAAGAATTCAAATTTCTCCACAAAATCAGGAAAGTAATTTATGGAATTACCTTTATTTCAATCTGCTGAAAAGAAGGAACATATTATATCCTCGATTGCAAGGGCAAAGCTGGAACAAACACATTGATGTTTAGAGCAAGAAAAGTCGACGGGAGGGTGCTTAGGAATTGCCACGTGGCAAAAAAGTAATTATTTATTAGATTAGGGGATTTATATCGAGTGATGTTATTTTTCAAAAATATGTCACAGACTAAAAAATTTAAAAATCATATGAAGAGACTTTATATATAAAACATAAAAAGATTCAAGATAAAATAATTAATTTTCTATAAAAGAAACTTTGAAGATATTTATATTGCAAAAAGTTTATAAGAATAGTTTTCGATAAATAAATGTTAGTGGAAAGATAATTTTGAGTCTTTGAAAGGTTAACCATTAAAGTTCTTTTAGGCTTGAGGGAATGATGTCAATTTTATCATGGTCCATGTAGACGTCATTTAAGATTTATCATGGTCCACACAATAATTAGTTAGAATACTTGAAACTAACTCTCTCTCTCTCTCTCTCTCTCTATATATATATATATATATATATATATATATATATATATATATATATATATATATATATATATATATGACAGAATGACATTCTAACCATTCTGCAGAATAAAATAAATTATAATTAAAAATTATGTTTTAATTGAAATTGAATTAATTATGAAAATCATATATTTAAAATAAAAGATTCAATTATTTCTTAAAATTAGATAATTTCCTTGACTAAAATACATTTGCAATTAAATTTGTAAAATAATATGGTACATACGATTCTATTGTAATATCCTAGACTTTCAAATCATAACTAGTCATTCTATTGATTTATTGGTCTAGAATTATCCTTACGACCACACAATAGATGTCGTCTACATTATAACCTCATATATATATATATATATATATATATATATATATATATATATATATATATATATGAGGTTTTTTTTTTTTTTTTTTTTATTTATCAAAGAGTCGGTGGCCTAGTGGTAAGGTATAACTCTCTGAAATGGGGGTCATAGGGTAGAAACATATGGTGGTATTTAGGAGATGATAGTTATTAGTTAGTTTGTCGTTTAAAAGAAAGTAATAGGGTTCTTAATTTTAAAGATTACTAATTAATGAATAAATAATAAAAGAGTTTTCAAAAGTTTAAAAAATTTTAAAAACAATTTTTTTTTTTTTTCTTCTAGAATTGTCCTTACGACCACACAATAGATGTCGTCTACATTATAACCTCATATATATATATATATATATATATATATATATATATATATATATATATGAGGTTTTTTTTTATTTTTTTTATTTTTTTTTATTATCAAAGAGTCGGTGGCCTAGTGGTAAGATATATCTCTCTAAAATGGGGGTCATAGGGTAGAAACATATGGTGGTATTTAGGAGATGGTAGTTATTAGTTAGTTTGTCGTTTAAAAGAAAGTAATAGGGTTCTTAATTTTAAAGATTACTAATTAATGAATAAATAATAAAAGAGTTTTCAAAAGTTTAAAAAATTTTAAAAACAATTTTTTTTTTTTTTTTTTTTTTTTTTTTTATGTTTGGCAACTAAAATTTAAACAACATTAAATTATGTGAGAATTAACGTTACAATTAAGAAAAAGACTTGATAAAAACAAAGGGATTATCACAAGGACCATATCTCTAATTATTCAACAAGAAAATCGAACATATAACTATTTTGGTTTAAATGGTTGGTTACCACACAAGTGGAAGACCTACCAAGGAGACAAAGCGTATCCCCATGATTGCAAGCTTGCTATTGGGGCATCTTAACGACATTAGTTTTTTTTCTTTTCTTTATATTTTTAATTCATTTATACGATATAATTTTGTAAATGGCTGCTTCATCTTTGGCATGTTATTTTTCCGTTTCCTTTCAACGACGAAAAGCTAGAATGAATCACCATAATCACCTATAATAAACGTTTTTCAAAATTTAAAATTAAAAAGTCACATAAAATTTATATATTCATATATATAAAGTATTAAATGTCATAAATATGATATTAAATTGAAATTAGTATATTTTTTTATTTTTTATTTTACAATTTTATTTTAAAAAATATTTATTGTTTATATTTTAATATTTAATTTCTTTTTAATAAAACCGTATAATACACGAGTTTTTATATCTATTCTAGTAAAGATAATATAAGGGTTAAACATAAAGTTATTACCATCAAAACTCTATAAACTCTAGCTTACGGTTTTTAATGGTCCTTGAGTTTTTTTTTCTTTTTCTTTTAAGCCATTAAAATCTACAAATCAATGTCAAGAAAACCCTTTTATAAAATTTGAAAGGATCATTCGATAAATTCCTATTGATATAGACTTAGATGAAGTAAAAGTCAAAGTTTATTTTGATGTGGAAAACCCATGTGTATCTTAGCTTCCAATGTTGCCCATTTAAGTTAAGAGCATGAACTTATGGTCTCCATCGCATTCAAAAAGTCGGCCGTCTCTATCGCCTTTAATTAGCCAGAAATTGAAATCCATCTCCATTGCCTTCAACACTTTGAAATCAATGCCCTAAATATGTAGTGTCCTTATTTTATAACTGTTGGATTGAATGTTTAATGTCATTAATTAATTGATAACATTTTTAATAATAGTATGGTGTTTTTAGGTTGTCATCATAATCCTATTTAGTAACAATGAATTAGTAGAAAAAAAGTTATTAATTTATTATGAATTAATAAATTAATTGAAAATTATTTTGAAACTAATTAAATAGTTTTAATTAATTAAATAGGTTGAATTTTAATTAATTCATTAGTAATTAATTAGAATATTCCAAAACTTTTTAAAATAAAGAAGGGATCGAATTTATCCTTATGGATAAAAGATATGGACTTATTCAAATAAGGATAAGGATAATCATTGGAAAGTTGAATTAGATTGGAGACTATAAATAGACTTTTAAGGGTTCAAATTCCGGTGATTACTTTTGTTCTCCAAAAGTTTCAAACTCTCTCTTGTATGAAGTCTATAACCCTCTATGAGTTATTGAGATTTTCGAACCTCTTAAATAAAAGTCGTTATGTTAGTTGGTGTTTGGGTGTGATTCCAATAGAGAGATTGTTGGTTTGGGTCCTTATCATCTTTTGCAAGTGTGACTATCACACGATCTCAATCGAGAAATCAAGAAGCAAAGATTAGTAATTTCTTACTTTTGAAAGTAGATTGTTATTATAGTAAAAACCTAGTTCCTTAGAATGCATATACAAATAGGGTTATTTGTTTAAATCCGTTACGTAAAACTAGTGTGTATAGATTGTAACAAGTCCCAACAGTGGTATTAAAGTCACTAGGTTTTAGTAATATCCATTCCTAAATAAGAATAATGAAAAAACAAATTGTTCGTCATGCGCAGTAAGCCTCGTCGAAATTTTTCTGATTTTCAATTTCGATAAATGCCTAATTTAAAATATGATTTAAATGGAATTTAAATCTGAATATTTAAATTAAATTCAAGTTTTAAATATTATTTGATAGTTAATTAAATTTGAATATTTAACATATATCCAAAATAACAAGTCTCTTTGTTTTTTATGTGTAAAAGATAGTATATACCCTTGAAATAACTTGAAACCCAATCCATGTGATAATGGAGCCAAAAACTTATGACATAAAAGATATAGGCTTGAAAAATATTCTACTAGTTTTACCTTTATAATTCCTAACAAACCAAACTTATTATCTGTAATAGGTAGTGGACCTGATCAATGATATCATAAATTAGGTAAGTAAGGGTGTCGAACACATGGGGTATAGAAGTGCTCTAACGTATCAATATCTTCTTATTAAAGCATAGGGAATTAAATAATCTCAATATATAAAAAATTAAACAAAGATGACAACGGTGACAAGAATCCCAGAGAATCATCTGAGAAGAGACAAGATGTGGCAACTAATTATGCAGCCACGATAGCAGTACCCACACAACCAAGTAAATATGATGGGAAACTCCCATGGTGCATTTAGTGTAATCGTTATCACCTAGGTAACTGTTTATGGTGAACTCAGTGTAACAAGCAGGGACATACCATCAGCTACTGCAGTAACACAACACCTGCAACAATAAATCAAGGAACAAATAGTGGGAACATGCTATGGCGGAGGAATAACGTGTTATGAGTGTGGCGAGATTGGACACTTCAGTAGGGAATGTACAAAGTTAAGGAGTCATGGAGGTTTAGGCCGCTGCAGGGCATTCGTAATCAAAAGTAGGGAAGCTATCCACGACCCTTCGATGGTATCTGGTACAAGATAAAATTTGGGATGAAATTATTTCAACCGGGGGGGGGGGGGGGAGAATGTAACACCAGTCAAAATAGGTCAATAATAATCACATGTGAATATGTCAAACAAGTAATATAATAACCCTACTTTGTAGTTCATGGAATATTCTAATATAAATATGAACTTTCATGCATACCTTATGGTATAAATCAAAGTACACGTCTATACAATTCCAAAAGATTTTAACAAATCTCAATCTAACATCGCATAAAGAAGTTATGATAAACTCTAACACTATAAATCTCTATAATAAGAAGAAATTTAAAATATAGTGAGAGTTGGCTATTGGAATCTAAAACAAAGTTGTAGTACTCGGAAATACCTACGCGTGGATATAAAGAACGTCAAAAATTGAGTTCGTATACGAAAGATATGATCTTCTGAAGATGTAGCAGTCTAAGAGCATGACACGTGGAAGAAACCCTAATCTGTCATGGTTCACGACGTGAACATGAAGGTTCACGACATGAAGATGATCTGGGACACTTATCAAGGCTAGAATGCAGAAGGGAAGTCTACGGGAGTGATGTGTTAAGATTCCACGACGTGAAAATAAAGGTTCACGACATGAAAGTGTTATCCGAACACCTTCTGAAGCTAGGACCCAAATGCAAGTCTACGTGGTGATGCAGCTATGTTTCACGTCATGAACATATATGTTCACTACGTGAACTTGTCTTGGACAACCTATAATTAGCAAGTTCGAACCTAACCCTCCTTACACCAAAATCTCAATCATCTCTCTTGTTTGTTGAAGGCGTTCCTTATCCTGAGCCTGACGATCACAAACCGATGACCGTTTCTAGTTAGATTCTATCAAATCACGCTACTAAAGTGAGTTTCACAGCCCCATTTTTTATTGTTTTCGGGGGAAAATGCATGCTAAATATTATATAAAAGTTAATATTATGTTTTTATGATAGTATATTCGTATCAACATAAATAGTTATATTAACCGGGATATAGGTTTTTTGTATCATATATACCTAGAATATATCTGATATTTTGAAATCATACAACTATCTTAAACTTTTTAGCATGTTGTTATTATAGATTTTACTAATATAGACCCGAAGTTATACTCGGGTGTTCTATATATTATGTGTGATATAGCCCCGGAGTTATACTCTGGAGTTCTATATAGTAATCGTTAAGTATGTTGTTATTATTGGTTTTATGTTAAATAAAACCTAATATGTTACTAATATAGACGTGAAGTATATTCAGAAGTTATATACTTGTTAAGTATGTTGCTATTATTGGTTTTATGTTAGATAAAACATGGTTTTACTTCAAGTTATAGTTGTTGTACTGTCTAAGTATTATGAAATTAGGAGTAATGTTTAAAAGCATAGTCTAGTAACTTAGGGTTTTAGACACGAATATTCTCTCACTATTAGAACTATAGGAACTCGACAAATTCTACATGAACTATTTTATCCATCAACTAAGATTAGAAATCTTAGGGGAAATCCTCTGATCTATAACCAATAATCCCGTGTGAGCGAGGATGTTGTGTATAGATCTATGTGGGTTAACACCCCATCTGTGGTTGCTAGCTACAACCCAAATGGTTTTACGGGGGACTATAGATATATACGGGTTGACACCCCCACCCATGGTTACTTGCTACAACCAACGGTTTGCGGGTGACAAACTGTCCCACTGATTATTTTGTTTTGGATACGACGTCCATGAAGTGCACAAGGGAAGTATTTACCTTGGTGGAATCCTTTATGGCACCAATGGCAATTTTATTATGGCAACAATGATGGAACCATTGGTGGGATCTTTTAATCAGAGGTCTTTATGTCATATAACAGCGGTTACGGACTCATGGTAGCATAATTTTAGAAGCATTATACTTTGTCGATATAAAAGTATGAATGTTAAGTATAAGTTTCCCAAACAGTTATACTCTAGGTACAAGAAACTTGTAGGTATACTACTTGTTCATTAAGTAGACAATTATACATAGCACACATACTCATATAGAATTTAAATAAGATTTATATGTTGTAACCTTCCTTGGTTTAGGATTATAAAAACCTATACTCATAGTATATGGAAATTATAGGTATCACTTAGGTAAACCAGTATACCTAAGATATATATAATATGTTAGAGATAGGTAAGATTCTGAAATACATTTTCAAACTATGTTTTATATTTTTCAAACTTGGAAAAATACTATTTTCTCAGAGTCAAAACCTGTGGACTCACCAACTTTATGTTGACGCATTTTCAAAATGCATGGGTTTTCAGGAACTTAATAAGCTGGATTGTTACTTGAACAGGAGAAGTTTTACTATTATCCTTTCAGTTCATATGGGATATATATTTGTTAGGACATGTGAAATAGTAAATACTATGAAACAAGATAACATAACTTTCTATCATTAATAAAGGTATGTAGTTTATAAAACGCTTTTGTGTTGTTCAATATATGTTATATAACTGTGATACAAAGAATGATGTTACACGGCCCGGTGTTTCCGCCGTTGGCTGGGGGTGTGATATATACCCTATGCCTAATGTAATGGTATTTTCTATGAATATGTCTTGACCTCCCACAATACTTTTATACTTTTGTTAGACCAACCATATTTTCATTATCACAAAAAAATATTGCTTCCTTTGCTACCTCACTTACTGCGATGTACTCTGACTTCCAAGTAGAATCAGCCATAGTTTTCTTCTTGGAACTTTTCCAAGTTACCATTCCACCATTCAGTAGGAATACCCATCTAGATTGAGAAAAACTATTATCCTGATTTGTTTGAAAATGGCATCGCTATAACCTCTCACTCTTAAATCGTCTTTGTCACTAAGAACTAAGAACATTGTCTTTCTTCTACACAAATACTTGACTATATTCCTTACTACGCTCCAATGGGCTATACCAAGATTATTCTGAAAATGACTAACCATGCTCAACGCATAAGACACATCAGGACGGCTACAAGTCATAACATACATGATCGATTCAATAGTTCAATTATATGGGACTCGACTCATAGCAGCTATTTCCTCATCAGTACTGGGACATTGAGTCTTACTCAATTTAACAATATGATGTATGGGAAAATCCCTTTTCTTGGAATTCTCCAATTATGTACTCTAGCCGAGTCAAATATTTCGTTTTATACTTGTAAATCCTTATTCCAAGAATGTATGTCACCTTTCCTAGATCCTTCATAATGAAACATTTTCCAAGCTAATATTTCACGTCTTGCAAAGTTGGAATATAGTTTCCCATAAAGAGTATGGCATCAACATACAAAACTAGAAAAGTCATGACATACTGCTAGCTTTTACATACACATACGACTCATCTTCACTTATAGAGAATCCAAACTCTTTGACCTTCTCATGGAAGCAAAGATTCCAACTACAATATGCTTGTTTTAGTCCGTATATGGACTTCTCAAGCTTGCATGCCTTATTAGGAAATCTGGCATGTTCAAAACCTTCTGGCTGACTCATATATACATCCTCAGTAAGCTTCACATATAGTAAAACAGTTTTAACATTCATTTTCCATACTTCATAATCATAAAAGGCAATTATGGAAAGCATTATCCTAATCTATTTAATCTTGGCTACTGGTGAGAAGGTCTCATCATAGTCAACCCCCTAGGTTACCGAAGCCATTCACAACCAACCAAGCCTTGAACATGTGTACGTTCCTATCAATTTTGTTTTTCTTCTCGAAGATCTATTTGTAACCTACCATCTTCTAACTGGGTACATGATCAACTAAGTTCCACACTTGACTATTGTACATGGACTAAATCTTGCTATACATTTTCTCTTCCATTTTGTAGCCTCAAGTCCTGCCATCGTTTCCTTGTAGTTGTCTGGTTCATCCAAATTTACTAGTGTTTTTATCACTAATAAATGTGTTATCATCTAAAGTTATGTAAAATCCATAAAAATCTGGTGAGGTGCGAACTCTACTAGATTGACGAAGAGGTAATGAATTGTCAATGTATGTCACCCTTAGATTGGGTGCTAGTGTTAACTAAAGATTCCTCATTGGTTGACTCACGAATTTCTTCAAGATCAATTGCACTCACACTATCATCTTTGAATACGAGCTCTCGCTCACATGGATCCCCTTCGAGCTACAAAGACCATGATCTTACTTGATCTAGAGAACAAGTATCCAAATGATTTTTGTGGGTAACCGACGAATACGCACTTCTCGGCTCTTGGTTCTAGTTTATCTTGGGTCTCATGACTAACAATAGCCTCACAACCCCAAACCTCTGTATATGCAAGTGATGGAGGTTTCCCACTCCACATCTAATGAGGTGTTTTGGAAACTTTCTTGGTAGGAACAAGATTAATGATATCGACGGTTGTCTCAAATGCATACCCCTAAAAAGATACAGGAAGTGAAGATCGAATCATGATGGAACAACGCATGTCTAGCAAGGTCTGATTTCTCCTCTCAAGCACACCATTCAGTTCTGGTGTCTAAATAGGGGTCAATTATGAAACTATTCCACATCCCTTAAGATAATCGTTGAACTCGATACAAAGATACTCTCCATCCCTATCGGATCGAAGCATCTTTATCTTTCTACCCAGTTGATTATCTACCTTGTGCTTAATCTCTTTGAACTTTTCAAAGGTTTCTGATTTATATTTGATTAGGTAAATATAACCATATCTACTATAATCTTTAGTAAATGTCACATTGTGGTGATTAACATCCTTTATGGCATGCCTGAAGGGTCCACACACATCAGTGTGAATGAGATACAACAAACCTTCACCTCATTCACAAGTCCCTATGAATGGTGACTTAGTAATCTTGCATAACAAAAAATATTAGCATTCATCATATGTCCTTAAGTCAAATGATTCCAACATTCCATCCTTTTGGAGTTGGGCGATGTGTTTCTTGTTTATATGGCTAAGACGACAATTCCATAAGCATGATTTGTCTATACTATTAGAAGAATCAGTATTATACACATCATTTCCAATATATCCAACATGCACAACAGTTACATACATGCCATTACAATGATAAGCTTTGAAAACAACAACACCATTCTTGTAAACATAAACATAACCATTATCATTATCAAAAGAGTAACGAAAACCATATCTAAATAATGGATAGAATGAAATTATGTTCCTTTTCTTGTCACAAGAATAACGACAATCAAGTAAATAAATCCTAACACAACTATCAAACACAAGCTCATAAATCCTAATCCTAGTAACAGGCGAAGAAAGTCTATTCCCCATGATCAGGTTCAGCTTCTATGTTCGACTTCTTTGCTTCTTTAGTCCACACATATAAGACAAATATGAAAACCACATCCAGTATCAAGGACCCAACAATTAGAAATTTGTGTGTTATTGATTTCGATAGTGTACGTACCATACGAAGAACCAGAGACATATAACACCCCATTTTTGCCTTATATCATTAAGGAACATTCACATAAATAGACGTCTTTGATAGAGTATTATGTAGGATAAATAGTCTTGAT
The DNA here is from genome assembly GCF_051521515.1 of Lactuca serriola. Taxonomy (NCBI): domain Eukaryota; kingdom Viridiplantae; phylum Streptophyta; class Magnoliopsida; order Asterales; family Asteraceae; genus Lactuca; species Lactuca serriola. The sequence continues at coordinate 66,295,923 of NC_136413.1, read as the reverse complement.
AAAAGTTGTAGTAATCACAGAACCGAGAGCGTGCAAATAAAGAATGCCCGAATCTGAATTCATAATCAGAAGTTATAATTTTTAGAAGTTTCAGCGTAGCAGTCTATGACATTGAAACCAAAATAGAGATCGGTAGATTGTTAGGAAAACAATCTAAATGAGAGTTGCATATCTCGTCCATATGATTTCGTCCAAATAAAGATAGTCAAGAACGAAATTCATATGAGAGAGTTATAATTTTTATATTGGCTTTAACACTCTAAGCCTGTTAAGAATATAACATTAAAAATAAAGTCAAAATTAGCCGATGGGGTCTAATAAAAGTTGTAGATCTCGTCGATAGCTACACATGGATATAAAACCCCTCGAAAACTCAACTCGTACGGAGAAGATATGGAATTTTATAAAAAATCTTTGTGTGCAGTCGTACATACAAATCAAATGCACGATGCACACCGACACATAGACGTGGTCCACCAGATTTCTGCCATGTGTCATGCGATGGCTGGATCCACATCACCAGCCCCGACCAAATGTGCGGCATGCAGGGACAGATGTGCGACGCAAAATCTATCCAACCCTATAAATAGAAATTAATTTCTGATGTTTTCTTCACACTTTCTTCCATACTCTCTTTATAACGTTTCCAACTTTTTAGTCTTTTACTCTCCGACAAAGCCCTACGGTGTTTGATAGTCGGTGAATAGAAGTTCCTAGATCAAGTTTATGCCTGCATAATTCCTGGTTTCATGAGAAACTCTTTGTAAGTTAGGCTATACTTACTATGCTTTAAGTGTAGCTTATATTTCGATTCATAGTCGTTGTTATGAATGTATTGATAGGATTTATCAGCAATTCTCGTTATAATGCTAATTGATCTACTTACGGGGGAGGTGTTTAGAATGGCCATGTTGGCATGGTTGTTGGATTTTAGAAAGGCAATATGCCGAAATGGTCCTGTCTCCTGACTATCGGGCCTGGTTGATACTTACTTGATAGAACTCTTGGTATTCACTGGGATTAGTGAAGGATCTAGTTTTCATTACCAGATCATCATAGAAATTAATAGGTTAAATTACAGGTTAATACTTTTTTGGCGCACTATCCACCATTCAGATCTTTAGTAGAATCACCTAAATAACTGTTAATCTTCCGAGTAATTGTCCAGGTGAGTTATTTCACTATATTATGTGCTCCAATATATATCCTCTATATGTCAGGACATAATTGCCTTGTAATATGCCATTATGCTAGTTTAGTTAGTTGTGTGTATGTTGAATTTTCGGTATGTCATATACATGTTGATATATTATACGGGGAGTTAAGGACAGACTAGTCTTGTCTTGAAGGCCAATAGATATGGGCAGACTAATACTATCTAAAGGGCAAAGTGCGGACCAGCTATATGCTGTAAGCAAAAAGGGCAGACTAGGTTCGTGCTGAAGGCGAAGGTTGGACCACCTTTATGTTAAAGGCCACTATGTGTATGCATTGTATATGTATCGTGGGATATGATATTTTAGGTAACTCACTGAGCCTAACACTTATCCAGTTGTTACGAATGTTTTTCAGGTACTTCGTGAAAAGGGCAAGGTTAGACTGTACACACGCGCATTCACAATATTGTTTCCGAATTATACTCTAATGAAATTGAATATATTAATAAATAAAAATAAAAATTTTGGGTTAAAAATCAGGACGTTACAAGTTGGTATCAGATCCCTAGTTTGAGTGAACTAGATGAACACTCGTGTGATTCCAAACTGAAACTAAGGATCTGGGTAATTAATAAATCTTCATCGTGCCCGGGGGGATGACTAGGACAATGAAATAATGGGTGTGAATCTTCAAGCCCGGGGGGATGATGGCAAGAGTGATATGGCATCTAAATCCCGGTAGTGTTACCTTGATTATAGGTAATGTAGTTAAGGGCTTGTGAGAGGGCTCTTCAACGACCTAGTATTCATTATAATCTAGTAGACTGAAAGGTAAGAAAGCCATATTACCAGTCTTTCACCAATATTAGAATATTGGTTCTAGTATTTTCAAACCAATAAACTCATAATAGTAGTTTTGGTCAAAATTCAGGATGTTGGAACACTTGAACTAGGTTGGAATACCATTTGTAATCTAGATTCGTGTGTGTTTTAAGGATATGCCTTGAGCCTTTATGGACGTATATTCTGAAATGTGAATCCCGTTACGATGTAGTAGATAAATATTTGTAGTTAATCACTTTATATGGAGTCGATTGTGTCAACATTTCACGTTTGAAGGCGATCTTAAATCGTAGCATATAATTTCTGGAAGTCCAAACCGACGAATTCCCGGTTTTGGATGACTTTGTGAGGAGTTGGGGAATATGTCTATAGTAGAAAATGAAGTTCTATGGCTATTGAAGAACAGATGAATGAATTTGATGCAATAACCTCCGAAAGATATTAGGTTGATCCCGTAAAACCCCAGTAGGGTAGTGTAGGCATTATCCTAAAGTGTGTTAGGAGTAGGATTTTGGAGACGAAATCTTTATAAGTGGGGAAGAGTTGTAACACCCCATTTTCGTCTTATAGTATAAACGATTAGTCAAAAAATAGACATCTCTAATAGAAAACTATTTAAGATAAATACTCTTGACAAAAGTCGTCGTAATCACATAACCGAGAGCGTGCGTATAAATAACGTCCAAATCTGACTTCAGAATAGGAAGTTGTGATTTTTAGAAGTTTCAGCGTAGCAGTGTATGACACAAAAACTGAAATAGAAATCGGTTGATTGTTAGGAAAAATAATCTAAATGAGAGTTGAAGATCTTGTCCATATGATTTGGTCCATATAAAGACATTTGAGAACAAAATTTAAATGAGAGAGTTATGATTTTTATACGAGCTTTAACAGTCTAAGCTTGTTAAGAATATAACTTTAAAAATAAATTAAAAGTTAGCCGACAATGTCTAAATGAAAGTTGTAGATCTTGTCGATAGCTACGCGTGGATATAAATCCCGTCGATAACGAAGCTCATACGGAGAAGATATGGAATTTTTAAGAAATCAGAAATCTTCGCGCGCAATCGCACGCACAGACCAGATGTGCGGCACACACTGACACACATACGCGGTCCACTAGATTTTTGCGACTTGTCACGCGATGGATGGAGCCACGTCACTCACCCCGACCAAATGCATTGCACGCAGAAGACCAGGTACACGGTGCGCAACCTCCCCCACCCTATAAATAGAAATAGATTTATGCTCATTTTCTTCACACCTTCTTCCATAGAGTCTGTAGAATGTTTCTAGCCTTTTAGTCTTTTACTCTCTAGTTTGCAACCACTCTGGCGAAGCCCTGAGGTGTTAGATAGGTAGCGAATAGAAGCTCGCCGATCAAAGTTCTTCTACCCGCATAATTCCCTGTTTCATGATAAACTCTCGGTAAGTTAGGCTATACTTACTCTACTTTAAGTGTAGCTTATATTTATATTCATAGTCGTTGTTATGAACAGATAGATAGGATTTATCAGTAGTTCCAGTTATAATGCTTATTGATCTACTTACGAGAGAGATGACTAGAATGGTCATGTTGGCTTGGTTGTTAGATTTCAGAAAGGTTATACGCGAAAGTGTTCCTACCTCCCAACTGTTCGGCTTGGCTGATCCTTACTTGATAGAACTCTTGGTATTTATTGGAATTAGTGAATAATCTAGTTTCCATTACCAGCTCATCATAGAAATTAATAGGTTAAAGTATTATATGTTAATACTTTTTCGGCGCACTATCTGCTAGTCGAATCGGTAGTAGAATCGCACAGATTGCTGTTAATCTTACGAGTAATTATCCATGTGAGTTTTCTCGCTATATTATGTGCTCCAATGTGATTTGAAGATAGATATAGATAGAACTCGATCGAACTAAATGCTTTTCGTCTTATCGTATACCACGCGGAGCGCCGTACCGGCCTATCGAACGAAGCGAAGAAAGAGATCATTGAGCCTATTTAGCCGAGCGGAACCCTTTTCAAATAATATATATATATCCTCTATATGTTAGGATATAGTTGTTGGATTAGTGTCTAAGTCCATAACTATTTTGGTATGTACTTGACCCGATGGTTCATGGTCCTTTTGGGTTGCCTTCACCAAAGCAACTTGACTGGAGAAATAATAGAGAAAGAGGTTATTATGATTTATTAATATGTTATAAGAATAATATATTAAAGGAGAAATCATATTTGTTTAATTAATATTGGTCAATAATTAATTAAGAATTAATTTTGTGATCAAATGTAATTAATTAAACTAGAGGGGTTGAATTGTAATTATGTGATAGTTGCAAAATAGGGCAATGGTTATCCTTGTTAAAGGATGGATGAATTCAAGGATAAGGATATCCTTGAAATCGTCCAAGGTCCAAGAGATAAGGGTTTTCAAGGCTTATCTTGTGGTTGCTTGGTGGGCAAGTAACTGGATAAGGATAAGGACTGAAACCCTAATCCCAACCCTATATAAAGACCCCTAAGGCCTTAGGAATTCGTGCACTTGATACCTAGAGCATCTAGGGACGAATTCTTATACCTCTCCTATCTCTTTATACCTTCTCCATTTGCTCTTGGTGTTTGTGAGCCATTAGAGGCACTACACTTGTGGTGCTTGCTTTCAAGACTTTGGGTTTAAAGATTTAAGTTGTTATTACAATATAACAACAAGAGGTATGTAATCTAACCTTCTTGGTTAATTTCGAAAATAGCAATCATGATTAGGGTTTTATCATGTGTTCATAATGTTGTGTATCTAATAGTGAAAACATAGATCCAATCCTAGGGTTGCATGTACACATAGGATTGTTTGTATAAAACCCATCAGTGGTATCAGAGCCTTTGGTTAACTTGTTTTCAATTAGTTTATTCAATTGTATGAACTTGACATATTAGGGTTTATGGCCAATAAACCCTAGGTGGCTAGGATTTTCGAGATTAGGGTTTGCAAACCCTAATTTGCAAGAGTTTGAATAAGGTCTTCAAATCCTTTCCTTAAACCCTTAAATTTCGAAATCTAGGGTTTGTTTTAATCCCTTGATTTTCGAAATTTGGCCTCCTCCCCAAGATAAGATCCTAAATTTTAGGGATTTGGATTATCCCATATCTTGTAATTATCTTCTAATTGTTATATATGGTAATTATAGATTTTGCATTATCTTATCCTTAATTTCGAGATCTAGGGAGATAATTAAGGGATTAGGATATCTTAAATGTATAAATGGTAATCATCCTCATGATTTAGATAATCCCTTATGATTTAATAATTAAATTAATAGTCTAATTCAAGATAATTATTAAATCAAGGTTTTTAATATTTAAAATTTTAATTTATATGTCATAAATTCGAAAAATTTTAAGAGAAATTAAAACTAAATTGTTTTGAAAAGTTTCAAAACTTGGCCTCAAGTTTTGGAATTTAAATTTTGATTAAAAGTTTAATTTTGATGCATATTTAAATTCTAAACCCTAATGTTTTGAAATGTTTCAAAACTTGCCCTCAAGTTTTGGAATTTAAAAGTTGATTAAAAGTTTAATTTAGGAATGTTAAATTCTAAAACTCTAGTATTGTTTTGAAAAGTTCAAATCACACCCTTATGGTTTTATTAATTAATTAAGGTGTATAATTAAAAGAAGTTTAATAAATCCATAAAAGTTTTGGTTTACAATTAAAAGTATAATTGTTATATTTGACCACCTAGTATTTTTAAAGTGTAAAACACACCCTATACTATATATAACATTAAAAGTCTAACATTATATATATGTATAAGTAAAAGTCAGTCTTACCGTTAGTAGGCCTCATTTACGAAGCTGGTCTATAAGGGGTGTTTAAGGAAATTGCCTATAAAATGGCGATTGAATGGGTATCCACTCTTACCCACCGCACTCTTGACTAGTGGAGGGTCGTTAGCCGAACGGGTAGGATAGTACAAAAACCTTCCATTATAAGTATAATGAAGTACAAAAGTAACTAAATGTTTTACAAATTCCCAATCTTAGTTACTTAGGCAAAAGTGAATTGATGCAATTCCATGAAATTACACTTTGTACCCTTGCGAAGACGTTAATGGAGCGTGTGTGGTTTACCGGCACACTAAATGGTTCTAAGCGAAGGTAGCAAAGGGTGACTCAATGTTTGTCATAGTTCAGTGGAGCGTGTGTGGTTCACCGGCACATCGAATAGATGACTGTAACATATGGGGGCCCATGTAAGTTTGCATGGTTATTCACACCCGCTTTGTGATCCTCGACATCCCAGTCACAAACAAGAGGGGCATATCGAGATTTAAACATGCCATTGAAAGTTCAATGAATCTCAAAGGATCTAGGAGCTTTCATAGTTTTAAAACTTAAAATTTCTTTTTCGTTTTTTCATGGTGGAAATTAGTGAATCGTCATTCACTTACCTTCAAATGTTCTGCAATTTGGGTTACGGCATCCCTCTCCCGAGTTGTAGAATATTGTGTTGGGTCCTAGCCTTAGTATCTCATTTGGGTGATTTACTAAGGACTCTATCAATCAACTAACTTGAATTCGTTTTCTCCCGTTTTGTAGATGTCAAAGTTTGACAACTATGGTCTTCCCAAATCCCGTGGAACAAGCTTTCCACATGAAGATGATATTCCACGATCCGATCAAGGAACAAGAGATCATACTTCACTTCCTCCTCCTCCTCCAATTATTCTCCCTAACCCACAAGTTCAAAGGCTTGAAAAGTTCAAGATCACTCAAGCCCTTTTGGCAAGTAAACATAAAGAAGGAAAGTCGGTGTGTGCACACGTCCTAGGGATGAAGTCACACATTGATAGGTTAAGAATGTTGGGATCCGTCATCTGTGAGGAAATGGCTGTTGATTGGGTTCTTCAGTCACTTCCTAACTCATATAGTGAGTTCGTAAGAGAGTACTATATGATGAACCGCGACGTGACCCTTATAGATCTAACCTATATGCTTATTTCTGCTGAATCAGCTATGGTTTGGCGCAATAGAAAAGCAAAGTTGATTGGTGAATCTGCCTTCAAGACCTCTATGGATATAGACAATGGCAACGAAAGACATGCTATGATCGAAAAGTTTGATCATAAGAGAAAGGCAATGTCTGAAGTAGTTCCATGTCATGTTCCAAAAGAGTCACTTTGCTTTTATTGCCAAAAGAAAGGGCATTGGAGACGAAGCTGCCCCATTTACCTAAGAGATCTAAGAGATGGGAGAGTTGAAACGTATGGCTCTAATATAGGTAAAATCCATTAACTAACTCTTTTAAGCTTCTATTCTAGATTCTTAATACATAATGTGATAAGATTACAATTGATGTTTTGAAGGATCGAAGAAAAGAAAGAAAGCTTAAGGGAAGAAGTAAGCAGAATCTAACCATGAAGGAATGGATTTCGATCGCATTTCTCGAAGATTAGATTCTTGAGCTACTACTTAGAGTTAGAATTAGATTGCTAAGAAAGATGTATTAGCATAGTTTTTCAATGAATTGCATTGTAAGGACAAATTTTTCCGCAATAAAATAAATTTTGATTTTATATTATTTATCCTTGCAATGGCGTATATGAAAAATTGATGTTTGAATGTTTCTATTATTAGCAATAATGGATTTGGTTCTTATTATGTTATTTATGGAAAGTCGAGAGTTTACCAAAAGGCGAGAGTTTCTCATCGCCCAAGTTTCAATTGGACAGAAACTTGGAATCATGCAACTTGGTTGCACGATGAATGAGAAATTTCATATTTTGAAATTAGACCGATTCATTGACAAAGTGTCAAGTGAAGGACTAAGAGATCGAGTACACAAAGTTATGTGTTGATCAAGTCCACCATAAGAGTAACAAAGATATTCGTCATGATTTACTAAAGGTTTAGTAAATGTGATTATACTTACAAGATTAAGTGTAATTCTAGATTGATTGAAAAAGGTTTAAATCAATAGAAGAACGAATAAAAAGAATCAAGTAGGCAGAAAGATAAAAGTTTCTCCATTCTAAGAAGAAGGGAGAGTACCATTTATGCTTTATGATAGGTCTTAATGATTAAGAACCATATCTAAATTGATCCTCTAAGTAAATCTTAGCACAATTTTATGTTTAAGAAGAGGAATCAAGGATTGAAGAAATGATTAAATCAAGAAGTCAATCAAAATTCATTCCAATAACAAGTCTTAAAGTTAAGATTGTGACAATGAGTGACAAGTATTAAGAAGGTTTATAACATTCATCAAATGTGGAAAGTTGTGACGTCTTGGATAAGACAAAGACCAACTAGGTCCAATTTATGAAGTGTTTTGATAAAAGCTACACTAACTCTTGAATATTTATTTGTCAAGAAATGGTTATTGACAAAAGAATCTTATATGTCAAGTAGTCAGTGGGAGTTTTAATGGTCTTGAAAAGTTTCAAGAACAAATCAAATAAACCTTACCAATCATCACTAGCACACGAGTTGTGGTTTACAACCTATTGTGTTGACATTTTTTTTATTTCTATGCCGTTCCAATTGAGTTAATTATGTCTATGAGTTCTCATTTGAACGCATAAAAGGCAAGGCACCTTAATCAATGAAAGGTACATTGATAGGAAAGGGTGAGCTGCTTAACTACTTGGAAGACATGGTGGGAAGCTGTGCTACCATAAGGCAAGAAATCAAGATTAAGAAATTTCGATCCATATGAGTTTGAATTTGTCATAAACTTTGGTTTTAACAAATTCACATGGATAGGAACACATCCACCGTTTAAATCTAAGTGTCATAAGGTTTCCTCCTTCATGAAAATGATTGTGAAGAAATGCTTTCACTAAGAAAGATTTTAAGAAGATAGTGATTGTAAAATTGCATTCTCAAATTCGATCATGGTTACGGTATCCCTTTCCATGATTTGAGTTGTGAGGTTTGGCAGTTAGTCTTAATTGTTTAGAAACACATATGAACTATCTAAGGCAAATGTGTATATGTTCAAGAAGCCTTGATAAAGGATTATCAAAGCATTAAGTATTAAAAACATGAACTTAAGAAATTCAATAGGTATTGTTTTTCTGAAAGTTAAGATGTTTATGAATACATGTCGAAGCTAGTGGGAGCATAAGTGTTATGTTTTATAGTAATCATCATGATAGTGGGAGCATAAAAGTTATGATTGTATGATTATGGAAAGTATTGCAAGTTGGCAATATTAATTATAGAAAAAAAGTGTCATTCTTTGCAAAGTTGTAAGGATGGAATAGTTGTTTTGCTATAATTAAGGGAGAGAATATTATGCTTCATTCAAATCTAAAGGATTAGGTTGAGAAATGTTAAAGGTACATAGTGTGTTCTTAAAAATTCGATTATGATTACGGCATTCTTCTTCATAATTCGAATTTTGAGAACATAGCTAATAAAACATTATGCATCGTGTCCCATACGCTTCGGGTAAAGGATCGATTGCAAATGCTTGACCATTCTAAAATTTTCCAAATGTCTAGCGCATTTAGAAGGAAAAATGACAAGAATTGGTTTTGACTAAAATAATTAAACAACTATCAAAGGACAATCCAAAGTTCGACGAGGATTGGTTGCTTTTGAGTAGTTGGAAGCATGGTATTGAATGGACCATATCGACATTATTATAGAAAAGATTCTATTAAGAATGAGTTTTCATATGGAAATTGTGGAAATGTTTCATATTGGATGGACCATGGCGACATTATTATGAATAGATAAAATTCTATTAAGAATAAGTTGTCATATGGAAAATATGGAAATGTATCCACATTGGGAATTGAATATCGATAATCTATGACTAGATTAGAAACTTTTATGCAAAAGGATGTTCAAAGGAATGTACTTTGAGTGAGAGACATCATATCTAAGGAATTGACTTGTAACAATCTCCGTTAGAAAACTTTGTAATATCATTGGCAATAGTCTTTGTGACTTTGGTGCAGTGACATTACGAAAGGATAAGTTGCATAAAATGTTAGAATCTAGCATATTCTATAAGTAGCAAGAATTTGATATTCTTTAACTTATGGAAAAAGGATTTGGAGTTGTGAAATGAGAATGATTGGAAATGTGTTCTATTTCACAAAATAAGAACCATAGGTAAACATTGTGTGCATGCCAGGAGCATGGGACAAGTGTTGTAATTCAAGTAAGAAGTTGATTAACCGAAACGACAAATAATGAGTAATCAATATGGTGATAAATAAAAGGTGTTTTATTTATGCTCAAAGGATTGAGGTCATATGGGATTAGTATTATTCTTGTGTTTCACATTTGCATGTTTTGACTTCCAGAATAATTGAGTTTATTAAGAATAATCGAATTATTCGAACAGGCCACAGTCGTTCATATGTTGGAAGTAGATATGCATGAAGACTGTCATGAATTGGTGTGTGGATTGTCTGAAAGAGTATTAGACATAAGCAAATGTTTGTTGCAACGTTCATGAGTGCTTATGAATATGATTTGAGCATTGGATTAAACCCACGCTCACTTGGATCACTCCATGGATTGGATCACGAGTGTTTGGTGAGACGATAACATCTTATATTCTTGAAACCGAGATGTGTGAGTTGTATATTGCGAATCGGTTGCACATTGATAATATGTAAACGCACTAGTAACTTGGTGTTATAAAACATATTATTGTGTGTGATTCGGTGAGTGAGTGCAAGCGAGCATTGTATCAAAGTTTATCCGTTCCTTTTATTCAAAGAAGGATAAAAGCGATATCTTTGGGCCCCTCGATGGTTTAGTGACGACAAACGTAAAGCTCGGCCGGGCTAGGGCTAATTTGATTTGTTCAATCAGTCAGTCGTCATAAATCGGGAATCGAGATATAGTACAAAGAGAATGATTTGAAATCATATCTCATATGATATCTAGAATGGAGGAATATATGATCCCTTATCTAAGGACACGCGTATCTGATAGGATCAGAGTTGACAGCGGTTTTGGAAAGCTATGATTGCAGATCAGGATCTGAAGTCATACGCAGAATAGTTGTTAGACTTATCCAAGTGGGAGACTGTTGGATTAGTGTCTTAGTCCATAACTATTTTGGTATGTACTTGACCCGATGGTGCATGGTCCTTTTGGGTTGCCTTCACCAAAGCAACTTGATTGGAGAAATAATAGAGAAAGAGGTTATTATGATTTATTAATATGTTATAAGAATAATATATTAAAGGAGAAATCATATTTGTTTAATTAATATTGGTCAATAATTAATTAAGAATTAATTTTGTGATCAAATGTAATTAATTAAACTAGAGGGGCTGAATTGTAATTATGTGATAGTTGCAAAATAGGGCAATGGTTATCCTTGTTAAAGGATGGACGAATTCAAGGATAAGGATATCCTTGAAATCGTCCAAGGTCCAAGAGATAAGGGTTTTCAAGGCTTATCTTGTGGTTGTTTGGTGGGCAAGTAACTGGATAAGGATAAGGATTGAAATCCTAATCCCAACCCTATATAAAGACCCCTAAGGCCTTAGGAATTCGTGCACTTGATCCCTAGAGCATCTAGGGACGAATTCTTATACCTCTCCTATCTCTTTATACCTTCTCCATTTGCTCTTGGTGTTTGTGAGCCATTAGAGGCACTACACTTGTGGTGCTTGCTTTCAAGACTTTGGGTTTAAAGATTTAAGTTGTTATTACAATATAACAACAAGAGGTATGTAATCTAACCTTCTTGGTTAATTTCGAAAATAGCAATCATGATTAGGGTTTTATCATGTGTTCATAATGTTGTGTATCTAATAGTGAAAACATAGATCCAATGCTAGGGTTGCATGTACATATAGGATTGTTTGTATAAAACCCATCAATAGTTGCCCTATAATATGCCATTAGGCTAATTTAGTTAGTTACTTGTATGTTGAACTGTCGGTATGTCATATATGTTGTGATATATTATATGGGGAACTGAGGGTGGACCAATCTTATGCTGAAGGCAATAGACTCGGGTGGACTAGCATTATGCTAAAGGCTAAAGTGCGGAACAACTTCGTGTTGAAGGCCAAGGGTGGACCAACTTGATGTTGAATGTGACATCCTATTTTCACGGCCAGAAAAGATCGATTTTGTTTATACTTTGTAAAAATCAGAGTATCTCTTTTTAAGAAAGACGTTGCAGAATTTGTTCCCAGAAAAACATGATAATTACATTATCAAAGCATTTCCAAAGAAAAGTATTTTTTTTAATCTTTTTAAAACATTTGGGATGTCATCGTCAATACAGAAACATAAGCGTAAACATAACTTACATTCATTATCACTAGTGATTTATATCTCCTTAATCTCTCGGTGTAATGTGACTTCATATCAACACCTGTGATATAAATAAACTGAGTGGGTCAAGTTGGGAAACCTGGTGAGTACATAAGGATTTCAATCCCATAATGTTTTATCATATACATAATTTAGAACTCACAAAATATACAATTTCACCATGTATGTATAAGAAACTCTTATCCCACCCCGTCGATCCTCACAACGAGAATATCCATACTCTCAAACCTAAGATTAACCGTTTTGCCTAATCCATACTCCCGGATCAGAAATGAACGGCTTTACATAATCCATACTCCCAGATTAATGACGAATGGTTATGCCTAATCCATACTCTCAGACTAGGGACGAATGACTAATCCATACTCTCGGATTAATGACGAATGATTATGCCTAATCCATACTCTCGGACTAGGGACGAATGACTAATCCATACTCTCAGATTAATGACGAATGATTATGCCTAATCCATACTCTCGGGCTAGGGACGAATGACTATGTCTTAATACATACTCCCAGACTAAGGACATCTGACTATGTCTTAATCCATACCCCCAGATTAATGACAATTGACTATGTTCAATCCATACTCTCGGACTAGGGACAATGATTGTGTCTAGTACGTGCTCCCGGATAAATGACATATACTAAAGTTCTATTCTCTGAGTATAACTCACTTGTACTCGTAAGAAAATACTACCAAATATTCCTCATAATTAATTTAGGTTTACTCTTTATCCTAAATCATCATATTTAATCAGGTATGTTCTTTAACACGTATTTAAGGCAACATCAATTAACTCGCACATAAACATATAATTAATACTTCAATCAATACTTGTATTAAAATCATGTTCATGAAAGCGACTATGCACTCACCTGATATGGTGGTGACTCGGTACTTGGACAACACTTCGTTACTCTTAAAACAAATTCCCTCGACAAAACCTAGTATCATTACCACTAGGGTTTAGTTTAGTATTTACCGAGACTAATTTAATAGTCTAGTTGTTATTATTATTATATAAGAGTTAAACAACACTATATAACTCATAATAATAGCCCAAATAATTATTTTAAGGTCCTAATAATGTTACTATAATTAATTAGAAGCTATATTAAAAATAGCGTAGGCGTAGCTCACTTACAACAAGTTTTTTTGCAAAATCGGTCTGCGCTGGAGCAGCGTTTCCGAGCCGAAAGACCCTTTTTCTCGGGACTCTGGGAGCCTCGGGGCTTCCTTTGGGTGCTAGGGGGTTTACCTAGGCTTTCAGGGGGGGGGGGGGGGTTAGGGAGCTTAGAGAGAGAGTTTAGAGAGAAGAAGAAGAGGGTTGAGGGGTGAGAAAATGAGGGAACCCGACGCCTCTATTTATAGGGTGAAATCCTGACGGACTTGCCGATTCGGTTCACAGACTTGCCGATTCGGTGCCACGTGTCATCACTTGATGGCTTTTCTTGGGGAGAAAGCCTTGGCCCATTTCAGCCACGTCACCCCTTTTACAGCAGCACCCTGCCGACTTCTAAACCCTGTAACTTTCTCATACGAGCTCTGTTTTCGACGTTCTTTTTTTCCACGCGTAGGTAAAAGCAAGATCTACAACTTTCATTTAGACTCCGTCGGCTAATTCTCGTCCGATCTTAAATTTAAAAGTACGAGGAGATTATACTGCTAAATGACCGCGAAAAATTCGTAACTCCTTCATACGGACTCCGTTTTCGAATGTATTTTTACCGTTGACTTCCTATTAATGAGATCTTCAACTCTCATTTAGGTCGCGTAAGCCAATAACCGCTCATATGAAGTCAGATTTGGACGTTATTTTGATGGATTTTCTCATTTTAACATACTCTACGACTTTGGTTTAGACTAGTAAGGCTAAAAAGTCTTCTATCGTAAATTCACTTTTTACGCTTCCCGGTGCCGTGCCGATTTTGCTGTAAAACTTCGACGGGCCATAACTTCTTCGTTATAACTCGGATTTCGGCGTTCTTTATATGTACGGAACCCTTGAGACATATTGTAAAACTTAGTTAAGATTATTTATTCTAAATAATTTTCCATTAAAAACTCATTTTTGACGCTCATTGTCTCTAAATTGGCTAGCCCAGATCTTTGGGCGTTACATTGAAGGCCAAAGTGCGGACCAACTATATGATGTATGCATTGTATAAGTATTGATGGATATAATATTTCAGGGAACTCACTAAGACTGGTGCTTACCCAGTTGTTACAAATGTGTTTCAGGTACTTCATGAGAAGGGCAAGATTCGATTATACACACGCGCATTCCAATCATGTTTTTACATTATACTCTAATGTAATTGAATTTATTAATAAATAAAAATGAAATTTTTTGGGTTACAAATAGGGACCTTACAACACATCTCTCTTTCCTTTTCTCACATCTTGAAGGTATTTTGGGCAACTTCTCGTCCAATGCCCCTTTTGGCCACAATAATTGAAAAATGATCTCTTTTGGATCACCGACAGGAGGGACTTAATAGTTGGCTTTCCCCTTTAACCCATCATTAGACTCTCTAATGTGGGCTTTACTTTCCCACTTAGATTGGGTAATTTCTTTCCTTTTCTTCCCTTTGCCTTGATGAATGGGCAACACATGAGCACTTGAAATACTATTCGGATGAGACTTCTTCATCCCTGCTTCAGCTATCTGCAACAAGTTGTGGAGTTGCATCAATGTCAGTTATTTGTTGTTTAAATGATAACTCATAATGATATGATCATAACAACTAGCCGAAGAGTTAAGAATCATATCAACGGCCAACTCCTTTTCGAAATTTTCATTTAGCTTCTCCAATATTTCCACATGTCCCTATATTTTCTAAACATGAGCACATATAGACTTTGCTTCCTTTAGCTTACAAGCCATTAGAGTGTTAGGGTCCAAAGCTCTTCGTTAGATGGTGTCTTAGGCTTTCTGCTATTGATATAGGTTATGGGTTGAGCTAGCCTATAAATACTTGTATAGTATTCATTGTATAGGTTTAAGAGAGCTCCCATTATATTGATAAAGTAGCATATTTCTAGAGAGAGAGAGAGAGAGAGAGAGAGAGAGAGAGAGAAAGAGAGAGTATTGTAGAGAAAGCACAGGTTCTACAAGTTTTTTTAAACTACTCCATTATGTATACATCTTGTGCTTAAATGTTAAATCGGGTCTTTTCAATTATGCATTAATTCTTAATTTCGCATTTGTCATCTTCATGGGATCCTCGATCGTAACTTTCGTGTGTAATCGACCTAAAGATTGTCTTTGGTGAGTCTCTCCATTGGATCTATTTCTTTTCTTTCCAAATCGTTTAATCTAATTAATTGATTTCTTTCATTGATTTAACCCAAAAGAATTACAATCATTTTTATTGGATTCATTTTGATTGAAATGCAGCTCATATTATTGATTTGATCTAATCCTAATTGATAATTCATTCAAAAACCAAATTCATAGTCTCGATCTATTACTGTTGATCTAGAAGCCAAATTCAAAATATGATCTAAATGTGTTTGAGTTAATGTTCTTGATTCAATTTATCTGCCCAAGATCAAATCATTCGCATTGATTGCTCTTAGTCTTCCGTCAAGTTGATTCATGTTTTTGTACTCTTCAATTCATTTGAATAATTTTTCTCTTTATTAAATCAAACAGATTTTAGTATTCGCTATAGTTATTCTTTTCTTAATGCTTCCTAATATGTTTTGGACTTATCTTCGTCATTACATTTTTTTTCCACGGATTGAATTCACCCACTCACACCTTGAGTAATCTGATTTTATCAATCATATATCTTGTTGAATCGAAACGAAATCGTAATAGATGAGTTGAGTTGGTGATCTATTTGGATTTTATAGTAGAAGACGTCGTATTGTTGGAAAGAGTAAATATGGTGATAATGATTCAAAGTCTTTGTTTGATCGGAAAACTGTTTATTGGGTGTGACATCTAGGAATTTATGTCTAAAACTGTGGACAATTAATTCACAATAAATCTCTTTGTAATATAACTCATTGAGTTTTAGTGCATCTTTTGTAAAAATAAATGATTTAATTTCAACTATTATAAGATACCAAATGGCATCTTACTTCCAAATGTGTAAACTGTCAAACTAATCAAACGGCTCAAACTGAAACTCTAGTTAAGGCGTCTGAAAAACTGAAAATTCGTATTAAGCAGTTGTGAGCAAAGTAAACATTTTAATCTCATAGTACATTTTCCCCCATTTAAAAAAATATAAAGAACATTCAAAACATAGTTCGTATGCAAAAGTTACGACAATTATAAGAAAACAAACCAGTAAAACACTATTTTTTTAAACTGCTAAAACTGAATCGATCCGTTGAGGCACTTGCACACCCCAGATGGAAATTTCGAGAGCGTTATTGGACTCCGACTATGGTCTAATAATTAATTTCATACTCAAAATATTTTTAGCAAAAATATTTACAAAAGTCGAATAATCGAGCGTTTCGGGTCATTTAGACGTGAAACTTTAAACATGATTTCCCAGAGTTCTACCAGTCGAAAAATTAATCTATTCGAGTTTTTGGAATCCTTGAACTCGACTCTATCATTCACCACTTTTTCAAAAAATAATCGATGTCGGGATCTCGATACACAAAACTAATGTTGCTTTTGGGACTCTTTTGAAAACTTGACATCATCACCCACCATCACTTTTCTTACATGAGGCTAGATTCCAACCAATACCCGCGTGTACATCCCCTGTCTTTCACCACCTTACTTGTGTTGGATACACACTTAACCAAAAAGTACATAGCATGGGTAGCTTAGTGTGTTGACTTGGATGAAAGAGCATCGTGCTCATGGCTTGTAAGTGTGTTCTTGAGCTATAAATAGAAGGAAAAACTTCTTCATTATCAACACAAATCACCAACCACAACATCTCTCCCCCCTCTTTGGTTCTCCTTATTGGGTTAGAAAACATGATCACAACACTACCATACCACCACCATAAAACCACTACCTCCCTACCGTCTTCCCACTGTTTTGGCAAGCCAACACCACCCAAAACAACCCTCTGTTGGTGATTTGTTTCACTAATGTGATTTAAGTGTAATGGGATTAGTTTTGTTGACCAAAAGTGATCTTGATAAATATTAAACAAGTAAGGAAGGTGTGGAGTGCACACTTGTTTAAGTTTATTCAAGATTAAAAGTAGACTGTCATTTAGGGGCGAAGCCCCTGAACGAACGGGGGTCCGGGGGCAGCGTCCCTGGGAGCGGGGTCCAAGGGGCAGAGCCCCTGGCTAGGATCGAGCTGTTTTTGACCCGTTTTTGACTTGGTATTAATTCTGATAGAAAACCCGGATTTATGACAGTTTGTTGACTGTTGCCAAACTGTTTTATGACAGTTTTGACAGTTTTCAGACAAAGAAGGTATTTAACCAATTTTGGTCAGTTTTTTCTGGTACTTACGAAAATTCATATACTCATTCTCTGTTCTTTTCTCTTATGAGTCTTATCCAATCAAAGATTAGGGAGTACCACCTAATACTTTGATTTGATAGTGAAATCACAATTCTCAGAATTTCCAAGGCTATTTTATCCCGATTATCTTACAAAAATCAAAGTATTCTATGATCATGGCAAGTGGTGATTCTTTGAAGGAAATGACAAGTAAGTTTGAAAAACTAAACAAGTTTGAAGGGAAAGATTTTCGTAGATGGCAGAAGAAGATGAAGTTTCTCCTTACCACTCTGAAAGTGGTGTATGTTCTGAGTACACCCATGCCAGTCTTACCAGAATTTGTTGAAGATGAACCTTTGGAGGCAACAAGAAGAAGATCAGAGTGGGAAAATGATGACTATATATGTCGTGGTCATATTCTCAATGGTATGTCTGACTCTCTTTTTGATATTTATCAAAATTTCGAATCTGCAAAAGAACTGTGGGTTTCTCTTGAATCCAAGTACATGGCTGAAGATGCTTATAGTAAGAAGTTTCTTGTTAGTAACTTTATGGGTTACAAGATGATTGACCCATGCCTGTTATGGAACAATTCCATGAAATTTTGAGGATTCTCGGACAGTTTTCTCAACACAATTTAAAAATGGATGAAGCCATTTCTGTGGCTGTGATAATTGACAAACTGCCCCCTTCCTGGAAGGATTTTAAACACAATCTGAAACATAACAAAGAGAAATTGACTTTGACTCAACTGGGAAGCCATTTAAGGATTGAAGAGTCCATAAGGACTCAAGAACTTCATAACAATCCTAAAGGCAAGAACCAAGTTAGTTCCTCTTCTGTGAACATGGTGGAAGGAGAAAGTTCAAAGAATCCCAAGAAGTCTAATGGAAAAAGGAAGTTTAAAGGAAAGGATGACAAGTCTTCCAACAAGAAGGCTAAGTTGGTTTGTTGGAATTGTAACAAACCGGGTCACTTCAAGAAAGATTGTCGTCTTCGTAAAGTGAACAAGGATGGTGCTAGACCAAGTGGATCCAAGGATCCAGAAAAGTAACAAGGTCAGATTTCTGTTTTCATGCAGAATCCTAAATATATTCTGAATTATATATTTATGTGATTTCTGAGGCATTTTATATGCAGGATGATAAAGTTGCATGGTGGGTTGATTCGGGAGCAACGAGTCATGTTTGCAAAGATCTATATTGGTTCAAGAACTTTCAACCAATTGAAGATGGATCTGTTGTGAAGATGGGAAATGTTGCAACTGAACCAATCAAGGGCATAGGATCTGTTTTACTTACTTTTACTTCTGGGAAATGTTTGTGTTTGAACAATGTTTTATATGTTCCAGGGATTCGTAAGAATCTCGTGTCTGAAATTCTATTAAATAATTGTGGTTACAAACAAGTGTTAGAAAGTGACAAGTATATCTTGTCAAGACATGGTTCTTTTATGGGATTTGGATATATATGTAATGGAATGATTAGGCTTAATATTAATTATCCTTCTAGTGATAATTCTGTTTGCATGGCTTCTAGTAGTAGTAACAATAATTTTCATAAATCTGAATTATGGCATGCTAGATTAGGACACATTCATTACAAGAGATTAAAAGACATGTCTAAAATGAGTTTAATTCCTCCTTTTGATATGCAAAATAATGAAAAATATAAAACATGCATGCTAACTAAAATCACTAGACAACCTTTCAAAGATGTTGTTAGGGAAAACAAGGTGTTGGATCTTATACATAGTGATTTATGTGATTTCCATGCAACACCTTCCCTTGGAAACAAGAAGTATGTTGTTACTTTTATTGATGATGCATCTAGATATTGTTATATCTATTTGCTACATTCTAAGGATGAAGCACTTGATAAATTTAAAATTTATAAACAACAAGTTGAGCTTCATAAAAATGAATTAATAAAAGTATTGCGTACTGATAGAGGTGGTGAGTATTATGATCCAAATTATTTTGAATCAACTGGAATAATACATCAAACCACAACTCCATATACACCACAACAAAATGGTGTAGCTGAAAGGAAGAATAGGACTTTGAAAGAAATTTTTAATTCCATGTTGTCATATTCTGGTTTAAGTGAAGGGTTTTGGGGTGAGGCAATGTTAACTGCATGTTACATCTTGAATAGAACTCCAAATAAAAGGAGTAAGAATACTCCTTATAAACTTTGGAGTAAAAAGGTACCAAATTTGAGTTATCTCAAAGTTTGGGGTTGTAGAGCAGTTGTAAGGCTCACTGAACCCAAAAGGAAAACATTGGGTGAGAAAGGTATAGATTGTATCTTTATTGGATATGCTGAGCATTCCAAAGCATATAGATTCTATGTTTTAGAATCTAATGATTCTGTGTCTGTAAACACAGTGATAGAGTCAAGAGATGCTATCTTTGATGAAGAAAGATTTACATCTATACCTAGACCAAGGGACATGATTCATCAATCTTCCAGCAAGAGTACTACTCAAGCTGAAGATGTTTCTGGTTGTGCAAGTTCTATACCTGAACCTAGGAAAAGCACCAGAGCTAGAAAAGCTAAGTCTTTTGGATCTGATTTTCAACTATATTTAGTTGAAGGAACAAGGAATGAGACTATTTCTCTGTTGGATTAATGTCTAAGTCCATAACTATATTTGGTAAGACTTGACCCGACCCGGCATGGTCCATTTGGGTTGCATACCATCATGCACTTGAATGAGAGAAATAAGACACTTATGGTTATTAATATATTATAAGTTCTAGTATATTAATAATAAGAATAATAAGATTATTTAATTAGTATTGATCAAGAATTAATCTAGGATTAATTAAGTGATCAAAAGAAGACTAATTAAATATATGGGTTGATTGTGTAAATCATCCATACTTGTATAGTGGGCTAATGCTCCATGGATAATCAAGTTGGGCTAAAACCCATAGGATGGTCCATGGATGCTCCATGGTGTATTTGTACCCATGGATCCAAGGAAATGGAAAGCCATGACAATTAAGAGTTTACCCTAATTGTGTAACTATATAAGCATCTTATTATTGAGGAAAAATTGGCCACTAGAGATAGTGAAGAAAGGGCTAGCCGATTTTGAAGAGTGTAGAATTCTCTCAAATCATTCCAAGTGTTTTGATGATTGTGATTCCATTTGAGGTGTCACACTTGGGGCACTAGGCACTCAAGCTTCATGAAGACATTCTACACCAAAGAGGTATGTATTCTATCTTGCTATAGTCATTGTTATGTATGCTAGATTAGGATAATACCTTGGAAGTTCTTATTTGCATGTATAATAGAGAAAACATAGATCCAAGGTATTTAGGGTTGCATGTACACTTAGGAAGTGTTAGAATGCTCAAAACCCAACAGTGGTATCAGAGCCACGGGTTGTTTTCTGTTATATTGATGCAAATATTTTATTTTCAAAGTTGAAAAAAAAAATGAAAAAAAAAACATGAAGTTTGTCAAATTTTAAGATAATTACTTGTTCTTGTGAAAAACTAATTATTTGTAAAATTTGAATAATGTGCTTTATGAGTTGAATTAGGTCAAATTTAATAAAAGATAAAATAATATGATTATTTTATTAGTTTTAAAAGTTTGATCTAAAGAGTTTTTTTTTTTTTTTGAAACCTCCATAAGTTATGGATATGAAAAGGTTTTTAAAAAAAATTGATTCAAAGTTTTTTGTGTTACCTTATTTTATGAGTGAATTTAGATTAATGAATAAAATTATGTGATAGTTGGTTTTAATCCAAATTAATCTAAAAGAAGTTCATAAAATGTGTTTATGTAACTTATAAGTCACATTTATGAATCTTAAAACTCATAAAAGTTGGCAAAGGTTACAAAAATGAAGAGTCTAGTTCTAATTAAATGGTTTTATGACTCCATAACTTGTCCTCAAGTTATGGAGGACCAAGAGTCTCTTCATTTAATAAAAAAAAAAAAGGTGTAACCTTAATTAATTCCATAAGTTATAAAATAAAGAAAAGTTAATTCTTTTATTAGTTTAAAGTCTTCCATAACTTGTCCTCAAGTTATGGAACTTGAAGAGTTTTTGGATTAAAACTACTTTAAACACATAAGTTATGGAATTAATTAGTTTTGAATAGTTTCAAAACTTGCCCTCAAGTTTTGGAATTTATAAAGTTTTCTCTTATGAATACTTTAATTCCAAGTTAGCCCTTAGAATTTTAAAAGTTAATATTCAACCCTTATACTTTATAATATTATAAGTTAATAATATATATATGTATAAGAGTAAAGTCAGTCTTACCGCTAGTACGCCTCATTCACGAAGCCGGTCTATAAGGTGGGTATAAGGTTGTTGCCTATAAAATGGCAACTTAATGGGTGTCCACTCTCACCCACCGCTTGCTTGACCGGTGGAGGGTCGTTAGCCGAACGGGTTTGACAAGACTATAATTCTCATTCATTAAAAGTATTAATGATAATACTAAGTAACTAAACTCTTAATAATACCCAATCTTAGTTACTTAGGAAAAATGTGAATAAGGTGCTAACCCATGAAATTACACTTTACACTTTGTCTAAGTCGTTAGTGGAGCGTGTGTGGTTAACCGGCACACTAACTTGGACTTAACAAGGTAGGTAAAGGGTGACTTAATATTTATCATAGTATCGATGGAGCGTGTGTGGTTAACCGACACATCGATTGAGGGGTAATTTATTAAGGGTACCAAGTGATTTGCATGGTTACTTCACACCTTGTTTTGTGATCCTCGGCATCCCAGTCACAAAACCTGAAGGGCACACTCGAGATTGAAACATGCCTTTGAACAGTTCAATGAATCTCAAAGATCTAGGAGTTTCAAAACCAATTAAAACCTAATAATACATTTCGTTTATCTTGGTGGAAATTGGTGAATCGTCATTCACCTACCTTCAAATATTTTATAGCTTGGATTACGGCATACCTCTTCTAAGTTATAAAATAGTTTGTTGGGTCCTAGCCTTAATATTTCATATTGGGTGTCATATTAAGGACTTTAAATCAACTATCTTGAATATCTCCCAAAAGTTGTCTGGTTTAGGCACCTATGATCTTCCCAAATCTTTTGAAACAAGGTTTCCTAATGAAGATGATGCCCCATGGATATCATACTTCTTTCTCCTCCTCCAACTATTCTCCCTAACCCACAAGTTCTTGAAAAGTTTAAGGTCACTCAGGCCCTATTGGCAAGGCAAGGTCTAGGTGTGGTCACATCTTGGAGATGTAGTCACATATTGACAAGCCGGGAGAGTTGGGTGTCAAAGTCTTGAGAAAGTTGGTGGTTCAACTACTTTCTAAGTCACATAGTGAGTTCTTTTAGAACACCTATGAAACAGACTATGACAAGACCCTTAATGATCTTATCTATTTGCTAAGATCAACTTCCTAAAACTTTATGGACAATTACAATGATAACATTGGATATCTAGTAAAGCTCTCTCTTCCCAGTGGAAAGGGATCGGCCATAGTCAACTCGGTTGACCAAATGGTAAAGAGAAAAGCTAAGTCTATGATAGTCTCGTGTACCATTATCAAAGGGTCCATATGTTTATATTGCCAAAGGAAGGGGCATTGGTTGCAAAGCTGCCAAATTTACCTAAGGATGTTAAAGTCAATAAGTTTGACTCTACTTCAGGTAAATTCCACTATCTAACTCTGTTAAGTTTCTATTCTGAGATTCTTGATACATGATGTGACCGGGTCGCATGGTGATGGTTTAAGAATCAAAGGAAAGTGAAGAAACTTAAAGGAAGAATATGCTGAATCTGATCGCATAGATGGATTTCTATCGCATAGTTTGAAAAATCGGATTCTTGAGCTACTTCTTAGGAGTTATGAGATATTGCTTAGGAATAGATAACAACAAGTTTTCATATGGATTGTAAGGATAGTTTTTCCGCAAAGTTTTAAAATAAAAGGAAATTTTTGATTTTATTTATTTTAAAATATCCTTACAATGGCATCTGTGGAAATTTTTGTTGCTTATAAGATTCCATTAGTAGCAAGAGTGGAAGTATGAAATTGATTCTTTCATTTGTGGTAATGTCTAAATTTACCAAATAAGGAAAGATTCTCATCACCCAAGTTTCAATTGGACCGGAACTTGGAATCATGCAAGTTGTATAGCATGATGAATGAGAACTTTCAAGTTTTGGAAAATTAAGACTAATTACTTGTTCACATGGATGTGTGAGTCAAGTAAAGGACTTAGGGATCGAGTACACATTCTTGTGCACTGATTAAGTCCACCACTAAAGATCGATAAGAAGAATCAATTTAGGCAGAAGGATAAAAGTTTCTCAAATCTGAAAAGATGGGAGAGTACTTTAGTATCAGTTTTTGTGATCATCTTAATGATTAAGAAACCATAGCACAATTAGTTCTCTAAGGAAATCTTAGTGCATTCTTATGACTAAGAAGAGGGATCTTGAATTGTTGAAGTGGTTAAATCAAGAAGATGAGTCATACTTCGTTCCAATACAAGTCTTAGAGTCATACTCCAAGATTGTAATTTGAGTGACATGTCTCAAAAGAAGGTTAAAACACTTGTCAAATGTAAGAGTAAAAGTTTTTCTACTCTTGTACATTTGAAATTGGTAAGTTGTGATGTTTTGGATAAAAACAAAGACCAACTTAGGCCAATTGGGTAAAGTGTTTTTCTTGATTAGAATCCGCACTATCTCTTGGATGTTTGACAAGGGAGTCTTATATGTCAAGAGGACAGTGGGAGTCTTAAAGGTCTTGAAAGTCTCAAGAAATAATCAAGAATAAAACCTGAAGTTCTTCGCTAGCACACGACTTGAGGTTTATAACCTATCGTGTTGACATATCTGTGCCCATTCCAGTTAAAGTTGGCTTTGCATATGAGTTCTTAGAGTTCTCAGTTTGTTGCATAACAACTTGGAAGCAATGGCAGGCCCTTGAGCTGCCAGGTGGCAAGAAGTTAAGATTGAGTTCAATCCATATGGTTTTGGATTTGTCATTATCTTTGTCTTGTGATTATGGTTTGACAAA
Source organism: Lactuca serriola (assembly GCF_051521515.1). Taxonomy (NCBI): domain Eukaryota; kingdom Viridiplantae; phylum Streptophyta; class Magnoliopsida; order Asterales; family Asteraceae; genus Lactuca; species Lactuca serriola. Next base: position 66,271,132 of record NC_136413.1, on the reverse strand, counting down.
TTCATATGGGTAGGAACTCATACACCATATAAATCTAAGTGTCATAAGGTTTCTCTCCGATTCATGAAAATGATGGTGAGGAAACACTTTCACTAAGTAGATTTTATCTAGATAGCAATTGTGATATTTGCATTCTCAAAGTCGTTAGTGGAGCGCGTGTGGTTAACCGGCACACTAACCTGGACTTGTGAGAAGTGGCAAAAAGGTCTAAACATTATGATTACGGCATCCCTCTTCATAATTGTTTAGATACACAAGTGTGCTATCTAAGGGAAGGTGTATGATTTTGATAAAGACTTATCAAAACAATCTAGTATCAGAAATCTGAACTTTGGTAAGAAAGTCAGCTGATTTCTGAGTACATGTCAAAGCTAGTGGGAGCATAAGTGTTATGCTAATAATCATCATGTTAGTGGGAGCATGATAATTATGATAAGTATTGCAAGTTAGCAATGTTAATTATAGAAAACAAAAATTTTAATTGGGAAAAAGTTGTTTTGCTATAATTAAGGGAGAGGAAATTATACTTCATATCAAATCTATAAGGTTTAGATCTGAGGTTTTAATCATTTAGTCAAGGATATATATGAATTTCATGTTGGAATGACTCAACATAAGGAAATTCTGTATATGGGTCCATTATTTGCGTTCTAAAATTCGATTATGATTACGGCATCCCTTTTCATAATCTGAATTATGAGAACTTGGCAAATTGAAATGGAAATATTATAGCAAAAGACTGGTTTAGTCTTTATGTAAGACATCATGAATCGTGTCCCATATGCTTCGGATATAGGATCGATTACATGTGCTATAATCATCCGTTCTAAAATTTTCCAAATGCCTGGGGCATTAAGAAGGGAAAAGGTTTAGAACTGGATATGACTAAAAGAATTAAACAATTGTCGAGGACAATCTAAGGTTTACCAAAGATTGGTTGCTCAAGGACAGTTGGAAGTATAGTGATAATTCTGGAAGGACCATATTGACATAATCTGTAAGGAGGCAACTCTTGTTCAGAAGTGATAGTCAAAATGGAATCTGGAAATGTTTCAAAGTTAGAATTTTCACTCTGTGTAAGATTAAGGAAACTAAATGCAAGAAGGATGGTTCCAAGGAGTTGATCTCCTTTGGAATGATCTGTAATGTTTGTTGTCAAGTCTTTATGACTTTGTGCATAATCATTACAAGAGGATCAATGCACATAAGTTTAGAATCTGACAGATTCCAGTAAATGGCATGAATTTGGAATTCTTGCATTTGCAGTAAGGATTTGGGAGTGTGAAAAGAGAATCATTGAAGTTATGTTCAATGGATCTAGTTCACAAAGTAAAGATCATAGACAAACATAGTATGCATACTTAGTGTGTGGCATGACTAGTGTTTTGAAAAAAACATAGTGTACATGCTTGGAGCATGGGACAACTATTGTTTTAAATTCAAGAATAAAGTTGATAGCTGAAACAGTATACAATGAATAATGTGTAATCATATGGTGATAAATAAAAGGTGTTTTATTTATATTCATAAGTTCTGAGACCATATTGGATTCGATTATTATTGTGTTTCATTTTGCATGTTTTGACTTCCCGAATAAACTAGGTTATTCTTCCGAAATGACTAAGTTATTCAAACCATCCACAGTCGGTCATATGTTGGAAGTAGATATGAATTAAGACTGTCATGGGTTGGCTTGTAGAGGTCTAAGGTGTTGGATAAAGGGCTACAACACTCATGAGTGCTCATAAGTTCTGAGTATTGGATTCAACCCGCGCTCATTGGAATCACTTCATGGATTTTATCACGAGTGATCATGAGACGATAATATCTTATATTCTTCAAACCTAGAGATATGAGTTGTTACTATGAGTTGGTTGTACATTGATTGCACGAAAACGCATTTGGTAACTCGGTGCTATAAAACGTGCCTTTGTGTATGATTCAACAAGTAGTAGAACAAGCCATATGAGTCGAAGTTTATCCGTTCCTTTTACCTTCGGGATAAAAGCGATATCTGTGGGCCCCTCGATGATTTGATGATGACAAATGGAAGTGCTCGGCCGGGCCAGGACTGATTTGATTTGTTCAATTAGTCAGTTGTCATAAATCGGAAATCGGGAAACAACAAATGGACAGAGAGAATGATTATAATCCATGTCTCAGTCCATATGATATCTAGAATGGAGGAATATATGATCCCTTATCTAATGGACAAGTCACTGACAAAGGTCAGAGTTCATCTACAAGGTCAGAGTTCGACAGAAGCTTTTGAGAGCTACGATTGCCGGTTGGTTCCTGAAGTCATACGCAATAATAGTTTTAGACTTATCCAAGTGGGAGACTGTTGGATTAATGTCTAAGTCCATAACTATATTTGGTAAGACTTGACCCGACCCGGCATGGTCCATTTGGGTTGCATACCATCATGCACTTGAATGAGAGAAATAAGACACTTATGGTTATTAATATATTATAAGTTCTAGTATATTAATAATAAGAATAATAAGATTATTTAATTAGTATTGATCAAGAATTAATCTAGGATTAATTAAGTGATCAAAAGAAGACTAATTAAATATATGGGTTGATTGTGTAAATCATCCATACTTGTATAGTGGGCTAATGCTCCATGGATAATCAAGTTGGGCTAAAACCCATAGGATGGTCCATGGATGCTCCATGGTGTATTTGTACCCATGGATCCAAGGAAATGGAAAGCCATGACAATTAAGAGTTTACCCTAATTGTGTAACTATATAAGCATCTTATTATTGAGGAAAAATTGGCCACTAGAGATAGTGAAGAAAGGGCTAGCCGATTTTGAAGAGTGTAGAATTCTCTCAAATCATTCCAAGTGTTTTGATGATTGTGATTCCATTTGAGGTGTCACACTTGGGGCACTAGGCACTCAAGCTTCATGAAGACATTCTACACCAAAGAGGTATGTATTCTATCTTGCTATAGTCATTGTTATGTATGCTAGATTAGGATAATACCTTGGAAGTTCTTATTTGCATGTATAATAGAGAAAACATAGATCCAAGGTATTTAGGGTTGCATGTACACTTAGGAAGTGTTAGAATGCTCAAAACCCAACAGTGGTATCAGAGCCACGGGTTGTTTTCTGTTATATTGATGCAAATATTTTATTTTCAAAGTTGAAAAAAAAAATGAAAAAAAAAACATGAAGTTTGTCAAATTTTAAGATAATTACTTGTTCTTGTGAAAAACTAATTATTTGTAAAATTTGAATAATGTGCTTTATGAGTTGAATTAGGTCAAATTTAATAAAAGATAAAATAATATGATTATTTTATTAGTTTTAAAAGTTTGATCTAAAGAGTTTTTTTTTTTTTTTGAAACCTCCATAAGTTATGGATATGAAAAGGTTTTTAAAAAAAATTGATTCAAAGTTTTTTGTGTTACCTTATTTTATGAGTGAATTTAGATTAATGAATAAAATTATGTGATAGTTGGTTTTAATCCAAATTAATCTAAAAGAAGTTCATAAAATGTGTTTATGTAACTTATAAGTCACATTTATGAATCTTAAAACTCATAAAAGTTGGCAAAGGTTACAAAAATGAAGAGTCTAGTTCTAATTAAATGGTTTTATGACTCCATAACTTGTCCTCAAGTTATGGAGGACCAAGAGTCTCTTCATTTAATAAAAAAAAAAAGGTGTAACCTTAATTAATTCCATAAGTTATAAAATAAAGAAAAGTTAATTCTTTTATTAGTTTAAAGTCTTCCATAACTTGTCCTCAAGTTATGGAACTTGAAGAGTTTTTGGATTAAAACTACTTTAAACACATAAGTTATGGAATTAATTAGTTTTGAATAGTTTCAAAACTTGCCCTCAAGTTTTGGAATTTATAAAGTTTTCTCTTATGAATACTTTAATTCCAAGTTAGCCCTTAGAATTTTAAAAGTTAATATTCAACCCTTATACTTTATAATATTATAAGTTAATAATATATATATATGTATAAGAGTAAAGTCAGTCTTACCGCTAGTACGCCTCATTCACGAAGCCGGTCTATAAGGTGGGTATAAGGTTGTTGCCTATAAAATGGCAACTTAATGGGTGTCCACTCTCACCCACCGCTTGCTTGACCGGTGGAGGGTCGTTAGCCGAACGGGTTTGACAAGACTATAATTCTCATTCATTAAAAGTATTAATGATAATACTAAGTAACTAAACTCTTAATAATACCCAATCTTAGTTACTTAGGAAAAATGTGAATAAGGTGCTAACCCATGAAATTACACTTTACACTTTGTCTAAGTCGTTAGTGGAGCGTGTGTGGTTAACCGGCACACTAACTTGGACTTAACAAGGTAGGTAAAGGGTGACTTAATATTTATCATAGTATCGATGGAGCGTGTGTGGTTAACCGACACATCGATTGAGGGGTAATTTATTAAGGGTACCAAGTGATTTGCATGGTTACTTCACACCTTGTTTTGTGATCCTCGGCATCCCAGTCACAAAACCTGAAGGGCACACTCGAGATTGAAACATGCCTTTGAACAGTTCAATGAATCTCAAAGATCTAGGAGTTTCAAAACCAATTAAAACCTAATAATACATTTCGTTTATCTTGGTGGAAATTGGTGAATCGTCATTCACCTACCTTCAAATATTTTATAGCTTGGATTACGGCATACCTCTTCTAAGTTATAAAATAGTTTGTTGGGTCCTAGCCTTAATATTTCATATTGGGTGTCATATTAAGGACTTTAAATCAACTATCTTGAATATCTCCCAAAAGTTGTCTGGTTTAGGCACCTATGATCTTCCCAAATCTTTTGAAACAAGGTTTCCTAATGAAGATGATGCCCCATGGATATCATACTTCTTTCTCCTCCTCCAACTATTCTCCCTAACCCACAAGTTCTTGAAAAGTTTAAGGTCACTCAGGCCCTATTGGCAAGGCAAGGTCTAGGTGTGGTCACATCTTGGAGATGTAGTCACATATTGACAAGCCGGGAGAGTTGGGTGTCAAAGTCTTGAGAAAGTTGGTGGTTCAACTACTTTCTAAGTCACATAGTGAGTTCTTTTAGAACACCTATGAAACAGACTATGACAAGACCCTTAATGATCTTATCTATTTGCTAAGATCAACTTCCTAAAACTTTATGGACAATTACAATGATAACATTGGATATCTAGTAAAGCTCTCTCTTCCCAGTGGAAAGGGATCGGCCATAGTCAACTCGGTTGACCAAATGGTAAAGAGAAAAGCTAAGTCTATGATAGTCTCGTGTACCATTATCAAAGGGTCCATATGTTTATATTGCCAAAGGAAGGGGCATTGGTTGCAAAGCTGCCAAATTTACCTAAGGATGTTAAAGTCAATAAGTTTGACTCTACTTCAGGTAAATTCCACTATCTAACTCTGTTAAGTTTCTATTCTGAGATTCTTGATACATGATGTGACCGGGTCGCATGGTGATGGTTTAAGAATCAAAGGAAAGTGAAGAAACTTAAAGGAAGAATATGCTGAATCTGATCGCATAGATGGATTTCTATCGCATAGTTTGAAAAATCGGATTCTTGAGCTACTTCTTAGGAGTTATGAGATATTGCTTAGGAATAGATAACAACAAGTGTTAGACATTTAGGTGTTAGACATAGCATGATTCGTGAGCTCATCATGACTGGTGTGACATCTATGGAGTTTGTAAGAACTCAGTTGAATTTAGCCGATCATCTAACCAAAGGGTTAGCAAGAGATCTTGTGCGCAAGGCGGCTGTAGGGATGGGTTTAAAGTCCACTTAAATATTTTATATTGAGATACCCAATTCCCATCTAATGCAATATTAGATGTGGAATTCAATGTGTAAAGCTTGATATTTGAAGATTGGAACACATTTTATTATCATCCCAAGGTATGTGTTCAGCACTGCAAGTTAAGGAGGTTGAAATTTTATTTCTTAATAGTTCTTTGAAAAATTGCATTTGCGGGTTCAAGAACAAAAGAACTACCTATATAAGCATGAAGTTTAGTTGCTTCAAGAAGTTGGGACTTGACTTTGATACGCTTATTGAAGGATGGGACACAAGCAAGTGAAATATAGTGTCAAGTTAGAACTTAGAGAATGTAAACTGTTGTGTATATTATCTTCATGTATTCACTTAGAATAGAAAGGGTCCAATCCTTAGTGACACCCTGATATTCGAATATTTGGAATGAATAATATACTAATGTGAAATTCAATCGTCACGATATTTCATTTATGCATCAGTTTGTTGTTATGGTTTTGTTTTAAATTAATCAAGATTACACTTAAATGGGGGAGGTTTGTTGGTGATTTATTTCACTAATGTGATTTAAGTGTAATGGGATTACTTTTGTTGACCAAAAGTAATCTTGATAAATATTAAACAAGTAAGGAAGGTGTGGAGTGCACACTTGTTTAAGTTTATTCAAGATTAAAAGTAGACTGTCATTTAGGGGCGAAGCCCCTGAACGAACGGGGGTTCGGGGGCAGCGCCCCTGGGAGCGGGGTCCAAGGGGCAGAGCCCCTGGCTAGGATCGAGCTGTTTTTGACGCGTTTTTGACTTGGTATTAATTCTTATAGAAAACCCGGATTTATGACAGTTTGTTGACTGTTGCCAAACTTTTTTATGACATTTTTGACAGTTTTCAGACAAAGAAGGTATTTAACCAATTTTGGTCAGTTTTTTCTGGTACTTACGAAAATTCATATACTCATTCTCTGTTCTTTTCTCTTCTGAGTCTTATCCAATCAAAGATTAGGGAGTACCACCCAATACTTTGATTTGATAGTGAAATCACAATTCTCAGAATTTCCAAGGCTATTTTATCCCTATTATCTTACACCCTCCTCCCTCCCTCCACTTCCAACCTTACCTCTCTCCCGTTCTTTCCGACAGAATCACAAGAAAAAGGAGGTAGCAAGCTGCCGAAGCAGCTCAACCACCTACCACTTTCGTCCACTGCTGTTGAACCGCCATCACCACTTGTTGCTGCCATCGTAAGTATCAACCACCACCATTATTTTCTTGTATTGTTTGTTTTCATTTGTAATCACAAGGACGAGAAACCATTTTTTTTCTTTTTTTGAGTTACTGCATGTAATCATTAGGAAGAAATCAAACAATTCCTCAAACTTCATTTCAATTGAAATAAAACCCACCCCCATTGAAAATTTGTTCTTAAAATAAGTCCTAACTCCTCACTCTTTTATTCCAAATAATTAAATAACCCCCTCCCATGGAAGTTCTTTACAAAGTAAATCCAAAACCCTAAACTTTGATTTAAATAAACCATTTCAGCCCCTCCTTTGATTTATTTTTAATAAATTAGTCTCATCTTAAACTTAAGTCCTATTTAATCAAAATCAACCCTCATTTGGTTAAGTTTGATGAAACAACCCCTTGTCGAATTATTTTAGCAAATTAACCATATAGTTAGGTTAAGTTAAAAAACAACCCCGCACTTACTAATTTATACCAAAACATTATTTTTGGTTAATAAGGAAACTAAATTAATCCCAACGGTTCGTTTAAGAAGCGACAAGTTGCGATTTCTCCTGACAGTTTGTTTTATGAATCCATAAACTAGTTTTAAACCCCAATATATACATATGTAATGTTGTTAAAATGATACAACTAATAAAAATAACATATGTGATTTTACTCCAAAACCTATGATTTTATGTGACATTGTATGTCATAAAAAGCATGTCATAAAACTTCGTGGTATTTCAAGGATTCAAATTATTACCATACTTGTATATTTATAAAGTTTATACATGAAAATTTCTTGAGACATACCTCTTTATAAAAGTGAGTACCTTATGGTATCCATACATACCACATATACTAAGGTTTTATAAACTCTATACAATTCATTAAGCCTAGTAAGTTATCCACTTATAAGTTAGGGATGAGAGTTATTCTCATACCTTAGTTAAGGTCTTTTTAGTGAGACCATATTTAATGGATAAGTCTAAACACTTAGCATACCCACATTTCTAAAACCGTTAATCTTCGGAGCGAGATACATATGTATAGATCCATAGGGGGTTGACATCCCCACTTGTGGTTGCTAGCTACAACCTCGACCAATCAATCGAAGCGGGTGATAAGTATCTACTATCGTTACTGTGACCTACAATGAAGCATTGTAGGGGGTACATTCAGTTGCATAGCTCGACTATAGGACTCCCTATAAACATTAACTAGATTCTCTCTCTCTCTCTCTCCCCCCTTTCTCTCTCTCTTAGTATAAACCATGGGATTGGTTGTTTTCAAAACTATTTGAAGTATGGATTTACTTATGAAAGATACAATTTGGTTTCCAAAACTTATTTAAAGACTCTTTACAAACACTATTTTAATTATGGCTGTACTTACAAACAAAATAATTTTTTAGACTTTTTAAGAGTGTCATACTGCTGTTAGCAGAAAACCTGTAACTTTCACCAAACTTGTGTTGAGCCTTAAAATTACATGTATTATAAGGGAATCAATAATTCAAGAATTTAGACGACGGATACTCATGAATTTTAGGCAATCTAGTGTACTAGTTATTGTTATGTCTTCCTACCTGTTAAGTCAATTCATGTACTATTATTATCTGGAAGAACTTTGTATTCAAACATTAAGTTGGAATACAAAATGTTGTTTTGTATATTGTCGTACTTGTGCTATATACTCAATTTACCTGTGATTCGTGAACTTAGTCATACAGCCTGACATGTTCTGTCACCTCATCGGGGGTGTGACAGATTTGTATAAGATCGAAATTGGCTATAGAGAACTCGTATCCTCAAAAGAGAAATACAACTATAGCAAAAAGTTCCTAATAAAAAGTATTATTATTGACTACACTACTTCTTGGTTACTTACGGTATAGGGTAACTAGTTTGAAAGGCCGCTTAGGTTGCTAGATTTCAGAATGGCTTAATTGCAAAAATGGTCTTCCCCGCCAATGCTTCTTGTCTGAACCTCATCTGTACTTAGTAGTCTTGGAGTACAAAACAATAATTAATAACACTGCAAACCTCACCAACAATAATATATGAGAGTTATATATATACTCTGACCCGTGATGAGAACACTTAATAAAATTATAAAAATCCCTTCAACTAAAACTACCAACTCAACCCTTTAGGTCAGACACCTCGACTAAGGTTAGTACCGTACATAAGCCATACCATCAATAAAGTTGGAACGTGCACCTATGTTATTTATGGTCAGGCCGGTGCACAACCAAACTTGAGCAAAGAGTTTGACAGACTACAACGGTTCAGAGTTTAGAGATTGAAGAATGCTCTCAATAATCATTAAAGATACCTAGTACCTTAGAACCTTTATGTCCACCTTAAAACACTTATACATTTAAAAACTTACAAACACACTTAAAGCCATTTTATATAGATGGCGGATTTACCTGACGACCATCTGTAACGTTCGTGTTTACTGCTAGAGAAGGTCAAAGTCTTTAATCACTTTGGTCAACTATTGTAATCTTTATATGAATGAATAAGAAAGGATTATTTATATATTTATATGCTTATGTGTTCTATAGGATATTATGTATATTTCATAATAAAATAAATAAAATCTAAAATATGAAGATAAAAGATTACTAAGGGCAAATAATCTTCACCTATTCGTAGTATACGTCATAAGGATTCAAGAGATATAAGGAGCCTTCAAACCCGACTTCGTATGAAGGAGTTGTGCTTCTTTGAAGTTTTGCCATTAAACCGCCATGGATCTATGTCTCGTAAAAAGTAGATTTTAGATAAACTACTTTTTATCCTAAGAGATCTAAAGAAAATTCATAGTAGCCGTTAAAACGAGAGCATGCATATAGAGAACGTCCAAATCTGACTTCATGAGAGGAAGTTATGATTTTTCTAAGACTCGACATAGTAGTATTCTACTAAAAACTCGAATTTTAGATCGGTCGACTTTTAGCCAAAATAATATAAATGAGAGCTGGATATCTCAATTAATCGGAGTTCAACGATAAAAAGTTAGTTGAAAACGGTCTTTATCTTATTTTACCGACTTAATTCACACTCTTTATCTATAGTACTATGTAAGTGAGCTACACTTAATCTACCCATGAGTACTCATCTGAGTAGTAGCCTTTGAGTAGGAGATCCCGATTAATTATTTTGCCCGCTTAATTCACGGTCCTTAGTACTCTGTAAGTGAGCTACACTTACTCTACCTTTGTGTAATTTATAATTACAGTTATAGATTGTTACTAGGAACTTTTAACTAATATTTTTAAATGATTCCAAGTCATTATACTTGTTGATCTACTTATAGGAGTAATATCTAGGAAGGATTTAGTGAGGTGTTTAAAGTGGGATTTACAAACAGCATACTATGTATACCAAATGGACCCTACCTCCAATATGATTCTACCTGGTTATTCCTTATTTCGATATTGAAGTAGACTTTGGGATTATTGACAAATCTAAACCCTTAGGATATTAGTTCCACAAAGTATGAAATTAGACTAAGACTTAGTGTTAACTGTGTAAGGCGAAGTTCTACCCGATTCACCAATCACCAGGCACTTTTGTCAGGTGAGTGCATAGTTTCTATCAATATCATAATTTAAAATAAAAGTATTATTTATATGAGACATTAAATGCTTTCCTGTATTATCTGTGTTATATGCCATTTGTATGATTAAGATAATTCTATTGAATTTTAAACCGTATTGGAAATTGATTGCCTTTAAATATAAGTCTTGCCTTATGTTAATAATAAGACTTTTAAAGACTACTCAATTGAGATTAAGTTGGATATCGATTAGGTATCATGACTAGGTTAGGGTTTGTGAGATCGAAGTGTAGTGTTTCTCGTCTTTCTTGGATCACTAGAAATGGTGGGTCTAGTTCAGACAACTAGCAAGTATGTTTGGGTCATCGACCAGAGTAGATGACAACATTTTGACTATTCTAGGCAGTCTAGTGAATTATGTTGGTAGCACGGACTTATAAACCGTATTGGAAATTAATCGCCTTAGGTTAAGAATAAGACTTTTAAAGACGATTTAGTTGAGATAAGGCTGGATATCGATTAGGTATCATGGCTGAGGTAGGGTGTTTGAGATCAGAGCCAGAGTGTTTCTCCTATTTCTTGGATGACTAGAAATGGTGTGTGCAGGTCAGACAACTGCAAAGTTTGTCTAGGTCATCGACCAGAGTAGATGACAACACTTGACTATTCTATGCAGTCTAGTTAATTACGTTGCTAGCATGGATTTATAACCCATGGACATAGATAAAATGGGATACCATATTTATAAAATCTCTGAACATTGTTTGCCTTATATGACCTACACTGGCCAAGGACACCACTAGTTATGTATCAAACAGTTGCTCAAACAATTAATCAGGTTGGGTGATTCCTCCAGATAAGCATTTGTTTAGGATCTGTGAGGATCGATTAGATTGGGTAGTTAGTCTTATGACAGGTTTTATGTATATTATTTGATAGAATTTTTTGCATAAATGATATTATTTAATATCAACAAATTATTATGGGCTTGAAAACCCTACGTATCTCACCATGTATTTCCAGACTAGACCCACTCATTTTTATGCATCACAGGTAGTGGAACCAAGGCTACAGTAGTCTAGGTAGAAGTAGAGTGGCATAAAGATCCATGCTTGTAATCTATAGTTTCAAGACCTTTTATATTTTACGATGTAACATATGTTTGGATATGAACAAATGACATCCTCAAGGTTTTTATAAAATAACCTTAGTTATCTTAAAAATGTTTTAGTAAACTTGGAATTTCCGCATCTAAATTTATAAAGCGTAAAGAAAATGTTTTAATTGTTTCTGAAAACTGGGGGACGTCAAAGTTGATATAAGAGAATTAGTTTAAGCGAACTAGGAATTTCGTAAAATTCTAGATTTAAACTTAAAAGCTAAGTATGATTGGCAAGGTGTGTGATAAATTACTTGAGGATAGGTGCCTTAATTGCCTTAGACTCCAACATATTGTACGAAGATGCCTTCACTACTAATTATGTGCTAAGTGTGTGTGTGTATATATATATGTATACATATATGTGTGTATTTATAGTAAGTAATATATCTCTATCCTGAAGCTTCTTGCCTCTAGGACTATAGATTGTCATGACAACCACTAGGAGTGGAAGAGTCGTCAATCATGAAGGACGTCCAACACCTCAGATTGTCGAAGCAACTATTGTTCAAATCCTGATGAATGATGCTTGGGAAATGTTTCAAGAAATGCTTGTTCAGTAGCCAAGTGAGTTTAGGGATCTCTTGGCTCAAGAACTAGCTAATGCTAGAAGAGGAGCGCCTGTGATTAACGAGTTGGTAGTTGTTGAACAAATCAACAATGAACTAAGAGACTATTGCAAGTATAAGGACTTGATAACTGCAAGCCATCATCATTTAACAGAAAGGAACTCGTTAGGCACGGGGAAGCTACAAACCACTTATGTTGTAAGGCAGTTGAAGGGCACAATGCTGTGTTGGTGGAACTCGTTAGGGAAAATTGTGAGTCTCAACAAGCCACTACAACTGACATGAGATGAGTTCTTGACCCATTTCAAGAGGAAGTTTTGTTCAACTGAGAAGATGTTGGAACTGGAGAATCTATTCTTGGCTTTATTGAAGGGAATTATCGCGGTGGACGAGTACACCAATGTTTTCACTGATAAAATGGTGTTCGACTTGCAACTTGTTTCAGACAAACTAACCAATATTGATTGGTATGAAAAGGGATTTCCAAAGAAGTACACTATGCCGGCAAAGCAGGCACCTACTTTTGAGGCGGCAGTTTGGGCTGCAAAATCGGTGGAGGGTATGATGAAGAAGAGAGTCGCCGATAGGACTAAGGTCGATGAAAAGAGGAAGACTGAGGGAAGCAAAAACAACAACAACAAGAGAAGAAGAAATTTTCAAAATTAGGTAATAAGTCTGGGAGTAGCCAAGAAAAGATGTGCTGTAACCAGTGCAAGAAGAAGCATTTCGTCGAGTGTACCATCTGCTTCAAGTGCAAGAAGCTCGGACATGTAACTTCAAATTGCTCATTCAAAGGAAAAGTTTGTTTAAATTCCGGAGAGGAGGGGCACATGAAGGCAGAGTGCCCAAAGTTTGAGAAACCAATACCAAGGATCATGGCCCCAAAGCGTAAGGGTCGAAGATATCAAATGACCCTCTATGAAGCAAAGGGAAACTAATGTTACTTCAGGTACATTCTTAGTTAATCAAATTCCTACAAAGATATTAGTTGATTCTGGAGCAGATCATTCACTTATATCACATGAATTTGGTAGGATACTTTAGTTATCACAACTTCGACGTAGTACCCTATCTTAGTAGAAGTAGCTGGTGGTTGGAATGTATCTGTTAGCAATAGGTTCGAGGCCATAACTATCAACTTAAATGAAAATAAATTTGGTCGAGATCTACTACCTTTTGAGTTGAGTGAGTTCGACATAATTCTCGACATCGATTGGTTGGGAGAAAACTTTGCATACATCCTATCTGGTAGGAAGATGGTACATATTAATCCCCCTGGGAGAGGGCCATTTTTGGTTTACGATGATAAGAGTAGAGTGATATTTGGAATCATCACAATGATGAAAGCCAGAAAATACCTAGTCATGGGATGCACGACATTTTTATCATACATGATAAATGCAAAGAAGGAGAAGAAGGCAATGCATGATATACTTGTGGTCCAAGATTTTCCTAAGGTATTTCCATATGAATTACTGAGATTACCACAAGATAGATAGGTAGAATTCAGGATCTACTTATTGCTAGGCATGATGCCAATTGCAAAAGCACTGTATCATTTAGCACCGACAGAGATGAAGGAGTTAATGACACAACTCCAGGAGTTATTGGACATAGGTTTTATAAGACCTAGTTCATCACCCTGGGGAGCTCCATTATTGTTCGTAAAGAAAAAGGACAGTACTATGAGAAAGTGTATTGACTATCAAGAGCTAAACAAAGATACGATCAAGAATAGGTATATTTTACCTAGGATAGATGACTTACTCGATCAATTTCAGGGATAAACCGTTTTCTCCAAAATTGATGTCAGGTCAGGCTATCACCAGTTTAATATTAGAGAGCAAGATATTGACAAGACAACCTTTAGAACAAGGTATTGGCACTATAAATTCCTTATTATGTCCTTTGGACTAACAAATGCTCCAGCAGCATTCATGGACATGAAATGTCGAGTTTGTAAACCTTTTCTCGATAAATCAGTATTAGTGTTCATTGATAATATCTTGATTTACTCCAAAAACAATCAAGATCATGATAAACACCTCCGAGAAGTACTATAAGTCCTTAAGAATAAGACGATTTAATAAATGTTCTCCAAGTGTGACTTTTGGATACGGGAGAATCAGTTCTTGGGTCATATTGTTAATCAGGAAGGCATTATGGTTGACCCAACAAAGATAAAATTTGTGATGAAATGGGAGACACCAAGGATTCCCACTGAAATTCATAGTTTTCTGGGATTGGTAGGTTACTATCGAAAATTCATCCAAAAAATTTCTTCTATTGCGGATCCATTGACAACTCTGACCAAAATGGGAGTTGCCTATACTTGGAGTGAGATGCAAGAAAAAGCTTTTGGTGAATTGAAGAATTGGTTGTGTGAAGCACTAATCCTCGACCTACAAGAAGGAACTGATGACTTCGTGGTTTTCAGTGATGATTCTAAGATTGGATTGCGATGTGTCCTAACCTAAAGGGACAAAGTAGTAGCTTACGCCTCAAGACAATTGAATCCCCACAAGCAGAATTATCTGACTCGTTATCTAGAGCTTGCATAAGTGGTTTTTTCCCTAGAGATTTGGAGACACTATCTTTATAGAACCAAATGCAAAATCTATATGCATCATAAAATACTTCAATATCTCTTTGCTCAGAAATAATCAAACATGAGACAAAGGCGATGGATGGAGCTACTCAAGGACTATGATTGTGAGATACTTTACCACCCAGGTAAAGGAAATATCGTAGCCGACGACTTAAATAGAAAGGTTATTCCGGAAGGGAAAAGAGCCAAATTGTTGAAGTTTGAAGTGATCTCAATGATTGTGGAAACGATCAAGGAGGCCCAAACAAGGGCTATGGTAGATTGTGATAAGAAGGAAGAACGTCTAGGCAAGACGTTTTTATTTGAAGAAAATCAACAAGGGTTGAAAACATTTAAGAATCGCATTTGGGTGCCAAAATGGGTGGAATACAAGATCTTCTTATGGATAATGTCATAAGACCATGGATTCTATACACCTAGGCAACACCAAAATGTACTTGGACTTAAAACCATATTACTGGTTACCGTAAATGAAGGTCGATGTGGAAACTTACATAGCAGAATGTGTAACTTGTGCAAGATTAAAGACAGACCATTAGAAACCATATGGGAGTTTGGAACCCTTACCGAAAACCATAGGGAAGTGGGATGATGTTACCATGGACTTTATAGTGAAGCTTCCAAAGAGAAAGAGAGGTCAAAACATGATCTAGGTTGTAGTAGAGTGACTTACGAAGAGTGCGCATTTCATAGCACCACGAGAAAATTGGTCTATGGAGAAATCAGTTGAGACATATGAAGAGGAAATTTTCAGGATACATGGGGTACCCTTATCTATTGTGTCGGATAGGGATATTCAATTCACTTCCAGCTTTTGGAAGAGTTTGCAGGAAGCAATGGGAACACATTGAACATGAGACAAAGGTGATGGATGGAGCTACTCAAGGACTATGATTGTGAGATACTTTACCACCCAAGTAAGCAAATATCGTAGCTGACGCCTTAAGTAGAAAGGTGATTCCAGAAGGGAAAAGAACCATATCGTTGATGAATAAAGTGATCTCAATGATTGTGGAAAATATCAAGGAGGCTTAGAAAAGGGCTCTAGCAGAAGACGTTAAGAAGGAATAATGTCTAGGAAAGACGTTTGTATTTGAACAAGATCAACAAGGGTTGAAGACGTTTAAGAATCGTATTTGGGTACCAAAGATAGGTGGAATATGAGATCTTGTTATGGAAAAATCTCATACGACCATGTATTCTATACACCCAAGCAACACTAAAATGTACTTGGACTTAAAACCCTATTACTGGTGGCCGACAATGAAGGTCGATGTGGCAACTTACGTAGTAGAATGTGTAACTTGTGAAAGAACAAAGGCACAACATCAGAAACCATCTGGGAGTTCGGAACCCTTACCGGCACCTATAGGGAAGTGGATGATGTTACCATGGACTTTATAATGAACTTACCAAAGAAAAAGAGAGGTCACGATAAGATATGGGTTGTAGTACATCGACTTACGAAAAGTGAGAATTTTATAGCACCACGAGAAAATTCGTCTATGGAGAAATTGGTTGAGACCTATGTAGAGGAAATTGTCAGGATACATGGGGTTCCCTTGTCTATCGTGTTAGATAGGGACAGTCGATTCACTTCCAGATTTTGGAAGAGTTTGTCGGAAGAAATGGGCACGAAGTTGTTCTTAAGTACTGTCTATCATCCACAAACAAACGGACAGAGTGAGATAACTATCCAAACCTTTGAAGATATGTTATGGGCATGTGCCTTAGAGTGTCGTGGTAGCTGGGATGAGCACCTATTACTGGCCGAATTTGCCTACAACAATAGTTATCACTCCAGCATTAAGATGCTCCTTATGAAGCAATATATGGAAGTAAGTGTAGTACGTCATCGTGTTGGTTGGAAGTGGGATAGAAAAGCTTTTCGGGTCCTAAGTTAGTACGCTACACCATTGAGAAGCTAAAGGCCATCAGAGAAAGGATGCTACCTGCTCAAAGTCAACAAACAAGTTACATAGATCAGAAAAGACAATTGATAACATTTGATGTGGGTGGTCAAGTGTTACTTAAAGTTTTGCCATGGAAGGGACTTATTAGAGTCGGAAGCATGGGAAGTTGAGTCCTTGTTTTACAGGACTATTTAAAGTACTTTAAAGGATAAGTAATCAAGCCTACAAAACTGAATTTCCTGACGAACTGCAGGGTATCCATAATACCTTTCACATTTATTATTTGAGGAAGTACCCAGTAGAAGAAGTTGATATGCTCCCACTTTCAGAGTTAAGGATTGATGAAGGTAAAAGGTTGGTTGAAGAGCCTGAAGCAATCTTTGACCATAAGAGGAAAAAATTACAACACAAAATGATTGACTTGGTGCTAGTGCGATGGAAACACACGACAGGGCTGAATCATACCTGGGAAATAGAAAGTGAAATGAAAAGTCGCTATCCTCATTTGTTTGCTAATGCATGATTCCGGAGACGGAATCATCCTAATTGGGAAATAATTGTCGCTATCCTCATCTGTGGCGAGGCCCAGCGACACCCCTGAGTACTCATGTAAGTAGTAGACTTCGAGTAGGAGATCCCGAGTCAGTATTCTCACCCGCTTAATGCCCGGTCCTCAACTATGGTACTTTGTGAGTGAACTACACTTACTCTACCTCTGTGTAATTTATAATCATATTTATAGGTTGTTACTAGGAACTTATAAGTAAGATTTATCAATTATTCTAATTCATTATACTGCTTGATCTACTTATGGGACTAATTTCTAGGGTGGATTTAGTGAGGTGTTTAAAGTAGGATTTCCAAATAGTATACTATATATACCAAACAAACATTACCTTTGACATGATCCTACCTGGTTATTTCTTATTTAGATTTTGAAGTAAAATTTGGGATAATTGAGAAATCTAAGCCCTTAGGATAATAGTTCCATGAAGTATGAAATTAGACTAAGACTTAGTGTTATGTACATCTAGGTCTTTTGGAAAAGGTGTAAGGCAAAGTTCTACCCAATTCACCAATCACCAGACACTTTTGTCAGGTGAGTGCATAGTTTCTATCAAGATGATAATTTAAAACAAAAGCACTATTTTTATGTGGTGTTTCTCGTCTTTCTTGGATGACTAGTAATGGTGGGTCCATTTCAGACAACTAGCAAGTATGTATGGGTCGTCGACCAAAGTAGATGACAACACTTGACTATTTTTGGTAGTCTAGTGAATTACGTTGCTAGAATGGACTTATAAACCCATGCACATAGATAAAATGGGATACCATATTTATCAAATATCTAAACATTGGTTTATATGACCTACACTGGCCAATGACAACCCTAACTGTGTAGTCAAATAGTTTTCCCAATGATTCATCAAGTTGGGTGATTCCTCCACATAATCATTGCTTTAGGATCAGTGAGGATCGGTTGTGTTGGGTAGTTGTTCTTAAGTCAGATTGTATGTATATTATCTGATAGCATTGTTTTGTAGAAATGATATTATTTAATATCAACAAATTATTTTGGGCTTGAAAACGCTACGTATCTCACTAGGGTTTCCCAAACCCGACCTACTTATTTTTATGCATCATAGGTAGTGGAACCAAGGCTAGAGTAGTCTAGTTAGAATGTTGAGTGGAATAAAGAGATGTGCCTGTAATATATAGTTTCAGGACATTTTACATTTCACAATGTAACATATGTTTGGATATGAACGAATTACATCCTTAAGGGTTTTATAAAATAACTTTTGTTATCTTAAAAATGTTTTAATTAACCTGGAATTTTTGCATCTAAATTTATAAAGCGTAAAGAAAATGTTTTAATTGATTCTGAATCATGGTGGATGTCACACCATCCAACTTGGATGGATATTGTAGACCCCAAGCTTCATGAGGTCCCGATGCAACTATCCGGAGATCCATTCTTCTCATAGGACACTTCGGTTGCCCTAGCAGACCTCTCGGAGGAAGAGGGACCGTCGGAGGATGTGGATATAGAGGAGGTTACAGAGTCTGATGATGAGGGAATTCTTCAGGATCCCAAGAGATAGATGATGACGGTGCCCTAGAGGATGAGGAGGGCCTTACTGACGAGGAACGTGCCCCTCCTACTCCACTATCCTCTCCATGCCGGCCAGAATATCAGCCCTATCTCCGTAATGGTAGGGATCCTTTTCTGAAGAAAACCTCGAGGATGAGAATTCCTCCCGTGCACCATTTGGACCATTATGCTCATGTTTCCCGAACAACTTGTGGTCAGTTGGGGATAAGCCAACTTGCCTCCCAGACTTGATCCACAAGCGGAGGATCAATGACCTTCCACCACTTTTTGAGATTGATGAGTCTTCTTAGCTTCGCCATAGGCACCACTCAGGGACAACCCTAAGAACGATCTAATCCCCCACCTTATGATTTGGGGCAACCAGCTATCTGACCGAGTCCGATGCTTGGAGGGTCTCATCAGAGGTTTAGGCTCCACTTCACTAGAGCAGCAGGTTGTAAGACTCGAGGAGGAGGAGAAGGAGGAATCTGCGATCATTCTGATACTTTATCATCGCGTATGTGCTAACCACACCGAGGCGAACACTATAAGTACTCATTATAGAGCATTAGACTATAGGACCCTAGTTGCTGAGAGCTACTTGGATGAGGATGAGCACCGAGCAGTTTTTACTGAGCAGGAGCAACCCCATCTTTAGGAGTAGTTCGAGGAACTGGTCCACTATTTGATTTCGTGTTATGCGCGATAGAAGTTTCATCTAGGGTGGCTTGTGACCTATGGTAGGGATAGAACTTTTGAGGAATAGCTTTTGTTTTGCAAGTGTTTATCATTGCCTGATTTGAAAGTGTTCTTTTGTAAAGCTTTTCCACTTCTAAACTTACACGGTTGGTACGTTTGTAACCAAAAACAAGCAGTTCTTATATATGAAACTACTTTCAATATTTGTTAAATGTTGAAAATTATTATTTGTATTGCTTGTAACATACTATCATTACTCAGTTAAAAACATCAGTTAAAGCTCTCATAAAATGATTTGGAAATCTATAAGATTTCAGGAACATGTTATACTAATACACTATCATAAAATACAAATTGCTTATGACTACATAGCATGAAAGAAATTAACGTGTCCATCTAAACATATTACGCTGATGGCCCCACAAATGGAACCACGAGTTCGTCCGCACCAACTCCCTGAGTTCGTCCACCAATTCGGGAGAAACTCCAAACCCTGAAGGAGCTCTAGGCACAGCCACTATAAACCCACCATTTCAAATGGATCCTACTCTAATGTAGACCGTACTTGCGCAAGGGATTGCTACAGCCTTAGCCACATTTGAGGCTGCCCAAAATGACAATAATGGGAATAGTAGAATTGGTGGCAACACTTGAGTTGTGAATCAAAACAATTCATGGTCTTGTTCAAACAAGGATTTCATGGGTTGCAAAACCTCAATCCTTCTATGGCATGAAAGGAGTCATTGGTCTATCTCACTGGATAGAAAAGATGGAGGCAATATTTTGCATTAGTGCTTGCAATGAGGACTGTCAGCTGAAATATGGTACATGTATATTGATGGATTCTGCATTGACTTGGTAGAATAACCAATCCATGGTATTCGATGAATCCTATGACACGGGTTGGGAACCTATGAAGCTAACGATGATCACAGAATACTACCCACGACAGGAATTCCAAGCTCTGGAGTAGGAGCTTTGGAACCTTACCATGAAAGGATTAGAGGTGGACGCCTATACCTACCCATTCAATGACCTTACAAACCTTTTTCCTAGGAATGGTGACCCTGGAAGACAAAAATATGGAAGGGTACATCTGGGGACTAGCTTCATCTGTCCAAGGTCTGGTCACTACATCTAGACCCTCCATTTTCGATAGTGCTAAGCAATTGGTATATCAGTTGATGGAACAGTGTATCCGCTAGGGTGCCATGACCCTACCAAAAGAGAAGAACCACATTGGGACTACGAAGAGAAACTTTCATTGAAAGTAAAAGGGAGCTTTAAGCATTGCACACCCAATCCAAAACTCATAGCTGTGTATGTTACAATCACAAACACTTCTACTCCAGCAAAGTCCTACTCAGGAACTTTACCCTAATGTACCAAATGCAATTTCCACCATGTTGGAAACTGCTTGATCTGTAGCATCTGCAATTTTTTAGGGGATACACCTCTAAGTTTTATAGAAAGGCCTCAAACAACACAACCCCAACCACTGTTGCAGGATGAAGCCAAAATTGCTTTGAATGCAACCAAATAGGGAATTTCAAGAAGGATTTCCCTAAACTGAAGAAGCAGCGTGATAAAGGAAGGGCATTCGTCATAGGTGTGGGAGATGCACGCCAGAAAGCAATTGTGAGTACTAGTATGTTTCCTATTAATAATATTTATGCTTCCGTATTATTTGAAACTAGTTCCGATAGAAGCTTTATTGCCCATAAGTTTAGAATAATGATAAAGCATAAAGCATGCAAATTAAATGAAGCTTACATGGTAGAACTAGAAAATGGTCAAGTAGAAAGCCTTTTAGAGATACTCACTAATTTCCTTCTCACCTGAATAACCACGTCTTTAATGTCGACTTAATGCCTATGACCATTGGAAGTTTCGATGTGATCATCGAAATGGATTGGTTATCAATTTATCGTGCGAAGATTCTATGTTACGAGAAAGTCGTCTGACTACCTTTACCTAACAACTAGGCTCTTGTCATTTACGGAGATAAGTTTGGGGAGAACCTAAGAATCAACTCTTGCATGAAGGTGAGAAAGTGTTTTCTGAAGAGATGCTTGATGTGTGTTGACTCAACTAGTTTTAATCCTACTTTTAATTATAAAATAAACACACAAAGGCAGTGGACCTATTAGTTGTGGTAAAGCTAAATAAGTAGGGTATCGAACACAGGGAACGGAGAATTAAAACTAAAATCTAATTTTATCTAAAATTAAGTAATAAGAAGGGGTTTTCTCTAGTTTTACAAGACTAGAAACTTATTAACTAATACTTAGACTAATTAACTAAAAACTAGATAAACAAAGATTCAACTAAATTCAATGATGAAAGGAACTTCTGTTTAGTTCAACTCACTTGATCCTATGGTTGATCTTATGGAAATAGTGCAATGGATTGATTTTTTCTATTGGCTACCGATTCAAGTGATTAGATTCACGTTCGCTGCACTAATCCTTAGAGAAAAAACTAACTCAAACAGTGGCCAGTTGTCTAATTTAACTCAATTCACTAGGTTATTTATTCGAGTTAATTTAGACTTGTAATGGTTAACTAATTTGGTCCTTTAGTTAACCTCTTGTTGATGGTCATCACACATGTTCACACATAAATTTACCTGTTTTTCTTATTAATTCTAGTTTCACCTTCGCTAATCCTAGTCATATAATAAAGTGTTCACATAAATCATATGAGGTAAACAATTAAGAGATGTTCATGCAGCTTAATTATCTTCCTATTAACAGAAAAATAGTTATCATTCACACATAAGGTTCTTTAACAAGCTAGAATCAACAAAATCACCAATATTAAATCAATCCTACCATAAATCAAACCATAGTCTCAATATTGTCTCCCCAAACAGAAGTTAAAAGGTTTTAGCTCATGATTGAGGTAATTGACAGCACAAAAACGAAATCTAAAAGTCCAAACATGATGAAAAACAATAGATTGAAGTAAGAATGATGAAACTTTGCCTCAAATATCCTTCGGGATTAGGTTTAGGGTTGTATATTCGTTCTCCAGATCTCTTCTAACTCTAATTCGCAGCTTGCTTCTCCCCAAGGGTTCCAGAATAATTTGTGTCGATATGAAAAGTCGTTTTTATAGATTCGCCCTGACTCGCTGAGTCCATGACTGAATCGTCGAGTCTATCACTTAATTCCCGTGCATGGTAAGTCAGAGAGTCTTTATCTTCTCGAATCTTCAA
Source organism: Lactuca serriola (assembly GCF_051521515.1). Lineage (NCBI taxonomy): Eukaryota > Viridiplantae > Streptophyta > Magnoliopsida > Asterales > Asteraceae > Lactuca > Lactuca serriola. Next base: position 66,248,304 of record NC_136413.1, on the reverse strand, counting down.
TGCTACTCGTCGAGTAGTCGACCCTACTCGTTGAGTACCTTGTGTTTTTAGCATTTTTTTTTCTTTGTTCAACTCCCGAGCTCCCAACCGCTTCTCCTGCTTCCTTTTGCTTTCGAGCTTCGCTTTTGGACTGAAAACACAATTCAAACACTTTTAAGTATCTTTTGTCCATGATATGCAATTAATTAGTTAATAAATGATAAAAACCTATACTTAATATAAGACTAAATACGCAAATATCAATGCTTCACTTTCATGGCCCAAATGGTGGATATACAAGACAAGGGTAAGAAAATTAAAGACATACCGCAAGTGTGCGATTACCCGGACGTATTTCCCAAGGATCTATCTGGAGTACCTCCAGTCAGACTGGTCAAATTTCGAATCGACCTAATCTCAGGTGTAGCACCAATGGCACGAACTCCTTATTGTTTGGCTCCATAAAAAATGCAAGAACTATCCAGTAGTGCTTCTTGACAAATACTTTATTCGGAAAAGCTTCTCTCCATAGGGAGCTATGACATCCTTTATCAAAAAAAGGATGGTTTGTTCAGGATGTGCATCGATTGTCGAGAGTTGAATATGCTAACTATCAAAAACTAGTATCCACTCTCGAGGATTGATGACCTGTTCGATCGACTGTAAGGTTCTTGCTACTACTTAAAAATCGATCTAATATCTGACTATCACCAGCTCAGAGGTCAAGAAGCAGATATTCTGAAGACGACATTCCCAACTCGAGGATCGATGACCTATTTTGGTCATGCCATTCGTAATGACTAACGCACCATCTGTATTCATGGAGCTTATGAATCGGGTGTGTAAAGCTTACTTGGATAAATTTGTGATCGTTTTCATCGACGACATATTGATATATCCACGAACCAAGGAAGAGCATGTCCAACACTTGTGTCTAGTCCTGGAACTTCTAAGAAAAGAGAAACTTTACTCAAAGTTTTTTAAATGTGAATTCTAGATTAACGAAGTGCATTTCGTCGGCCATGTGGTCAGCATTAAAGCGATTTATATCGATCCCGCAAAGATCGAAGTGGTTAAGGATTGGAAAGCACTAACGATGCCAACCACAATACGCCAATTCCTAGGGCTAGCGGGATACTATCAGAGATTCATTGAGAACTTTTCCAAGATAGCCAAACCTCTCATAACACTAACCCAGAAAGAGAAAAAGTTTGATTGGGGAGACAACCAAGAATCTGCTTTCCAGAAACTTAAGCAATTGTTGTTTAGTGCACCAATTTTGCCTATTCCAGAGGGAATAGAAGACTTTGTAGCATTCTATGACGCCACGCACCAGGGTTAGGGATGTGGTTTAATGCAAAATAATAAAGTCATTTCATACGTATTCTGACAACTTAAACCAAACGAGAAAATATACACTACCCATGACCTAGAGTTGGGAGTTGTAGTCTTTACTTTAAAATTTTGGACGAACTACCTGTATGGAATAAAGGGTGTCGTGTTCACCGACCACAAAAACCATCAACACATCTTTGATCAGAAAGACTTCGACATGAGACAACGAAGATGGGTCGAATTGTTAAATGATTACGAATGTAAAATCAACTACTAAGATTTAGATAGTGTAACATGTACCATACTATGATACAGATAATATAGTGAGAAAACTCACCTGAATCTAAGACCCAAGGTACATAGCAACACACTCACTCCATGCACTGGTTGCACCGACAAACCATGTGGCACCAAGCAATGGTAGATCCTTAATCAATAACCCAATTATTTCAAGTTTTACCCAAGGTGAAACTGGCCAAAAAACAACGGTGAATGGTCAATAAGATTCATTGGTTAACCAAGTCAACACCCGCCACAACATGGAGGCCTCTTAGCCATATCATGGGCACAGTAGGACAAAGCACTCATGAAGCTTTGAACCACCACATCTAATGGGTTTTACCATAAGAACATCCTATGTGCTCATGTAAACCCTAATGCTTGGATCTGGGTTTCTCTATTGTACATGCAATTCATCCAAGACATTAAACCCTAGTTCTAGCATACAATTAATCATATTAACATAAGGAAGGGTTTTAGATCTTACCTTGATTGTTATGTAGCAATAACAATCTCAAATCCTCTTTGTAATGGATTTAGAAAGCTTAGAGTCACAAGTGTCACTCCTCTAATGGCTCACAAACACCAAGAGCAAGAGGATGAAGAATGATAAGAGAGGAGGCTGCCCAAAATCATCCAAATCCCTAGAGGAACTCTTCATCACGTTTTTGGGGCATAAGGATACTATATATACATGTAGGCTATTAGGGTTTTCAACTAGGAAACCCTAATCTGACTGCTTAAGCCCTAAGCAGCCAATGGACCCTTTTAGAATATCCCTTGGATGATTTCTAATGGGTATCCCCATAGAATTCGTCCAACCTATTATTCCAAGGTGATCCATAGCCCAAATGCAATTATCTTATAATTACAGTTCCAGTCCTTTAAGTTTAATTAATCTCTTTTAGCCACAAATTAATTATCAATTAATTCTTGACTAATATTAATTAAACAATATGATTTCTCCTTTAATATATTATTCTCATAATATATTAATAAATCATAATTAGTCTTCTCTCTCCATAATTCATCCTATCAAGTTGCTTTGGTGAAGGCAACCCAAAAGGACCATGCACCATCGGGTCAAGTACATACCAAAATAGTTATGGACTTAGACACTAATCCAACAACATCATGGCAAGCCCATTTCCACATTGTGGGAACTGGCAGATTGCTATACCTCTCTTTAAGTGCTTAGTCCATACAAATCAAAGCCTAAAACTTTAGATCTATTTCATTTTCAATGACTTAATGTATAAAGTTTCCAACTTTCTCCATTAGGAATCCATTCTAATGCTAGATCTACAATCCTAAGCCCATTAAGTCCTTAATGGGGCCGAAACTTGAGCATGAACACAAGGGACACCAACATGGCTCCTTTTTCTCACTTTTCAGAACATAATAACCATAAGAGGCCACCCATAAGCACTAGAGCTCTTCAACTCCCAAAACATCCAATAAAAAGTTACCAAAATCCTATAAATGATATTATACTTGAAACAAGAAGAATAATGACCAATGTATGAACTTTCTACCTCTAATAACTCAGATTTCATAAGAGGTGTTGGATCCAAGCATTCTCTTTGTTCCCTTGCTTCCTTGTGACTTCCTTTTTCCTCAAGTTCCACCAAAATCTAAGAAATGAGCTTCAAATAAAAGGAATAAGCTCTCAAATCTTCAAGGAGGCAAGGGTTTCATTTCGAAGGGTTTGAGGTTGGAGAGGATGGCCTAATCCTTGAGATTAGGTGTTACGACGTGGAAGGAGATAAGCTAGGACATAGGAAAGTAAGTTACCTTATATTATTAGTGACGGATTAGATTTTGTGGTATAGAGAAAATGTCACAAAAGATACACATGACGTGACCGATAAAACGTCATGATGTGACCACGCCTCATGCGTAAACATAAAACATATATTAAATAGATCAGTCAGATACAAACACTCCTAAAAACCCATACCAATGTGTGATTTATACACACATAAGTCTTCCAGATCAGATTTTGAAAGGGGTACAGGATTAATGCTTCAATTTGTTGGATTAAGGTATGGATTAATAATTTTAACACTTTAATTCCAAAATTAAGGCAAGATTTTAAGGGTTTTGATGAAACCTTATGTGAAGGGTTTGAGCTTGATTTATGAAAATTAAGATGTTAGTTGATGTAGGATAGTATGATTTTAACTCAAATAAGTGACTATGAACTTATATGATAGATTTAACTTATGAGAATTTACGTTCAATATTGAAGGAATATAACTTAATGAACAAAGTCCTTGAATGTTAAATTATGATGTATGTAATGATATAACATGTAAATTAAACTTTTTGTTAGTATTTATTGATAGATATAAACATAGATTCAATTTACGATGAAATTATGATATGGTTTCATTAATGAGAATTGATGTTTATGAGTTGAAATGTGTAATTGATCATATTAATAATGTTTATGAGATATACTCCCTCCGTCCCAAATTGATAGTCCACTTTTAACTTTTTAAGTCTTTTTTCTTTAACTTTGACCTTAAATATTTTTATTTGTGTTATATATATTACTTGATAAAACATATAAAAATGAAAAACATTTAAAATATAATCCATTCATATATTTTGCATCAAGTATTATCTATCAAAAACAAAAATATTTAAGGTCAAAGTTGAAGAAAAAAGACTTCAAAATTCATAAAATGGACTATCAATTTGGGACGGAGGTAGTATATGATTAGGAAATAAAGAGGAATGGCCATGCAAGGAGGTTCCCAGGTTGGGATATCATCCTAATAAACCCCAAGGAACAAGATGAATGAACTATAAGTTCATGATATATTGATTTAATGATTATTAGTATGTTAGATAGATTTCAAGTTTATATCTTTATATTAGTTATGCTGAAATATACGTAAATTGTAAAAGATGAAGATTCATAGAAAATGTGAGTTAAGATTAGTAAACCCATAAAGGTTGATTAGATTACTTTATAAATAAGAATTTCATTGGGATGATCATGATGTAGTCATGATGATATACAAGATGAGATTGAACGAGATAGCTAAATTCTTGATATGAGACAATATTATTAAATGAGATAGATGCAAAATATATGAGATTTATGAATTATACCCATGAGGGTACATGAGTGAAAATTGTACAAGAGAAAATCTTATGAACATAATACCTTATGATATAAGAAAAAAGTTTCTCATTAAGCCTTAAGCTTACCATTTTAAATTGTTTTATGATTTCATGTACAAGCATCACAGATAAGGGCAAAAGCTTAATGAAGTAGTCATAGTGCGTGTTCTTTTGATAATCAAACTTTTGAATGTTTTGCGAGATTGTAAACCTGGATCAAACTCGATCCTATATGACTCATAGACGACTTTTTTTATGTAAATGATAACGAATTGTATGTTGGCTTGTTTGAAGTACACAATTAAAAAAAACTAGTGTACTTTATTTTTAGTTGGGTGTTACACACAAACAAACACACACACACACACACACACTCTCTCTCTCTCTCTCTTTCTCTCTCTCTCTCTCTACAAGTAGAACATACTCTGTCTGGAACATCTCCAGAAACCGCTCCCAAGTTACTACGTCTTGCTTTGCATGTGAAAAGATGTGGGTTTTAAACTCCCACCAATCCTTCCCTCCCCAACGGTCCTCGGGGAACGAATACATGTATAGACATTCCTCTACATAAAATATCCATATCAAAGTAATAACCAGGTCCTTATTCCATATGAACTCTAGAGGCTTCATTTACTAAATTCTCGGTACTACATCTCCCACTTCTCTGAAGTCCTATAGTGGTGACGATTGAAGTGGTTGCGGCAGTAGCAGCCAACATGACAACAACATAGCACCTGTCAAACTCCTTAACCAACATAGTCTTGATAGACCCAAACATCTCCAGAATCGCCTCCCTGATTTCCGTGGCCACCTCGGTAGTAATGAACCAACCTATCAACTCTTCACTCGGACTTGTCCTCTCTGGATTTCCAACACCTGATCTTGAACCTCTAATATCCACCTTACTAAAAATGCATAACAAAAAGGGTCAAACATCAGGGCATGGAGCAGAAGCACTCTGTGCTTTCGTTATTAGTTCCTTAGTAGCTTGGAGATTCCTTATGATTCTCAAAAGGATCATGTGATTTTAGTAGTTAAGACCATACTACCTTCTACACCTATCTATAGTTAACTTAGAATTTATTTCAAGGTCCTAAGTCACTGCACTATACCACCCCCTAGGTGCACTAAACAACCACCTGATCTTAAGAGCTGCAACTAAATTCCTAGGTGCTCCTCCTCAATCACGATTCAGTTCCACTCGTTTCCTTTGTGTATGCAAGTTGTACACAATACAAAATCAGATAGATTGTCGAATAAATGACTCTACCCTAAACCCACAACCAAACACGGAACAAGGAATAAGGCTACATCACTTTTTGTAGGTCTATATAATCCTAACCGTACACAACTACATAACATGCACTTAGCAATCCACATAATCAATTAGCACATAACAAGCAAACCCCTAGGCTATAAAGCATCACACAAGCCAAGCAATACTATCTATAGTTCCTAAAGGGTTCCTTAGCCTATCCACTAGCATGCATTTCTAAAAATTCACATATCAATAGACTCAAATTCAACATATATAACATGTATTGATATTTTAGGAATCACTTTCATGTTTGGGCTCTGGCTGACTGTACACATCATATCTTGTTTTAAAATTTCTTTTTCAAAAACATTTTGTGAAAATTCTCAGATCCTAGTTTGAGTTTGGATTCACACAAGTGTTCCTCAAAATCTCTTAAATCAAGGCTTTGATACCAACTTGTAACGTCCCATTTTCACAAACAATATTTTCATTTTTAATTAAGATAAAAACACCATTTTCATAAACCTAAGTTTAGAAAACCTATTTGTTCCAAAAGTACAGTTGTTTGAAAATCAATGTAATATTTAATCCACAAATTTAAGCCAAAGCTTAGTGAGTTCCCCGAAAATATCACATATAACACCACATAATAATTAGGTACGGGTTATCAGCAACCCTAGGACTATCATTAGCCCTGAGGACTATCAGTAATCCTAAATATCACATACATCATAGCAATATAAACATCTATAGGTTATCAACAACCCTAGGAATATCATCTGTCCTATGGGATCACAACAACCAATGGGTTATCAACAACCATGTGGACTATCAATAGTCCTAGAATTAACAACAACACATATATACATATAACAATAATTAGTAAATAAGAACATAAACACAGGTAACATCTACACTAGTCTACCTATCTAACAGATCGCTACCACATTCCAGACACCACATAGTTCTCTACATCACCACATGCAGATCACTAACGAATGCATAGTTATATGTAATCAGAGGTAAGATAGACATTCAAACATGTGATCCCACTCTAGAACCACAACCAAACAAGAAACATAGAAGAAAGCCTTGATCAAGACTTCTCAAGGTATCCAAGATGATTGCATACAACCCCTAGCTCACTCAACCAGAAAATTATTGACCTCCTAGTACCCTACCCAATCATAACAGTACCCCGATGTCAATATAAAAATCTATGGGTTATCAGCAACCCTACAACTATCAACAGTCCTAAGGTTTTCAACAGTCTTGGAGTTATTAGCAACTCGGTAAATACTTATAACAACAATCAACTACTAAGACTCAGCTAGTCTATAATGCACCCTATTAGGACACAAGTAATATACTGAGAAAATTCACATGAATCGAAGACCCAAGGAACACAGTAACACACTCACTCCCTGCATTGGTTGGACCCACGAACCACCTAGGACCAAGCAAAGGTAGAACCTTAATCAATAGCACACTTCCTTCAAGTTTAACCTAAGGTCAAACTGGTCAAAATTCAATGGTCAATTGTCAACAAAAGTCTGGTCAACCAAATCAACACCTACCATGACATGGAGGCCACTTGGCTACATCGTAGGCATATTGGGACAAAACAATCGCGAATCTAAGAACCAACATGTCATTGCAAGCCCATTTCCACATTGTGGGGACTGGCTGATTGTCATACCTTGCATTAAATACTTCGTTGTAGTATGAGCATTTTATTTAACATGCAGAATTGTAAAGAACAAAATGAACACGGTGATTTGGGTGTCTAAAAGATGTATTTGATTATGAAAGGTGTCACAAAAAAGATCTAGATCTAAATTTACATAACTAACACATACTCACACTCTCAATATTACAGCTCTCAAGCACACTCTACTAGTGGTATGCAACCCACTATTTATAGAGGTGCTAACAAGTCTCTCTCTCTCTCTCTCTCTCTCATGTCACAAGGCTCCAATACCACATGTACAAGTGGTTCTTCTCAAGTCAAGTCATCACAAAGTCAATCCATGAATAAATTTTCACCCTAACATTCTCCCCCTCAAAGTTAGGAATGGATGACTCAACTTCAATCTCCAAAAAGAGCAATTTCACAAATAAAGACTCAACCGTGACATATAGAAATGAGCATAATATATTTAAGTATAACATTGAAGATCTAGGTTATGTTCCTTTTTAATCCTTGTTGTGAAATATTTTCATTTTATTCCTTAACCGAGTACGCTGAGTGTACTCTATGAGTATGCTGAGCGTATTGACTCGAAGGTTGGAACGTGGAAGCACATACATATGACGGGTGTACGTGGGAGTATGTAGTGCGTATATTATACAGGGAAACATCTAATTTTTAGGGTTTGTGCCCTATTTAAACATCTTATGGCGCTTGTGGACCTCCTTATGACTAGCCTCCACCTCTCTAAATCCTAAGATCAAAACCCTAATTTCCATTTGTGAGATTTGAGCTTCGAAGTGAGTTTTGGTGGTGTTTTTTGTGATTTGAAGGAAGAAGAACACTTGGAGGTTTCTTTGGAGTGGCTTGAGCTTGCAGATCCAGAATCATCATCATCTTTTCAAAATATTTGAGGTATAAAGCTCTCAAATTGATGGTTCCTTATGTTAGATCCAATTTGGGGCTTCATTTGTACATTTTTGGGTCCTTTAACCCATACTTGAGAGTATAGAGTGTTGCATAAGCCATGGATGGTAGATCTTAGCACCTTTGAGGCCCCTTGTCCATAACAATGCAATCTTTATGAGGTATATTGCTCCATGCGTCTATTACGATCGTTATTATGGTTGTATTTGAGTTTTGGGTCCCATTTGGTCATGTATGGGGGTAAAGTTGCCAACTTTACGTGTTAGGACACTATTAGGGACCAAATATGATACTTGGACGTGATGGCTTAATCAATTAAGCACTTAATAATGAAGGTGGTGAACTGCGACATAGGTTGGGTGTACCCTGCTCGCATGATGCACATACTTGCCACCGAGGAAGAGCGCGGGGCGTAAGCCTGAGTACGTTTGGCGTATTCAGCAGCCTTGACCTTGGTTGACTTTCTAGGTTTGGGTCACTTTTGGGATAGAAAAGTTTTGGGCCATTAGCCTTCTGATTTTTTGGATCATTGCTAGGCCTTGGACCTTCTTGGAATTTGACCCATGATGGGTTTTGGGCCCAATTAGGAAGTTGGGCCACATTGGGCTTTTGGTGCTATTGGATTGGGCCTTGGATTTTGGGCCAAGTGAGGATAGGGTAAAATGGACTTTTACCCTAAGGTTTGGACATCGGACTAGGTTTCCAGTTATGGGTTGTGGACCAATTATTAATTGGATATTATTTGATGGTGTTAGCACAGGGATTTTTTCGGATAAGCAGTACGAGATTTTATCTGAGAAATTCAGTAGATTGAGGTGAGTTTCCTCAATGTGTTGGCAGGTCGAAGGTACTAATGTCGATCCACGGTTGATTATGATTAGGATTCTATTTGTATGCGTGACTCTTACATGTATGATATATGATATGTATATCAGGCGGGGTCCGATGCCAGGCGGAGCCTGATAAGTATATTGTATGCTATTTATCTTTGTGATCCTTGCACGTATTATGTGTTTATATGTATACCGAACTGGGCCCGATTCCAGGCTAGATCTGATGACTATCTTGTATGCTATTTATCTTTGTGATTTTTGCATGTGTTTATGTGTTTGTATGTATACCAAGCGGGCCCTGATGAATATGTTGTGGTGGGATGTTAGATTGATCGTCGCACCCAATTTAAACAAATAAAATAAACACTGTTGGTTAGACTAAAAATATAGCACATGGAAGCAATGTCAAATCCTTAGGAACACAATCTAACGGTCAATGTCTTTTTGCATTAGGCACATTCTAGTTAAGAAACAGAAAATATAAAAGTGTTTTTTAATTAACGAACAAAACTAAAATTTGCAGTGATATTAAACTAAACGAAAATCAATATTAAAAACGATTTCAATTGTGCTCCGACTTTCCTAATCATGCAACTAGTTTAGATATGATTATTCAATATGCTATCTAAGTCGGTAATGAGAAAAACTAACAACCACTAGTATAATCTCATTTACCTAAGTTAGTTAATCAAAAAAATCTCTTTGAATTACCCCTAATTTTTTACTATTCAATTAAATAAGCTCATAATTAAATTAGAAAAACAGCTTTATGATCTATGTAAAATTCCCAATAAAATCCAATATTTCTCACAAGCTCGGAACCATAAAGATATGATTTTTACAGTTTATATCTGAATTAAATACCAAACACGGAACCAATCTGATATTTGTTATTTTTTACCAGTTGACAAGAACATTTACAAATTCTATTAACTGATTAACTAGAATGATAAAACCCTAGCCAGACTAACAATAATTAACAATCAAACATTCAATAAGCTCAAAACTAAAAAATCAAGATAGAAACACGAAAAAAACCAGATCTAAAAACTAATGACATGAAAAGTACTAGTCTATGCAAATCTAAAAACTAAAGTTTTACCCAGACATGGGTAAAAACGAAACTAAATTAGATAAAAAAAACATTAATTGAATAATCTAGATAAACTAAATGTGTAAGATGATTCGCAGGTTCAGATCTTCAGAAATCACCTTCAGAAGGGTATTCTACCATCTGGAATCGTCTAACCCCGAAATATGATAATGAGGGTCGTATTTATATGCGATGTGGTAACTTCTGAGGAAAGGAACCGAAAAATGAGATTGTATTTATATGCGATATGGAAACTTCCGAGGAAAGAAACCGAAAAATGTGATCGCAGATTGGTCATATGTGATCGTAGGTTTTCATAAAAACACGTACCAGACCGATTTAATGATGCACATCGCTTTTCTGGGCCTTTTGGACAAACATACGATCGTAGGTTTTTGAAAATTTTCCAGGATTGCATCTGAATGAAGTACGAAGCCAAATTTGAAATTTTTGGAGTTGCGTCTAGAAAATGTGATCACAGGTTGACTATATGCGATCACATATGTGGTCTTTTCTGCGCAGATGGCCTCTAGATACTTATTTCGACCCTGGGAAACTTCATGGCAAAAATGTAACCGCATTTACTGGAAATTTTATATTTTCTGTTTCTTGACTAGAATGTGCTTGATGCAAAAGGGCACTGACCGTTAGGCTGTGTCCCTGAGGATTCGACCCTGCATCCATGTGCTATATTTTTAGTGCAACCATTAGTGATTATTTTATTTGTTTAAATTGTGTGCGACGACCGGTCTAACAAATTAAAAACATAAAATAAAATCTTTTTGGATTTTCGAAAATTTTATATGCAAATGCGAATGTAATTTTTTAGGACGCTATCGCGGGCGTATTAAGCAAACAAAATTTATCATTGTTGATTGCACTAAAAATATAGCACAGGGAAGCAGGGTCGAATCCTTAGGGACACAACCTAAAAGTCAATATCTTTTTGCATCAGGCACATTCTATTCAAAACAGAAATTATAAAAAGGTGTTTTGAATTAAACTAAAAACTAAAAAATGCAGTGATATCAAACAAAAGTCAATATTCATAATGATTTCAGTTCTGCTACGACTTTCCTAATCATGCAACTAGTTCAGATCTGGTTATTTGAGATGCGTTTTATCTAAGCTGGTACTGAGAAAAACTAAAAAGCTCTAGTATAATCACTTTTACCTAAATTAGTTAACCAAAACAAGCTCTTTGAATTAACCCTAACTTTTTACTGTTCAATTAAACAAGTTCTTAATTAAATAAAAAAACAACTTTATGATCTGTGTAAAATTCCTAGCAGTATCCAATACTTCTCACAAGCTTGGAAGCGTAAATATATGATTTTTACAGTTTATACCAGAGTTAAATCCCAAACGCCGAACCAATCTAATACTTGTTACTTTTTACCAGTTGACAAGAACAATTACATATTCTATTAACTGATTAACTGGAATAATAAAACCCTAGCTAGGTGATCAAACAAACAAGAATTAAAAATTAAACGTTCATTAAGCTTAAAAAAATCTAGAAAGAGACACGAAATAAAAACCTGATCTGAAAACTAATCACATGAAAAGTATTAGTCTATGCAGAACTGAAAACTAAAGTTTTAGCCGGACATGCTAAAATCGAAACTAAACTAAATAAAAGAAACATTAACCAAGTAATCTAGGTAAACTAAATGTGTGAGATGATTTGCAGCTTTAGATCTTCAGAAGGGTATTCTGCCATCTGGAATCGTCTAACCCCCGAATATGATAATGAGGGCCGTATTTATATGCGAGACAGAAACTTCCAGAGAAAGAAACCAAAAATTTGATCGCAAGTTGGTCATATGCTATCGCAGGTTTTCATAAAAACGCGTACAAAACCAATTTAATGATGTACATTGCTTTTCTGGGCCTTTTGGACAAACATGTGATCGTAGGTTTTTGAATGTTTTCCAGGATTGCATCTGAATGAAGTATGAAGCCAAATTTGTAGTTTTTGGAGTTGTGTCAAGAAAATGCGATCGTAGGTTCACTATATGCGATCACATATTTGGTATTTTATGCTAATATGGCCTCTAGATGACTTATTTCGACCCTGGGAAACTTAATGGAAAAAATGCGATCGCATATACTGGAAATGCGATCGTAGATCTAGGTTACTGGCTAGTTTCGGACGCGATTCTTTAGTTTAAGCACTCCTTGTTATTCTTTAGCATCCTTCTTCAGTTTAAGCACTCCTTGCTATTAAAATCCATGAGTTGAACATTATTTAAACAAATGACATGCAAATGTACAAAATATGATGCTAAATTCTAATAAAAACTACCCTAAAAGATTCATCAAATAGCATCTATTACGAGGCCCATCTAATATTATTGACAATTCTATTCCGAGCGAGCTCGATGATGAGCGAGGCCCATTATGTGTTTGATATGTATGATATGTGGTGTTTTGGGGAACTCAGTAATTTCGTGCTTACGATTTTCAGTTTATGTTTCAGGTACTTCCAGATCCAAAAGTAAGAGCTCAGGGTGATCACATTGCACACACCACATTATTCCGCATTTTGTTTGACTCTGATTTTATTTGGATGTTTTGGTTACACTTTTCTTTTATTATGATTTTATAAAACACGTTTGGGCTGATGGTTTTATTATAATTAAAATGGAATTTTTGGGACGTTACAAGTTGGTGTTAGAGCCTTGGTTTGAGGGATTCAGGCACACACTCGAGTGTGTTTGACTCAAACTAAGGATTTCGTAGGTTGTTATAAAAGGTAGGTTTTATAAAAAGAATTTTCTAACAAAAGAAAGGGGTGTGGTGCATGCAATTGACCGAGCTCAAGTAAGTTTTCCCAAAATACCATACATGTTTTATGATATGCTTGATCTGCGAATTTGTGAATCGCATGCTAGAAGGATCTAGGAGAGATGCCTTTGTATGTCTGCTATATGATCTTGTAGACTTGCATACTAGTACTGATCACATTAACCTCAACTAACTACTAAGCGAATATGCTAAGTTACATATTATAGAGACTAAATAATTTTAGAAGGTTATGTTTTAACTCTATTGCACAACTATTGTTTGAGTCCAACTGTTGTAGTGTGAGACCTTTCATTCGAAGAATTATCTGGATTCGGTGATATGTAATTGTATTCGTGAGCTAGTTAGAAGGGGGTTAGAGGGAGTTCCTTCTAGAGCTGATGGCGGAGAGCGGTGTGGTGATTGCCCTAGGAAAGCCTAGGAAGAGATTTAGTGATGGGTTCCTTATCTAGTTGAGGGTTATATGTATAGATTAGGGAGTGACATGAAGGATTCAGAGCAATCCCTGTGGAAAGTACAAATAAATGTGGAAGGTCATATGGTCCCGTACTGCTGGAAGTAGAGGACCCCTACTCGAGTCAAGGAAAGCTGCAATGATACCAGGAAGCTAGTAGTGTATGTAATTCCTCAATGTATATATTTGTGTGTGTTCTAATGATTTTAATGGTATATTTGTTGGATTAGTGTCTAAGGCTGTAACTATATTTGGTAAGTACTTGACCCGGTTGTGGATGGTCCTTTTGGGTTGCCTTCACCATAGCAACTTGACAGGATGATTTGTTAAGAGAGAAGAGATATTAATGTTAATATATTATGAGAATAATATATTAAAGGAATAATAATGTTATTTGATTAATATAAGTCATATATTAATTAAGAATTAATTTGGTGACTTAAAGAGGTTAATTGAATAAAGGGGCATAAACTGTCAAATGTGTGATAGTTGTGTTTTGGGCTATGTATCCTTATAGATAATGGGGTGGACGAAATTTAGGGTTTAGGAACCTTAAATTCTGCCAAGCCTAAAATCTAGAAGGATCTTGTATCCCATAGTATAAATAGACCCCTAGGGTGAGGGAAATCAGCACTCATGCAAGGCAAGGAACCCTAGGGCCGATTTCTCACCCTCAACCCTCTCTCTCAAATCATCTTCTTGCTAGTTGGTGTTTGTAAGCCATTAGAGGAGTAACAATTGTGAATCTAAGCTCCAAGAAGAAGAAGTATCAAGCAACTAATCTAAGGTATTGTTCTAGATCCAAATTCATATGATTAGAATCAATTGTTTACATTAGATCTAGTATTGAAAGTCTTGGATAGAATGCATGTTCAATTAGAGAAACCTAGATCCAAGCAATTAGAGTTTGCATGTACACATAGGAAAGTTGTTATGGCTCAAACCCATCAGTGGTATCAGAGCTTTGATTGATTTCTATTGAATTGATGCATTGGTTAATTGCTTGTTGTTTAACAATTCAATTTTTGCTCTTCTGCCTGATTAACTCGGCGAGTTCCACTGTGGACTCGGCGAGTAGCTCCAACTCGGCGAGTCCATAGTGGGAACTCAGCGAGTTCGAGTGTCAGAAAGAGGGAGTTTCGGGATTTCTTGCTGTTTTACTTGAGGAAACTTGCCTTAACTGTTTTGGGTCACTAAAATCCGATTTTGAACATATATATGAATATATTCTTGACCTAATAAAAGATAATTACCGATTAGTTGAATAATAATTTCCTTATATGATAATAATTGATTATTTGATTTGAATTGGTGAATTGTCTTGCAAGTAATATTGAATAAGATCAAATTGAGATAATCTAATAGTTGATTTACATTATTTGCTATTTGATCCTTATGTTTTGAAAAGTTTAAAACTTGTCATGAAGTTTTGAAATTTAAGTTTTGTGATTAAAAGTTTAATTTGAATAATTTAAATTTCAAACCCTAGAATTTTACAAGTTTAAAATTCAACACTATACTAATATATTATTACAAGCTTAATATATATATATATATATATATATATATATATATATATATATATATATATATATATGAGTTAAAATATGCTAGTCTTACCGTTAGTAGGCCTCATTCACGAAGCTAGTCTATAAGGTGGGTATAAGGTTGCTGCCTATAAAATGGCGCTTAATGGGTGTACACTCACACCCACCGCTTGCTTGACTGGTGGAGGGTCGTTAGACGAACGGATAGGATAGGGCAAACCTCTCCTCATTAATAACTATAATGGAACTATATAAAGTAACTAAATGTGTTTTATAAAATTCCCAATCTTAATTACTTTAGGAAAAGTGAATTGATGCAATCCCATGAAATTACACTTTGCACCCTTGCTAAGAAGTTAGTGGAGCGTGTGTGGTTAACCGACACACTAATTGGTTCTAAGCAAAGGTGGCAAAGGGTGATTCATTGTTTTTCATAGTTTGATGGAGCGTGTGTGGTTTACCGGCACATCGAATAGGTGATTGTAACAATTAAGGCACCATGTAGATTTTCATGGTTATTCACACCCGCTTTATGATCCTCGGTATCACAGTCACAAACTAGAGGGGCATATCGAGATTTAAACATCCCATTGAAAGGTTTCAATGAATCTCAAAGTAATCTAGGAATTCTCAATACATTTAAAACTTAAAGCTTATGTTTTTCATGGTGAAGAATTAGTGATTCGTCATTCACTTACCTCCAAATTATTTGCATATTGGATTACGGTATCCCTTTTCTAATGTGTAGATAATGTTGTTGGGTCCTAGCCCTAAATTTTCATTTGGGTGTTTATTAGGGACTTAAATCTCATCAACTTTATTCCTTTCTATTTGTAGATGTCAAACGCAAACAACGCTGCTGCTAACTCATTCACGTTAATGAGTCTTTGCCAAAAGGTGACTTTCGATGGAACGAACTTTAGCGAATGGATAAGATACATTCGCACCATTGCATGCTACGAGGACAAAGAGTATGTTCTCGACGAAAAGCTCGAGAAGATCAACCTAGAAATCGCTACTCCCGTAGAGATGGCTGTCTTTGAGACCCACGAACGTGATGCAACGAAAGTCCATTGCATCATGATAGCCACTATGAACCAAGAATTCCAAAAGTCCTATGAGGACATGTATCCCTATGAATTGCATCAAGACTTAATGGAGAGATACCACCAAAGCGCGAGACAAGAGCGCTATGAGATCATAACTAATATAATCACTGCTAAGATGGGAAGTGGTGAATCGTTAACCGTGCACTTGCAAAAGATGCAAAGGTATGTCGATCGTCTTTGAAAGTTGAATGTCAACTTTGGGGAAGATTTGGCTATCGACATTGTTCTCCACTCCTTGCCCTCATGCTACAACCAATTTAGGATGACCTACCACATGATTTGCAGGGACTAGGAAGAAGTAAGGAGGTGGAGCTCGGAAGAATAAATCTAATCATGGGGAACAGAAGATCGTCGCGTGTTACCAAGATTGGAGTGTATTCTTTAGTGCTTAGTAATGGATTGAATTTAGATTTGAATAATTGTTGCTACTCGCCAGATATGGCAAGAAACATCATTTCTTTTCATGGCTTGTTTAAACAAGGATTTAGATATTCGTTTAATAATGAGAATGGTTCTATTTATGCTTATCTAAATAGTGTTTTATACTTTGAAGAAATGCCTTGTAATGGAATTTATGAAACTGTTATGGTTGTAGATAACCTAGGAAATGATGTATTGTGTATGGATTCTTCCAATAGTATGGATAAAGCATCCTTGTGGCATTGTCGTCTTGGACATGTCAACAAGAAGCGCATAGCCCAACTCCAAAAGGATGGAGTGTTGGAGTCATTCGACCTTAGGGAAGATGACACGTGCAAATCTTGTTTGCTTGGAAAGATGACGAAGTCACCCTTCACTGGCACTTGTGAGAGGGGTGAGGGTTTATTGGATATCATACATACTGATGTATGTGGGCCCTTTAGATCCACCACAAAGGATGGGAACCGCTTCTATGTGACTTTCACCGATGATTATAGTAGATATGGGTATATTTACTTAATCAAGCACAAGTCAGAAACGTTTAAAAAGTTCAAAGAGTTCAAACATGAAATGGAGAATCAATTGGGCAGGAAAATCAAGATGCTTTGATCCGATCAAGGAGGAGAGTACCTAAGTCTTGAATTCCACGACTATCTCAAGGAATGCGGAATAGTTTCGCAATTGACGCCACCTAGGACACCGCAGCTGAATGGTGTGGTAGAAAGACGTAATCGAACCCTGTTGGACATGGTTCGTTCTATGATGAGTCATGATTCACTACCTATATCATTCTGGGGGTATGCCTTAGAGATTGCCGCCCATATCCTTAACCGAGTCCCTTCAAAGAAGGTTACCAAAACACCTCACGAGATGTGGACAGGGAAAGCTCCCTCGTTAGCACATATCATGGTTTGGGGCTGTGAAGTCTTCGTAAGACGAGAGACTCACGACAAGCTCGAACCTCGTAGTGAGTGGTGTATTTTCATCGGCTACCCACAGAGATCCTTTGGATATCTCTTCTATAGATCGAGTGACAATGTTGTCTTCGTTGCAAGGAGAGGGGTTTTCCGAGATCGAGAACTCAT
Organism: Lactuca serriola; assembly: GCF_051521515.1. Classification (NCBI taxonomy): domain Eukaryota; kingdom Viridiplantae; phylum Streptophyta; class Magnoliopsida; order Asterales; family Asteraceae; genus Lactuca; species Lactuca serriola. The sequence continues at coordinate 66,230,352 of NC_136413.1, read as the reverse complement.
AAGCCAAGGGGACAGTGGGAGGCAAATCGATCTTGAAAAAATTCAAGAGTCAAGCAATAAAGGAACCTCTACTGCTGGCGCTCAACCCGAGGAGGAAACTCCGGTTGAACCGATTGACGAGTCCTTACCTCTTAGACATTCCGAAAGAGTTAGAATTCAACCCCAGTTATATGGTTTTCATATTACTACTGAAGGGGATACGTATATTAGTGATGGTACACTAATAAATCTAGATGAACCTAACAACTATAAGGAAGCCATGGCAGGCCCAGAGTCTATAAAATGGAAAGAGGCAATGGACAACGAGATTCAGTCCATGTATGACAACCAAGTTTGGAATTTGGTTAACAATATGCCCGGACGTAAGACGGTTAGGTGCAAATGGATCTTCAAGAAGAAAACCGACGTGGATGGAAATGTGCACACGTATAAGGCACGATTGGTGGCGAAGGGATTTACTCAAACTCCCGGAGTTGACTATGATGAGACCTTCTCACCAGTTGCTAAGATAAAGTCTATTAGGGTGATGCTAGCGATTGCCGCATTTCATAGTTATGAGATATGGCAGATGGATGTCAACACCGCTTTCTTTAATGGGAAGCTGGCTGAGGATGTTTACATGGCTTAGCCAGAAGGTTTTGTCGATCCGAAGCATCCCAATAGAGTATGCAAGCTTGAGAAGTCCATTTATGGACTTAAACAAGCATCTCGCAGATGGAATCTTTGCTTCGATGAGAAAGTCAAAGAGTTTGGATTTGTACAAAGTGAAGATGAATCATGTGTATATGTCAAGGCTAGTGGGAGTGTAGTTAGTTTCCTCGTTTTGTATGTCGATGACATACTACTCATACGAAACGACATCCCGACTCTGCAGGAGGTTAAGTCCTGGCTTGGGAAGTGCTTCGCTATGAAGGACCTCGGAGAGGCTTCCTATATTTTGGGAATAAGGATAGTGAGAGAAATAAGTAAGAGACTAATAGGACTTATTCAGAATACTTACTTGGATAAGGTACTAAAACGTTTTAGTATGGAGAACTCGAAGAAGGGAGAACTACTAATACAGAGTAATTCCAAATTGAGTAAGACTCAAAGTCCGAGTACCGAAGCCGAGATAGCTGAGATGAGCCGAGTACCCTACGCTTCCGCAGTTGGTTCAATCATGTACGCTATGACTTGTACTCACCCTGATGTGGCCTTTGCTTTGAGCATGGTCTGTAGACATCAAGGGAACCCAGGCAGAGCTCATTGGATTGCAGTCAAGAATATACTTAAGTACCTTCGGAGGACAAAAGAATGGTTCTTAGTCCTCGGAGGGAGTGATGACTTAAAGGTGCGAGGGTATAGTGACGCCAGCTTCCAGACCGACAGGGACAACTACCGTTCGCAGTCGGGCTGGGTCTTTACCCTTAATGGAGGAGCAATGACTTCGAAAAGTTCCAAACAAGAAACCGTAGCTGATTCAACGTGCGAATCAAAGTACATTGCAGCGAGCGAAGCATCAAAGGAGGCAATGTGGTTGAAGAACTTCATTGGTGACCTTGGAGTTGTGTCTGCCATAAAGGAGCCTATGGAAATTTTCTGTGATAATGAAGGAGCGGTTGCCTTGACCAAGGAACCGAGGGATCATGGTAGATCTCGACATATCGACAGAAAATATCACTTTATTAGACATTGAGTAGAAGAAGGACAACTCGTAGTGAAGAGGGTATCGTCAGAGGATAACCCAGCAGATCCGTTTACGAAGGGACTGAGTAGGGTTAAGCATTTGCAGCACGCTAGGAGCATTGGGCTGAAAGACGATATTAGTTCAGATTAGATAGTTTTGAAACATGTAATAGATAAATGTAATTGACATTTGATGATTAAATAAAAGAGTATTATTTATGAGTAAAGCTACTGTCTTATGTTAATTGTTTAATTATTGTTTCACTTTGCATGTTTTGACTTCCAGAATAATTGAGTTTATTAAGAATAATCGAATTATTCAAACAGTCCACAATCGTTCATATGTTGGAAGTAGGTATGAATGAAGATTGTCATGAATTGGTGTGTAGATTTTCTAAAAGGGTATTAGACATAGCAATGGTTTGCTACAACATTCATGAGTGCTTATGAACAAGTTTTGAGCATTGGAATAAACCCGCGTTTGCTGGAATCACTTTTTGGAATGTGACACAAGTGGTCGCAAGACGATAATATCATATGGTCTTAAAACCAAGATATATGGTTTACTGTTTATTAATTGGTTGTGCATTGACAATGCGAAACTGCATCAGTAAATTGATGTCATAAAACGCATTGTTGTGTATAGTTGACTAGTTAATAGTGAACGCATATAAGTCAACTTTATCTGTTACCCATCCTGAGAGGATAAAAGCGATATTACGACCGCTTGATGATTTGATTTGACTTATGTGCCGGGCCCGGTCAGGACTGAATTGATGTGTTCAATTTAAGTTCTATGTCAAATGAATATGAGATCGAGAAACCAAATGTTGGACAATAAGTTCCATAAGATTGTCAGCATAATATCTAAACAGAGGACTGTACGATACCTTATCTAAAGGACAAGAGATTGATAAGATCAGAGTTAACAGCGTATTTGAGAGCTACGATTGCTAATTGGTTTGTGTTTGCATATATAGTTACTAGACTTATCCAAGTGGGAGACTTTTGGATTAGTGTCTAAGGCTATAACTATATTTGGTAAGTACTTGAAGCGGTTATGCATGGTCCTTTTGGGTTGCCTTCACTATAGCAACTTGACAGGATTATTTGTTAAGAGAGAAGAGATACTAATGTTAATATATTATGAGGATAATATATTAAAGGAATAATAATGTTATTTGATTAATATAAGTCATATATTAATTAAGAATTAATTTGGTGACTTAAAGAGGTTAATTGAATAAAGGGGCATAAACTGTCAAATGTGTGATAGTTGTGTTTTGGGCTATGTATCTTTATAGATAATGGGGTGGACGAAATTTAGGGTTTGGGAACCTTAAATTCGTCTAAGCCTAAAATCTAGAAGGATCTTGGATTGCTTAGGGCCTAAGTTATTCAATTAGGGTTAAAGGTGAAACCCTAGTATCCCATAGTATAAATAGACCCCTAGGGTGAGGGAAATCGGTACTCATGCAAGGCAAGGAACCCTAGGGCCGATTTCTCACCCTCTTCCCTCTCTATCAAATCATCTTCTTGCTAGTTGGTGTTTGTAAGCCATTAGAGGAGTGACAGTTGTGACTCTAAGCCCCAAGAAGAAGAAGTATCAAGCAACTAATCTAAGGTATTGTTCTAGATCCAAATTCATATGATTAGAATCAATTGTTTACATTAGATCTAGTATTGAAAGTCTTGGATAGAATGCATGTTCAATTAGAGAAACCTAGATCCAAGCAATTAGGCTATGCATGTGCACATAGGAAAGTTCTTATGGCTCAAACCCATCAATATTTTAAGTATGCTGGTTACTCAAGGAAGAAGTGGTAGTAGTTATTGTGCTGGTGAGGGTTCGGGCTCTAGGGCTGGAAAGTTGGATGAGAAGATACAAGATTTCATATCGTCTGATATTACCGGAAACATACTTAAGCAGACTCCTGCGATCTTTTCTACGATCAAGGAGTGTATCATGGAGGTTTTGGAGGAGTGCTTGGGCTCTTTCCGTTATGAGATGGTGACATTGATGGGATCATGGACGTTGAATTTCCAAGAGTTTCAGGCATGTGGGGATCCAGAGTACTTCGGGGAGAAGGACTCGATCACGAGTAGAAATTTCTTAGCGGATGTCACTAATGCTTTCCACACTATCAGTATCCCCGAGGTGGAAAAGGTCAGACTTACTTCCAGTCTTCTGGAAAACAAATCTCGAGATTGGTGAGAGGAGGTTGGGCGTATTGTAAGAGACGCATTAATTGATTCGATGACATGGGATGACTTTGTGTCGAGATTTCGAGCTGATTTTGCATTGGTGATTTAGGTGTAGTAGTTGGCGAGGGAGTTTTAGGACCTTCGCCAGACTACTATGATGGTGGTTGAGATCACCACTATGTTCTGTGAGAGAGCGTTGTTGGTTCCACAATGTGTGGTGAATGAGGAGATGAATAAAGTGAGATACCATGAGATGTTGAGGAGTGATATTCAGAAGTTTGTGAGCCGATCCAATTGCAGGACACTGGACGATATGATTGTGAGATCTAGAGAGAGAGATATAGGGAGAGAGAGAGAGAGAAAAAAAAAGAAAGAGAGGTTGATTTAGAGATGGAGAAGAAAAGGAAGCCAAATTAGGCTTAGGGTTCAGGGATTTTAGGCAAGAGGCCCAAGGTCTTTGATTCGAGATCGAGAGGCCAACAGGGTTGGAGCCATTGTGGCAAGTATGACAAGACGCACGATGGGTCATGCATGGTGGGTGGTTATGGTTGTTTTAAGTGCGGTCTGATGGGTCATATTATCAGGGAATGCACTGCTTCTACTACCTCCACCCAGGTATCCGATTTGATTTGCTTCCATAACAATAAGAGGGGCTATAAGAAGGCTAATTTCCCACGCTTAGCAGTGGGAGGACCAGTTACAACACCCGCTCGAACGACTCTACGAATTCCCGATGGCCTCTAGAGCAAGTCGGATGCACCTGTGGTGAAGATCAGGGCTTTTCAGATGATTGTCAAGGAGGCTCGTGCAACACCAGATGTGGTGACGAGTATGTATCTTTACATTATCTCTTTATTTATGTTGATTTTTTTTGTTTATATTGTTGTGTTTTGTTTAAGGATTATTCCTCGTGAAAATATCTCTGCCTTGGTATTGTTTGATTCGGGGGCTACTCGATCTTTTGTATCTCTTGCGCTTAGCAAGAGGTTTGTTGGTGCTCCTGTGGAGCTGGATTGTCCATTAGAAGTTGAGATTACAGATGATCGATCTGTCCGGGTATCGAGGGTCCATCGGGGTTGTGTTCTAGAGATGGTACACATTTAGACCCCAAGTGGGGGAGAGTTACTGACTCAGGGAGAGAGAGCTCAACGTTGGCTGATTATATGCTCATCAGCTAGGGCCATACGCTTATCTTCAGCAGGGTTGTTCTGGATATGTTTTCTATGTTATCGATACCAAGAAGATGGGTAAGGCGACCGTGGATGATGTGTCGATTGTTCAGGAATACCCGAATGTATTTCCGGAGGATTTTCTTGGAGTGCCTCCGGAGAGGCAAGAGGAGTTTCGGATTGACTTGGTTCTTGGTGCGGCTCCGATAGCCAAAGCACCGTATCAGTTAGCTCCTCCAGAGATGCAGGAGTTGTCTAAACTATTGTGGGAGCTATTAGAATAGGGATTCATTCGACCAAGCAGATAACGGTGAAGAACCATTATCCACTCCCGAGGATTGATAATTTGTTTGACCAACTTCAGGGTGCCTCTTGGTTTTCCAAGATTGATCTTCACTCGGGTTATCATCATATTGATGGGTTTTGGTCATAAGACATCCTATGTGCTCATACAAACCCTAATGCTTGGATCTAGGTTTCTCTATTGTACATGCAAGTTATCCAAGACTATAAACCCTAATTCTAGCATTCAAGTAATCATATTAACATGAGAATAGGTTTAAGATGTTACCTTGATTGTTATGTAGCAATAACAATCCCAAATCACCTTGTATTGACTTTGGAAGGCTTAGAGTCACAAGTGCCACTCCTTTAATGGTTCACAAACACCATAAGCAAGAGGATGAAGAGGAGAGAGGATGGAGGCTGCCCAAAAACGTGTGAAACCCTAGAAGGATGCTTTACCACGTTTTTAGGTCATCAGGGATATATATACATATAGGAGGCTATTAGGGTTATCTAACAAGGAAACCCTAAATTGGATGCTTAAGCCCTAAGCAACCCATGGATCCCTTTCCTTAAGGCTTTGGACGATTTCCTTATGGGCTTCCCCATAGAATTCGTCCACTCCTTAATACAAGGCAATCCATGGCCCAAATTGCAATTATCTTATAATTACAATTCCAGTCCCTTAAGTTTAATTAATCTCTTTTAGTCGCAAAACTAATTACCAATTAATTCTTGACTAATATTAATTAAACAATATGATTTCTCCTTTAATATATTATTCCCATAATATATTAATAAATCATATTTAATTCTTTCTCTCCATAATTCATCCTATCAAGTTGCTTTGGTGAAGGCAACCCAAAAGGATCATGCACCATCGGGTCAAGTACATACCAAAATAGTTATGGACTTAGACACTAATCCAACAGTCTCCCACTTGGATGAGTCTAATAACTATTATGTGTATGACTTCAGATCCTGATCTGCAATCGTAGCTTTCCAAAGCCGATGTCAACTCTGATCCTATCAGATACGCGTGTCCTTAGATAAGGGATCATATATTCCTCCATTCTAGATATCGTATGAGATATGATTTCAAATCATTCTCTTTGTACTATATCTCGATTCCCGATTTATGACGACTGACTAACTGAACAAATCAAATTAGCCCTAGCCCGGCCGAGCATTTACGTTTGTCATCACTAAATCATCGAGGGGCCCAAAGATATCGCTTTCATCCTACTTTGGATAAAAAGAACGGATAAACTTTGATACAATGCTTTCTTGCACTCACTCACCGAATTACACACAATAATATGTTTTATAACACCAAGTTACTAGTGCGTTTACATATTATCAATGTGCAACCGATTTGCAAGATACAACTCACACATCTCGGTTTCAAGAATATAAGATGTTATCGTCTCACCAGTCACTCGTGATACAATTCATGGAGTGATCCAAGTGAGTGTGGGTTTAATTCAATGCTCAAATCATATTCATAAGCATTCATGAACATTGCAGCAAACATTTGCTTATGTCTAATATTCTTTTAGACAATCCACACACCGATTCACGACAGTCTTCATTCATATCTACTTCCAACATATGAACGACTGTGGCCCGTTCGAATAATTCGATTAATCTTAATAAATTCAATTATTCTGGAAGTCAAAACATGCAAATGTGAAACACAAGAATAATACTAATCCCATATGGCCTCAAACCTTTGAGTATAAATAAAACTCCTTTTATTTATCACCATATCGATTACTCATTATTTGTCGTTTCGGGTAATCAACTTCTTACTTGAATTATTAAGATTGTCCCATACTCTTAGCATGCACACAATGTTTACCTATGGTTCTTACTTTGTGAAATAGATCAAATTGAACACATTTCCAACCATTCTCATTTCACAACTCCTAATCCCTTTTCATAAGTGAAAGAATATCAAATTCTTGTTACTTATAAAATGTGCTAGATTCTAACACTTCATGCAATGATCCTTTTGTAATGAAAGTTTCTAATCTAGTCATAGATTTTAAATATTCAATTCCCAATATGGACACGCTTCCATATTTTCCATATGACAACTCATTCTTAATAGAATGTTATCTATTTGTAATGATGTTGATATGGTCCATCTAATATGGAAACATTTCCATAATTTCCATACGAAAACTCATTCTTAATAGAATCTTTTCTATTCATAATGATGTCGATATGGTCCATCCAATACCATGCTTCCAACTACTCACAAGCGACCAATCCTCGTCAAACTTTGGATTGTCCTTTGATAGTTGTTTAATTATTTTAGTCAAAACCAATTCTAGTCCCTTTTCCCTCTAAATGCGTTCGACATTTGGAAAATTTTAGAATGGTCAAACATTAAAGCATTTGCAATTGATCCTATACCCGAAGCGTATGGGACACGACGCATAATGTTTTATTTGCTATGTTCTCAAAATTCGAATTGTGAAGAGGAATGCCGTAATCATAATCGAAATTTTAAGAACACACTATGTACCTTTGACTAAATTTATTAACATTTCTCAACCTAATCCTTTAGATTTGAAATGAAGCATAATATTCTCTCCCTTAATTATAGCAAAACAACTTTACAACCCTTACGAATTTGCAAGGTATAACTCTTGTTTTCTATAATTAATATTGCCAACTTGCAATACGTGCCTTAATAATCATACATTCATAACATTTATGCTCCCACTATCATGATGATTATTATAAAACATAACACTTTTTCTCCCACTAGCATTGGCATGTATTCAAAAACATCTTAACTTCCAGAAAAACAATACCTATTGAATTTCTTAAGTCCATGTTTCTAATACTTAATGCTTTGATAATCTTTTATCAAGGCTTCTTGAACTTATACACCTTTGCCTTAGATAGTTCATATGTGTGTCTAAACAATTAAGACTAATTGCCAAACCTCACAATTCAAATTATGGAAAAGGATACCGTAACCATAATCGAATTCGAGAATGCAATTTTTTTTACAATTACTATCTTCTTAAAATCTTTCTTAGTGAAAGCATTTCCTCACAATCATTTTCATGAAGGAGGAAATCTTATGACACATAGACTTAAACGGTGTATGTGTTCCTATCCATGTGGATTTGTTAAAACAAAGTTTACGACAAATTCAAACTCATATGGATCGAACTTACTTAATCTCGATTTCTTGCCTTATGGTAGCACAGCTGCCCACCATGTCTTCCAAGTAGTTAAGCAGCTAACCTTTTCTTATCAATGTGCTTTGCATTGATTAAGGTGCCTTGCCTTTTATGCGTTCAAAATGAGAAGTCATAGAACTCACATACATAATTAACTTAATTGGAACAACACAGAAACAAAATAATGTCAACACGATAGGTTGTAAACCTCAACTCGTGTGCTAGTGATGATCGATAAGGTCTATTTTGATTTGTTCTTGAAACCTTTCAAGACCATTAAGACTCCCACTGACTCCTTGACATATAAGATTCTCTTGTCAATAACCATTTCTTGACAAACAAATATTCAAGAGTTAGTGTAGCTTTTATCAAAACACTTCATAAATTGGTTCAAGTTGGTCTTTGTCATATCCAAGACATCACAACTTTCCATATTTGATGAATGTTATAAACCTTCTTAATACTTATCACTCAATGTCACACTCTTAACATTAAGAATGGTCTTGGAACGAAGTATGATTGACTTATTGATTTAACCATTTCTTCAATCCATGATTCCTCTTCTTAAACATACAATTGTAATAAGACCCAATTAGAGGATCAATTGAGATATGGTTCTTAATCATTAAGACCTATCATAAAGCATAAATGGTACTCTCCCTTCTTCTTAGAATGGAGAAACTTTTATTTTTCTGCCTACTTGGTTCTTCTTATTCGTTCTGCTATTGATTTAAACTTTTTCAATCAATTCAGAATTACACTTAATCTTATAAGTATAATCATATTTACTAAACCTTTAGTAAATCATGACGAATATCTTTGTTACTCTTATGGTGGATTTGATTAACACGCAACTTTGTGTGCTCGATCTCCTAGTCCTTCACTTGACACTTTGTCAATGAATTAGTCTAATTTTCAAATATGAAATTTCTCATTCATCTTGCAACCAAGTTGCATGATTCCCAGTTTCTGTCCAATTGAAACTTGGGCGATGAGAAACTCTCCCTATTTGGTAAATTCTCGACTTTCCAAAAATAACATAATAAGAACCAAATCCATTATTTCTAATAATAGAAACATTCAAACATCAATTTTTCATATACGCCATTGCAAGGATAAATAAATAATATAAAATCAAAATTTATTTTATTGCGGAAAAATTTGTCCTTACAATGCAATTCATTGAAAAACTTTGCTAATACATCTTTCTTAGTAATCTAATTCTAACTCTAAGTAGTAGCTCAAGAATCTAATTTTCGAGAAATGCGATCGAAATCCATTCCTTCAAGGTTAGATTTTGCTCACTTCTTCCTTTAAGCTTCCTTTCTTTTCTTCGATCCTACAAAACATCAATTGTAATCTTATCACATTATGTATTAAGAATCTAGAATAGAAGCTTAAAAGAGTTAGTTAAGGGATTTTACCTACATTAGAGCCATACGTTTCGACTCTCCCATCTCTTAGATCTCTTAGGTAAATGGGGCAGCTTCATCTCCAATGCCCTTTCTCTTGGCAATAAAAGCAAATTGACTCTTTTGGAACATGACATGGAACTACTTCAGACATTGCCTTTCTCTTATGATCAAAATTTTTGATCATAGCATGTCTTTCGTTGCCATTGTCTATATCCATAGAGGTCTTGAAGGCAGATTCACCAATCAACTTTGCTTTTCTATTGCGCCAAACCATTGCTGATTCAGCAGCAATAAGCATATAGGTGAGATCTATAAGGTTCACGTCGCGGTTAATCATATAGTACTCTCTTACGAACTCACTATATGAGTTAGGAAGTGACTGAAGAACCCAATCAACAGCCATCTCCTCACAGACAACGGATCCCATCATTCTTAACCTATCAATGTGTGACTTCATCCCTAGGACGTGTGCACAAACTGACTTTCCTTCTTTATGTTTACTTGCCAAAAGGGCTTGAGTGATCTTGAACTTTTCAAGCCTTTGAACTTGTGGGTTAGGGAGAATAATTGGAGGAGGTGGAGGAAGTGAAGCATGATTTCTTGTTCCTTGATCGAATCGTGGAATATCATCTTCATGTGGAAAGCTTATTCCACGGGATTTGGGAAGACCATAGTTGTCGAACTTTGACATCTACAAAACGGGAGAAAACAAATTCAAGTTAGTTGATTGATTGAGTCCTTAGTAAATCACCCAAATGAGATACTAAGGCTAGGACCCAACCCAATATTCTACAACTCGGGAGAGGGATGCCGTAACCCAAATGGCAGAACATTTGAAGGTAAGTGAATGACGATTCACTAATTTCCACCATGAAAAACGAAAAAGAAATTTTAAGTTTTAAATCTATGAAAACTCCTAGATCCTTTGAGATTCATTGAACTTTCAATGGCATGTTTAAATCTCGATATGCCCCTTTTGTTTGTGACTGGGATGCCGAGGATCACAAAGTGGGTGTGAATAACCATGCAAACTTACATGGTGCCCTCACATGTTACAATCACCTATTCGATGTGCCGGTAAACCACACACGATCCACCGAACTATGACAAACATTGAGTCACCCTTTGCTACCTTTGCTTATAACCATTTAGTGTGCCGGTAAACCACCCACGCTCCACTAACGTCTTCGCATGGGCACAAAGTGTAATTTAATGGAATTGCATCAATTCACTTTTGCCTAAGTAACTAAGATTGGGAATTTGAAAAACATTTAGTTACTTTAGTAATTAATTATACTTATAATGGAAGGTTTCATCCTATCCTACCCGTTCGGCTAACGACCCTCCACTAGTCAAGAGTGCGGTGGGTAAGAGTGGATACCCATTCAATCACCATTTTATAGGCAATTTCCTTAAACACCCCTTATAGACCAGCTTCGTGAATGAGGCCTACTAACGGTAAGACTGACTTTTACTCATACATATATATAATGTTAGAGTTTTAATGTTATATATAGTATAGGGTGTATTTAACAACTTTTAAAATACTAGGTGGTCAAATTTAATAATCATACCTTTAATTCAATTAAACTCTAAACCAAAACTTTATGGATTTATTAAACTTCTTTTGATTATACACCTTAATTAATTAATAAAACCATAAGGGTGTGATTTGAACTTTTCAAAACAATACTAGGGTTTTAGAATTTAACTTTCCTAATTAAACCTTTAATCAACTTTTAAATTCCAAAACTTGAGGACAAGTTTTGAAACATTTCAAAACATTAGGGTTTAGAATTTAAATATACATCAAAATTAAACAATTAATCAAAATTTAAATTCCAAAACTTGAGGGAAAGTTTTGAAACCTTTTTCAAAACATTAGGGTTTCAACTATTTAAATTTCAAAACAACAAAACTTTTGAGGTTAAATTTAAACTATAAAACCTAAAGGGATTAATTTGAAACTATTCCAAACTTTGTCAAGAATATTCTAGATCACATAATTCAAATAAGGCAATTAACTATAATTGGTGGTTATCTAATTAGATCTAGTTCAAATTCTTGCAAGATAATGATCAAATAATTTCGATAACTTAACATATATCAAATAAGGTTACAATTATCTAATTAGATGACCAAAATCTTTTATTTTGACAAGGATAATCATAAGGGATTAACAAAATTCGAATTTTATTAAGTTTAAACAGTTATGGCAATTATCCTAAGTCAAAATAGGTAAAAATCCCGAAAATCCGCCTGTCTGACAGCTAAACTCGCCGAGTCCCCTTATGGACTCGCCGAGTAGGGCCTACTCGCCGAGTCCACAATGGGACTCGCCGAGTACATCAGGCAGGAGGCAAAAAAACGATTTTTTCAAGCATGAACAAATTAACAAGGCATCAATACAATAGAAACCAATCTAGGCTCTGATACCACTGATGGGTTTTGGTCATAAGACATCCTATGTGCTCATACAAACCCTAATGCTTGGATCTAGGTTTCTCTATTGTACATGCAAGTTATCCAAGACTATAAACCCTAATTCTAGCATTCAAGTAATCATATTAACATGAGAATAGGTTTAAGATGTTACCTTCATTGTTATGTAGCAATAACAATCCCAAATCTCCTTGTATTGACTTTGGAAGGCTTAGAGTCACAAGTGTCACTCCTCTAATGGTTCACAAACACCATAAGCAAGAGGATGAAGAGGAGAGAGGATGGAGGCTGCCCTAAAACATGTGAAACCCTAGAAGGATGCTTTACCACGTTTTTAGGTGATAAGGGATATATATATATATAGGAGGCTATTAGGGTTATCTAACAAGGAAACCCTAAATTGGATGCTTAAGCCCTAAGCAACCCATGGATCCCTTTCCTTAAGGCTTTAGACGATTTCCTTATGGGCTTCCCCATAGAATTCGTCCACTCCTTAATACAAGGCAATCCATGGCCCAAATTGCAATTATCTTATAATTACAATTCCAGTCCCTTAAGTTTAATTAATCTCTTTTAGTCACAAAACTAATTACCAATTAATTCTTGACTAATATTAATTAAACAATATGATTTCTCCTTTAATATATTATTCCCATAATATATTAATAAATCATATTTAATCATTTTTCTCCATAATTCATCCTATCAAGTTGCTTTGGTGAAGGCAACCCAAAAGGACCATGCACCATCGGGTCAAGTACATACCAAAATAGTTATGGACTTAGACACTAATCCAACACATATGAAACTGTAAGCACGAAGCTTAGTGAGCTCCCCCAAACTACCACATACCATACAAAGCACATATCACAAAGAACATAAATCTGGGACTACTCCTAACTGCATTGGGATGAATCCCGACATCGACTTACCCGACATCGGACTCCTATCCGACATCGGGCTCACCCCGAATTCCAATCGCAGTGAGCATCAGGCTCACCCCGACATCGGGCTTACCCAGGCACATACATAACATAATCACATAATTTGCATCGGGGTTTCCCCGGCATCGGACTGAAGCCCGGGACAAATAACATATAACACATAAACTAGCATACATCGGGCATGCCCCGAAATACATAATACATGGCATAATGACTAACATACATCGGGCATTCCCCGACATCGGGTTTACCCCAGAACACCTAGCACATAACATATAACATATCACATATACTGCATCGGGCTTGACCGGCATCGGACCGAAGCTCGGAACATATAACACATAACACATAAACATAATTGAATCAGAAAGACATCAAGCATACATAAATACTTCTCGGGACCCCCCGTCATCGGACCGCAGTCCGGAAACATATAGACTGCATCGGGCTAACCCCGACATCAGGCTCAACCTAGCATACTCTACTACTTAAACGGGTCGGCCTTGGTGCCTTAGACCCGTTCCTAGTGAAGGAAAACTCACCTCACACTGCTGAAGTTCCGCTAACAAAACCCTAGCTGCTGGATGACAGATTCCCGAATCTGTCAACATCAAAATAACACCCAATTAATAATTGGGTTCCATCATATATACTCATAAGTCCATGCTTGGGGTAAAAGACTGCTTTACCCCAATCTTAGCTTGATCCAATCCTAAGGCCCAATCCAAAGACCCAACAGTCAACTATGAGTCAAAGCCCAACATATGGACCAATTTTCCGGATTGGACCAAACCTTTGCATGGTCATAATTATAGGCCCAACTACTTAGTCCAATCCAGACATTTGACATTCTAATGACCCAATATCATATAACCATCAAGGCCCAAACTATGGCCCAATTTTCCAAATTGGGCCCAAACCCTTATATGGGCCTTACCCTAAGTCCATTAAATTATTCTAGTATGTTTGCTTGCTCTTGGATGGTCCATTATTATCCCAATCACCAAGGCCCAATAGGAAGGCCCAACTCAAAGTCCAAGTGAAATTAGGGTTTCACAGAAAATGACAATTAGGGTTAAGTGTTTCTCACTTAACCCATTAAGGACTTAATCCATTAAGTCCATCACTCTTCTAAATAAATCATATGGTGTGATTGGTCTTAACACACAATTCCATTCCAATAGCCCAAAAGTGGGTCCCAGTAAGTGCAATGCCCAAATACTCACAATTAGGGTTTTCTAAACCCTACTTAGGGTTTTCACCCAAACATGGCCCAATAGGCAAAAAATTAATCTTTAAGCCCATTAGGATTTTGCTAGGTCCATTATGGTTTTGCTAGTGGGGCACCACCCACTACCACCTCGGGTAATGGTGGTCAACGGCGGCAGCCACCACCTTATGGTGGTGGTTATGGTTCTTTTCATTACTCTTTTGCAAATTACAATTACAAGTTTTCAATCCACAAATAACCACACACACACTAACTACTCTAACACACACACAGCCACCCTAGTGGTGGTCGGTGGTGGTAGTGGTCAGTCCTTACGGTTCGTGAAATCACCGGCAACGGCGAACCTGTGACGATGCAACAGGAACATGAGAGGTGGCGGCGGCACCTTCACGATTCGGTTACACCGTTGGCAACCACGCCGCAAAGGCACACATCATCAAGGCAGCAGGCGGCGGCCTTGCCATCGTCGAGAGGCAGCAGCAACAGCGCACGCAAGGCGGTGGTTACGGCTTCCATTGGCGGCTGGGTTGCTCGTGACTGGATGATGGTTGGGCGACTCCGATGATTGCAGCTGATCTCCCACGTCCTACTTCATCCTCAACAACCATTGGAGGCGTGTTGGGGTTCTCCGACTCCAACAACTATGGTGGTGCCGGAGATGAAAGAAAACACGACATTAGTTTTGCCAGTCTCCAACCGATTGGTCTCGGTGGTTTTTCAACGGTTAGGTACGTTGTCCGGCAGTGGTGATGACCTTCGATGGCGAAGTGGCTAATGGAATGGTTGCGGCGGCTGGATGAGAAGGAGGAATAAGGTTGGCAGCCGCTTCCATCATTTAGGGTTATGGTTTAGTCTAAGAAGCCAACTGTTATATACCCTGGGTCTCAAAAGTTAATCCCATAATGACACTAATGGCCCCTCACTTCCAGATTCATTTTCACACCTAGTCCATAATTTACCAATTCGACCCTGCCCTCTTAAATTCCTTTCAAATCAAGCCCAAAACTTCAGCCCCTGACCCCATAAATTTTTTTCAACTTTAATCCAATATTTACGAAACAGTCCATGTCTTCAAAAATCCCTTCATAATGAGCCCAAAATTTACTAAACTGCCCTCAAGTTTCAAAATACTTTACAAACTAATTCGGAAATTACATTTTCATCCCTGCCTTCTAAAATTATGTCAGTTAACTCCTCGAGACCAACACCTTGCTATATAATTAATAGTTTTAGGGCTACTATTCGTTCATTAATTTTATCTATTTAATTATTTAATAGACGGGGTGTTACATGATGCCCTTTAGGCTCACCAATGCTCCAACCACGTTCATGGACCTCATGAATTGCATATGCCGGTCGATTTTGGATCAGTTTATGATTTTATTTATTAATGACATCTTGGTCTATTCCAAGATCTAGGAGCTGCATGAGGAGCATTTGGGGGAGGTGTTGAAGACTCTAAGGAGGGAGAGACTGTATGTAGAGTTCTCCAAGTGTGAGTTTTGGTTGCACGAGGTGCAGTTTGTGGGCACCTTGAAAATCAAAATGGTATTATGGCCGATCCGTCGAAGGTAGAGGCCATGATGAGGTGAGTGGTTTAGACGTCTCCATCTGCGATTCAGAGTTTCCTTGGGTTGGTAGGTTACTAACGGAGATTCTTTCTGGATTTCTCCAAGATAGTGGTTCCTTTTACTCGATTGACAAAGTAGACTATCACTTTTTGATGAGGGCCTAAGCAGTAGGCAGCTTTTAAGGCCCTAAGACAGAGATTGTGTGAGGCGCCGATTCTGATCATGTCGGTGGGTGTTGAGGATTTTTTGGTTTATTGTGATGTGTTGACCATAGATTTGGATGCAGTTCTGATGCAGAGGGGCTGCGTTATTTCTTACGCTTCGAGGCAGTTAAAGCCTCAAGAGGCGAGTTACCCTACGCATGCTTTGGAGTTCGGGGTTGTGGTTGTTGCCCTCAAGATTTGGCGACATTATCTCTATGGGTTCTACTCTACTATTTACATGGATCACAAGAGCCTGAGATATTTGATGGATTAGCCGAATTTGAACATGAGGCAGTGCCAGTGGTTGGATGTGGTGAAGGATTATGATTGTGAGATCCTTTACCATCCGGGAATGGCCAATGTGGTTGCTGATGCTTTCATCCGCAAGGCGGTTGTGACTCTGATCAAAGATATTTGTATGAGGATGACAGTGATGACTCCACTCTTGGAGCAGATTTGGGAGGCTCGGATCGAGGCTATGAATGTAGAGCACCAGAAGAGTGGCACATAATGGGTCAGGTGGCTTCCTACGATTATGATAGACGGGGGTTAATGAATCTCCATCGAAGTGTGTGGGTTCCTTATTAGGGTGGTACGCATCAGTTTTTGATGGAGGAGGCGCACAAATCGAGGTTCTGCATTCATCCTTGGGCGACAAAGATGTATAGAGATCTCAGTCCAGATTATTGGTGGCCTTGTATGAAGCGAGACATAGCTTGGTATGTAGACAGGTGCTTGACTTGCAGGAAAGTCAAGGCCGAACATTTGCGACCTCATGGCAAGATGAAATCATTAGACATTCCCATTTGGAACTGGGAAGAGATTACCATGGATTTTATCATGAAGTTGCCTCGGACAACATGCGGAGTGGATTCAATTTGGGTCATCGTGGATCAATTAACCAAGAGCATGCATTTTATTTCGATTCAGGAGAGTATCACTACGGAGAAGTTGGTTGACATATACATCAGGGAGGTTGTGGCATGACATGGGGTGTCGATTTCAATGATTTCAGACAGGGACGTATGGTTTACTTCTAGGTTTTGGAAGAGGTTTCACGAGGAGTTGGGTACTCATCTGCACTTTAGCATGGCTTTCCACCTACAGACGGACAAACAAAGTGAACGTACTATCCAAACCTTGGAGGATATGCTTCGAGCAAGTGTATTGGATTTTGGCGATATTTGGGATACGTGTCTTCCTTTGGCGGATTGTTTGTATAACATCAGCTATCACGTCAGCATCGATACACCTTCTTTTTAGATGCTCTATGGGAGGAAATGTAGGACCCTGATATGTTGGGGTGAGATCGGTCAGCGAGTCATGGGGAGTACCGAAGTAGTACTCAAGACTACCGACTTGATTCATTAGGTTCGGACTAAACTCCAGACAACAAAGAGTCAATAGAAGAGTTATGCAGACAAGCATCGATCAGACCTAGAGTTCCAGGTTGGGGATATGGTTCTCCTGAAGGTGTCATCTTGGAATAGTGTCATCCAATTTAGAAAGAGGGGTAAGTTGCACCTAGGATACATCGCTCCTTTCAGGTTTTAGCTCAGGTGGGATGGGTGGCTTATCCCTTGGATCTTTCCGAAGAGCTTAATTAGATCCATAGCATGTTTCACGTCTCTCAGTTGCGAAAATGTTTGGTGGATTATTCTATGATGGTTCCATTGGAGGATATTCAGGTGGATGATCGCCTGAACTATATCGAGCAACCGGTGGTGATTCTTGATAGGAAGATGAAAACCTTGAGGAACAAGGTTGTTGAGTTAGTGAAAGTTCAGTGGCAACACCGCTAGGCCTCAAAATGGACGTGGGAGCCAAAGGATGAGATGGGGGAGCACTACCCAGAGTTATTTGCAGCAGTGTACTTCGAGCACGAAGTCTGATTCAAGTGGAGGAGAATTGTAACATTTGAGATCTAGTGGTATGTTCTTTTTCAACCCTTGTTGTGAAATCTTTTCATTTAGTCCTTAGCTAGGTACATTGGGCGTACTCTGTGAGCACCCTAAGCGTACTAGCTCAAGAGTTGGAACGCAAAAGCACCCACGTAAGCTGGACGTACGTGGGAGTACACAGGGCATACGCTACGCATGGGCAAACCCTAATTTTTAGGGTTTGTGCCTATTTAAACAACTTATGACACCTTTGGACCTCCTTATGACTAGTCTCCACCTCTCTAAACCCTAATATTGAAACATGTGACGTTCGTATTTCTGGATAAGCATTAGTGTAATGATGTAATAGTTAGGATCAACAGTTGTAGCCTATTTTGAAGTAATGAAGATGAATTATTTGAGTATTATTTGATTTATGTGATTTATGTGCTTATAGTGATGTAATAAAATTATAGTAAAAATATGCTTAAAAAATAAAATAATAGATAGACCCAATATATATGAAGAAAGTTGAAGTGGTCGTAATAAGGATTCCGAAGATATAAAGAACACAAAAATACGACTAATAACGAAGAAGTTATGACCTGTCGAAGTTTTGCGACAAACCAACACGACGTTGTGTATCGTAAAAAGTGATTTTGTGATAAACTATTTTTTAGCCTTAGGAATCAAAACGAAAGTCGTAGTATATGTTAAACCGAGAACGTACATAAAAATAACGTCCAAATCTGACTTCGTTTGAGGAAGTTATGATTTTACTAAGTTTTAGCATAACAATGCATAACCCGAAAATCAAATTTTAGATCGATCAATTTTTAGCCAAAATGATCTAAATGAGAATTTAATATCACATTAATAGGAGTTCAAGAGTTCAATGATAAAAAGACAGTCGGAAACGGAGTCCGTATATAGAAGTTATGAATTTTACACGGTCGTTAAGAGTGTAATTTTCTCAGATTGTTAAAGTGAAAATTGGTCAAGAATTAGCCAACTGGGACCAAAGGAAAGTTTTAGATCTTGTCAATACCTACGCTTGGATATAAAGAACGTCAAAAACGTAGCTCGTATTGGAAATTTATGAATTTTTTAAAATTGGTTGATTTACCTGCATCCGGTGCCACGTGTCAGAATCAGGCTTTGCCTTGGTGCCTACACAAGACGCACGATGTGAGAGCCCCCACACAACTTATAAATGGAGGAACAAATCTCTCATTTTCTTCACACCAAAATCATTCTTTCTCCCCACAATACCCCCAAACCCTCTCTTCCATTCCCTAGCACTTTCCAAGTGCTAGAGGCGAAGCCCGGAGCACCAGAAGGCTCCGAGAATAAGAGCTTTCAGCTCAGAAGTTCTGCCCCTATAGAGCCCGACTCCTAGCTAAACCTCCTTGTAAATGAGTTATGCTTACCCTGCTTTAAGTATAACTTAGGTTTAAGTTCATTATCGTTATTATGAACCTATAAACAATATATGTGCTAAGTATTATAAAATTTGAATTATACAAAATATTATTATAATACCTTTTAAGTGCATGCGGTACGGGGAATCTGGTTTCAAGGGCTGCATAGGGTTGTTGGATTTCTGAACAGTTTAAATGCCAAAATGATCCTGCCCTCCAGTGTTTCATGTCTGGCCCCTGTTTGTAGATAGTAGTTGAAAAGTATTGTTTAACACTTACATAATACAAGAAAAACAATATTGGTCGTAGACCTTGAGTTAATGATAAGTCTAGACTAATAATTAGTCGTAATAAATACTAGACTAAAATCTAGTGATAATGATACTATGTTTCGCCGAAGGAAAATAAAATTCTTAGAAGCGAAGCGCTGCCCGAGTTTGGAGTCATCACTTTAACAAGTAAGTGCATAGCTACTTTCATCTTACACACACACACACACACACACACATATATATATATATATATATATATATGAAGTATTTAATATAAATTACGTGCGATGTGTGTATATTATCATGTGTTCTTGATATCTATGCTAGATGAACAAAAATATACAAGTTATTTGATTTAAATTCTATATGTATTTTATACCTATAAAAATATTGGGTAAAGATGGGTGGATGAATGATGAGAGATGAAAGATGATATAGATGAACATTGGCAACTATGGACTTAGTGCCCTATAAATGAACATTGGCAGCTGTGCCTCAACCTGTAAGTGTTTTTGAACTATGTGTTCACTAGATGTACTTTAAAAAAACCTAACAGTTGTGCCCAAAGGATAATATTGGCAGTTATGCCTAATAGAGAACATCATAATCCTGGTAGTTGCGCCTAAAGGATAATATTGATAGGTGTGCCTAACAGATAGCCTTTGAACTACGTGTTCACCAGATATTCTCTAAAAACCCTGGCAGCTATGGACTTAGTGCATGTTAGATAAATCCTGGTAGCGATGGACTTCGTGCCTATTCCTTAGGAATGAATGAAGAATAGATGATTCTTAGGGTAGATCCATAAGAATAAAGAAGATAATGGGTAAGGGAAGTAGGGTTAATTGTTTGATTATTAAACATAATAATTATATTATTGTGGGTTGAAAACCCTATGTACTCACCAGGTTTCCCAAACTGACCCAGTTAGTTTATTTATATCACATGTGTCGATACGAAGCTACATTACACTGAGAGATTAAAGGAGATGTAAATCATTAGTGTAAATGAATGTAAGGTCTGTTTATTCTTATGCTTCTGTATTGACGATGACATCCCAATGTTTTAATATAAACAAAATACATTTATTCGGAAATGCTTTGATAATATCTTTATCATGTTTTCTAGGAACAAATTCCGTAATATTATTCTTTAAAATGGATACTCTGACTTTTAAATAAGCATAAATAAAATTTTTCTAATGACTATGAATTTGGGGATGTCACAAAACCCTAATTGCCATTTATGAGATTTGAGCTTGGAAGTGAGTTTTTGGTGGTGTGTTTGGTGATTTGAAGGAAGAAGAACACTTGGAGGTTGCTTTAGAGTGGCTTGAGCTTGTAGATCTAGAATCATCATCATATTTGCAAGATATTTGAGGTATAGATCTCTCAACTTGATGGTTCCTTATGCTAGATCCAATCTAAGGCTTCATTTGTACATTTTTTTGGTCCTTTAACACATACCTGAGAGTATGGTCTACTCAGAAGGCATGAATGGTAGATCTTAGCATCTTTGAGGTCCCTTGTCCATAAAAATGCAATCTTTATGAGATATATTGGTCCATGCATGTGTTAGGATCATTATTATGGTTCTCTTTGAGTTTTGGGTCCCATTAGGTTGTGTATGGGAGCAAAGTTGTCAACTTTGCGTGTTAGGACATCATTAGGGACCAGATATGTGACTTGGACGTGATGGATTAATCAATTAAGCACATAATAGTAAATGTGGTCAACTGCTTCCTATGCTAGGCATACCCAGCTCGTAAGTTGTGTGTGTTACTCACCGAGGTTGAACGTGGGGCGCAAGCCTGAGTACGCTGGGCGTACTCAACAACCTTGACCTTGGTTGACTTTCTCTCTCTCTCTCTCTCTCTCTCTCTCTCTCTCTCTCTCATGCCATAAGGCTCCAATCCGACATGTGCAAGTGGTTCTTCTCAAGTAAAGTGATCACAAAGTCAATCCATGAATAACATTGCACCCTAACATTAGTCTATACAGAGCAAAGCCAAAACTTCATATCTATTTCTTTCCAATGACTTAATGGATAAAGTTTCCAACTTTATCCATTAGGACTCCATTTGAAGGATAAATCTACAACCCTAAGTCCATTAAGTCATTAATGGGGCCAAGACTTGAGGATGAAAACAAGGGAATCCAACATAACTCCTTTTTCTTAGTTTTTAGAACATAATGACCATAAGAGGCCATCCACAAGCTCTAGAGTTCTTCAAATACCAAAGCATCCAATAAAAAGTAACCAAAATCCTATAAAATGAACTCGTACTTGAAATAAGAAGAATAATGGCCAAGTTATAACTTTATACCTCCAACAACTCATATTTCAGAATAGTATGTTGGATCCAAGCTTTCTCTTTGTTTTTTTGCTTAAGTTCCACCAAAATTCAAGAAATATGCTTCAAATCAAAGGAATAAGCTCTCAAGTTTTCAAGGAGGCTCGGGTTCCATTTGGAAGTGTTGGAGGCTGAAGAGGATGCCCTAATCCTTGAGATCAGGTGCTTAAATATAGAAGAAACCCTAAAAATCATGGATTGGGCCGTATCTGTTTTTATGTCTTAGCCTTCCTCTTGTCACATTGTGACAACAATCTGGATATGCATTTCATGCATTTGACATGCCATGTTGTGGTGCTCCATTCACCATGTCGTGGCATAAGTTTTTTCCTAAAAACATTAAGTTTTATCCCTGTAAGCCCTCAACCGATCTATTCTGGAAAGAAGGTCTCATAATCTGGTAGGTTGAACCTGATCCCACATCAGTTGGGAAGGAGAATGAACCATTCCTTAAAGGGGGTGGATACCTTCTCTATCTCAACACATTTTAAAGTTACAAGGGCAACAAATCCCATAAGAACTCTTTAATTAAGTGTGCCCGGAGAAGAGCAATTCAAGGATGGATAACCCCCTAGGAAGTTTTCGTTCCAGGAGCCAAATATAGACACTGTGTGATATGTGTCATAGGGGGGTGTTACAAATGGTATCAGAGCTAGGTCATTGATCGATGTTTTCGAAACGGACGTCGAACTCTATAATGGCGGGGTGAAGGTGAGTTAAACCTGATCCAACATCGACTGTGAAGGACAACAAAACATTCCTTAAACGGGTGTGGATACCTTCTCTATCGCAACATGTTTTTAATCCATGATGGCAACTGATCCAATAAGAACTTTGCAACTAAGCATGCCCAAGTGAGAGCAATTCAGGGATGGGTGACCCCCTAAGAAGTTTTTCGTGTTGAGAGCTCAAAGTGGACAATATTGTGATACATGTCATAGAGGGATGTTACGGGGCGTCTACCTTATTCCACAAACATAAACTTGTGTCTAAGATGGCCGATCATTTACTTATATTATGCACTCTTTTCACCTTTGATTTGGTTTATTACATCTTGGTGGGAGTTAGACTTAACTTCTTCTTACACGATTTCAAATTGGTTGTCTTAACATAATGATACTACTTAGATGTTACCATATGGATCAAACCATATTGATCTCAAGTGGTTGTGGAACAAGAACCAAAGTCCCATAGGATATATATATATATATATATATATATATATATATATATGTGTGTGTGTGTGTGTGTGTATGTGTGCCTGCTAATAAACCTTTATCTGGTGAGGGTCTATAATGTATATATATATATATATATATATATATATATATATATAAGTTCAAGGTACAATGGAGGTGGAGGTGGTATGAAGATTTAGTTTTTAAAGTGGGTTTTATAATGCCATTTATGGCACGAGTAGTTATGGTGTGATTAAGACATAGTAGAAGAGGGGGTTAGTATGTGCGTGTCGGCTAATAAAAAGCCTCGGGGTTGATTGGGTTGCTACTCAGACTGTATGGGTTATTGATTAGATTGGATCTCAAATATTGAATATCTTGAAGTATTGGTGAGGGGTCGATTTGGAAATCAGGAAAAGAGTATGAGGGGTGTTGGGGTGACTAAACCGAAAGGAAAGAGCAAATCTTCAAATACAACATGGGGAATCTTGAGCTTTCTACTAGCGAGATCAAGGCATCAAAAACTGCGATGATGAGTCAGGTATCCTAAGAATACGTATATCGATGTATGTGTTGGCGATATGTATAAGTTGATCATATTTGGGTAGCATAGGAACCCAAATACGCAACTATGAGGGGCCTTTTTTGAATAACTAGTAGTGTGGGGTTTTGTTGTATATTGAAGTGGAATGTATGATGGTTAGTAAATTGTTTTCCATATGAAGGCCTTCCACTCAATATGATGCTTAGATGTGAAATTGAAAAAGGAGGGTACACATAATGCTATTGACTATATGCAATGTGCATTCATAGTTTCCATTTTATTGGGAGTTATAAGGACAATAGAACCGAAATTGAATTCCATTAATGGAAAAGAAAGCATGAAATGATTCTTTATTGTACACCTATAAATTATCACAATGGAGGGTTTTGATAGTGGATTGAAATTGAGTTTTAACATACTGAGAAAATTCAAGAAATTTGGGAACAACATCGACTTTTTTTAATTGGTAATCCCATGGATAGTGTGTATAATGATTTAGGAATATAACATAGTAATACAATCCACCTACTCTAGAAATGGGATATATACTAACATCAAAATATAAGATGTCAAAAGTATTTGAAACATGACAATTAGAAGTATCAGAAAGAATATTGATAGGATTTTCCAACTTGATAAGAATTACAAATTACATGAATTTTGTCATTTTGACATGAAATTAAATTATTTCAATCTAAGTACTTCAAGGGATGATTTCTTGGGTGACCGAGCCAGTGATTTCATATTAAACAAGATGAATAAACGAACACTTACAATTGAGATGCAGTGACCGCGTAGAGTGACACCTCATAATCACATTAGATTAGTGGCTTGCAGGTCCTATAGTCCTTGACAATAAAACCAAAACTACCAAACTTAATAGAAAATTTATTTTGATGGGTAAAATGACAAACATATATTATATTTTAGTAATATCAGGAGTTATGAGGATATTTTTAAGGTATAAAACAGAATAATGATTTTTTGAAAGAAAAAGGTGCATGTCAGTTGGTCCCAACAAACACATGGGACCTATTACCAACTAATATAAAAACTATGTGTCCTCTTTATCTAGGGCGTGATTTATTTTTCATATATTGATACGTATATGGTTAGTTTCCCGAATGTCTATGTACCAACTATTTGGTATGGGCTTCTTCATAGTGGTAGATATTAGATTGGGAGGATCGAGCTGGTTTGGAGTAGAATATGACAACGCTGGTGTTTGTTGTTGATGTTATAATGGGAATTTGTTGGGTTGTATTTGTTGTAGTGGCCTTGGTGACCAATGTGTATTGGTGGTTAATGTTGATTTATAAAGGAGATGGGCTAAGCAGGCGAATAGATTTACATGGCCACTAGGTTATTAAAATTGTTGTAACATCATGTTCCAAATCGATTCCTAGTCTGAGGCTGTGGCCCGAAGACCAGTCATCATAAGGATTAGGGATTTTGCAAAGGTAGGATTTAGGCCCATTTGGGTGTGGGTGATGTATTAGAAGTGATCCGAGTGTTCGGTTTGTGTTTTGGAGTCTATGGGTATTTCGGTAAAGTGTCAGGTGGGCTTTTGTGGAAAATGGATTTTTGTTTGGAAGGTCTTAAGAAACGTATGAGTTGATAGAAGTGTAGAGCTTCTCGTTACCTTTACATTGATATAAGGATCTTCCGAATCGGGCTTATAACGAAGACTTTATGGTCTTCAGAAGTTTTGTGGTTTTTAGGCTTAGCCGAGTACACGGGGCGTACACAAAGCGTACACGAGGCATACTAGTGAAGAAGGTAGTACGTGGGGCGTACCTTGGAGTATGTTGGGC
This sequence comes from Lactuca serriola, assembly GCF_051521515.1. Classification (NCBI taxonomy): domain Eukaryota; kingdom Viridiplantae; phylum Streptophyta; class Magnoliopsida; order Asterales; family Asteraceae; genus Lactuca; species Lactuca serriola. Next base: position 66,204,557 of record NC_136413.1, on the reverse strand, counting down.
GTACTGACCAGGATGGTCGCGAATGTTCCCCGGAGTACGATGGGCATACACCAGTCAGATCAGAACCCTATTTTAGGGTCTTAGACCCCATTTAAGCTCCTTATCTCAAAACCTAACCCTAATATCTTCAGCCTCCACCCTCTAAAACCCTATAAATCATCCTTAATCATTCATGGTGACATTTTGAGCTTATGGAGTCCATTTTCGGAGTCTTTAGCCCATTTCAAGAAGGTGGAGTTTGATGCAAAGATGCGGATAAAGGAGATGCTTATGGATCTGGCTTTTGTGAATCATTGTTAGCGTGATGCCGGTATAAAGCTTTGAACTTGACCATTGATATCTTATATCTCTCATTTGTGAGTTTTATTTCATTTTGGTCCCAAGGATGAAGCTCTATGGTTCCAAATCTGTTTTTAGGCTTAGGGTTGCCACCCTTGGTGCTAACTAAGTCCTAAAGGCAGAAAGTTGCCATCTTGGAGGTATTAATGGGTTCATGCAAGAGTTATGTTCATTTTCATGGAAGTAGATTGCTATACTCTGAGTTTGGGTTCATATCGGTCATATAAAGTCACCAAGTCAGTGACGTTAAGTAGAGCTCAGATCTGTAATTTGGTCCCTTGGTTTGAAGCATTAAGTGCTTAATAGCAAAAAGGACTTAACAGAGGAATACGCTAGGCGTACAATTCACGAACCTAATGCGCGTTGCGAATAGCTGAGTACACCCTACGTACTAAGTCAGAACGTGTTTCACTTTTTGGGCTTCGGTTTTGGCCAACTGTCGGGCTTGTTTATCTTGGGCTCATTGGTCCATCAAGTTATGGGCTGTTAGTGATGTTGGAAAAGGCACCAGAAGGATTTAGGGCCAATTTGGAAAATTGGGCCATTGATGGATTTATGGACATTATCGTTTGGGCTTTGTTTTAGGTTTGGGCCTTAGTTTTGGATCATACTGGGCCAGCGGTAGAATGGTCATTTTACCCCATGCATAGATTAAGGATTATGGTATGGGACCCAATTTCTAATTGGGTATATTGACTGGTATTGATAGCTCAGGAAGTGGACATGCCAGTTGTAACGCACGTAGATCCGGGCTAGTCAATTTAGAGGCAATAAGTGTCAAAAAAGACTTTTTGGCAAAATATTATTTAGAATAAATAGTCTTAACAAAGTTTTAGAATAAGTCTCAAGGTTTCCGTACATATAAAGAACGCCGAAATCCGAGTTATAACGAAGAAGTTATGGCCCGTCGAAGTTTTACGGAAAAACCGGCACGACACCGGGAAGTGTAAATAGTGAATTTACGATATAGAAATTTTTAGCCTTAGTAATCTAAATGAATGTCATGGTATATGTTAAACCGAGAGCGTCCATAAAAAGAACGCCCAAATCTGACTTCGTATGAGGAAGTTATGAATTTTCTAAGATTTGGCTTAGCAGTGCACGACCTGAAACTCGAATTTTAGTTCGAGCGGTTTTTGGCTTACGCGACCTAAATGAGAGTTCAAGATCTCGTTAATAGGAACTGAACGGTAAAAAGACAGACGAAAACGAAGTCCGCATGAAGGATTTACGAATTCTCCGTGGTCATTTAACAGTATAATCCCCTCCTACTGTTAAATTTAAGATCGGTCGAGAACTAGCCGGCGGAGTCTAAATGAAAGTTGTAGATCTTGTTTTTACCTACGCGTGGAAAAAAAAAAGAATGTCGAAAACGGAATTCGTATGTGAAAGTTATGAATTTTTGAAAATCGGTTGATTTCCATCCTGTGTGCGTCGCCACGTGTCAGCACCAGGCGAAGCCTTGGAGCCTACGCAACACCACGACGTGGTGATGGTCACCACGATGTGGTGATGCTCCAGGAGCACTATAATTGGAGGTGTCGGGGCAACCCTCAACCTCACACCTTCACCCTGTCTTTCTCTCTCTAGAAACTCTCTCTAAACCTCCCCAAACCCCCCCCCCCCCCCAAAAAAAAAGCCTAGGGAACCCCCTAGCACGAGGCGGAAGCCCCGGAGCGCCTGATGGCTCCGAAAAAAAAGAGGCTTCGGCTCAGAAACTCTGCTCCGGCGGAGCCCTGTTTCCAAAGAAACCCATTGTAAGTGAGCTATACCTACCCTACCTCTAGTATATCTTATGTTTTAATATAGTATCATTATTAGGAACTTATAATACTTATTTAGACTATTATTATGGGTTATTTAAGCGTCGTTATAATATCTTTTTAACCACTCGCGGTACGGGGGTTCCGGTTTGGAGGGCCGCTTGGGTTGCTGGATTCAGAAGTGCTTTTATGCCGAAATGATCATGCCCTCCGGTGTTCCATGTCTGGCCTCGTCTGTATATAGTGGGTGAAAAGTATTGTGTCGCGCTTATATAATAATAATAATAATAGTTAAACTATTAATTAGTCGTGGTTAACGTCAGACTAAACCCTAGTGGTTTTTATGCTAGGTTTTGTCGAGGGAAAATTGTTTTAAGAATAACGAAGTGCTGTCCGATTGCCGAGTCACCACCTAATCAGGTGAGTGCATAGTTACTTTCATCTTACACATAGATATGAAGTATTTTATATAAACTACGTGCTATGTGTGCATACTGTCTGAATAGTTGTCTAAGCTGGGTGAAAGATTTTTATACACGCTTTAAATGATTTAAACTGTATATGTATTTTATATCTACAAATATGTTGGGATAAAACATGGGTAGATGAAATAGTTGGTGTGTGATGAAATAAAATGATGAGAGATAGGTGATGATAGGAAGGTGATGACAGTTAGGTGAGGATAGATAGGTGATGATGAATCGGTGATGTAGGGTACCAAAACCTTGTCCGGTAATATGGAGATGTAGTCATCTACCAGAGTATAGATGGCGACCACGGACTATTCTAGACAACCTGTGGAAACACCAGCATACTTATAACCTGTAGGTGATGAATTATGAGCCCAGGTGATGTTGTGACTGCATATTTATGTGATGATACTCTTACCATGAATTACGAGTTCAGGCGATGTTGTAACTATGTATTCATGCCTTAGGAACGAACATATAAGGGAATGTGATGTAAAGAGATGAGAGGTAAATACGATATACGAGATGACCCTTATGATAATTCTTTAGGGTAGAATAAAGAAGAAAATGGGGAAGGGTAAATGGGTTGATTGTTTAATTGTTTAAACATAATAATTATATTATTGTGGGTTGAAAACCCTATGTACTCACTAGGTTTCCCATCCTGAACCACTCCAGCTTATTTGTATCACAGGTGACGATACGAAGCTACTTACACTGAGAGATTTAAAAGAAATGTAGATCACTAGTGTAACTAAATGTAAGTTCTGTTGTGCTTATGTTTCTGTATTGACGATGACATCCCAAATGTTTTAAAAGGAATAAAAATTCATTTCTTCGGAAATGCTTTGATAACGCAATTAACATGTTCTTCTGGGAACAAATTCCGCAATATTTTTTATTAAAAGAAGTACTCTGATGTTTATAAAGCATAAACAAAATCGGTCTTTTCTGGCCGTGAAAATGGGGATGTCACACCAGCAGCTAAGGAGTTCTTTTAGGAAGCTTCTGCATTCGAGGTGAGTTATTCTCACTATATCAATAGGGTCTAAGGCACCAATGCCAGCCCTTCGGATTTGTATCCGGGTTTATTGCATGCAATGCTTATTGATTAGCACTTTGGTAGCTAGGATGATAGTATGCTTAGTGGCCTATTAGGTCGGTATCTTGGTTATAGGATGTTGCTATGTTATTTGATTTGTTAGAGTTATTTGAATGTTATATATATATATATATATATATATATATATATATATATATATATATATGCTAGCATATGTTACTTATGGGCACATGATTGTTTGATTGGTGGTTGGGTTGAGGCGGTCATGCTTTGTGCTGAAGGCCAATATACCCGGGTCGATCTGGATAGGCTGTAGGCGCTGTGAGGGAGTCCAGTCCTGCCGAAGGCCCGACGAGTGGTCCGGATAGGTTATAGGCCCTGCGAGGCGGTCCAATCATGACGAAGGCTCGGGAACGGTCCAGATAGGTTGTAGGCCCTGCGAGGCGGTCCAGTCAGGCTGAAGTCTCATTATGCATGTTGTTTGCTTATATGTTATTGATATGTTGTATGGCGTTGGTCTTTTGGGGTAACTCACTAAGCCATCGAGCTTACATTTATCGATTATTGTTTCTGGTACTTCTGATGATCGTAGGAAGGCGAAGGCGTGATCGTACAACTCCTCATACTTCATGATTTTTATGATTGATTTTGGGATACTCTGACATTATACTATTTTGGGATCACGTTTTGTAATAATCGTTGGTTTTGGAAATGTTTTACAAAGTTTAAATTTGGCATGATCTTTTATGGATGTTACAAGTTGGTATCAGAGCCTTGGTTTGAGTGAATTGGAGGAAACACTTGTGTGTCTCTAGTCTCAAACTGAGGACATGATTTTAAAACAATTTTCTTAAAGTGTTTTCCAAATAATAAAGGAGGATGCAAGTGTACGATCAACTGGAGCTCGCGAATAGACCCCAAAATACCTTACGGATTATTTGATTTTGTGATATGTTAGAACAGCATGCTAGTACTAGGCTAGGAATCTTTAGGAATTGCATGATAGAATTGTTTGATTATATGATGCCTGGTAGCATATGGTTTTCCTTATATGAAATTGACATCATTGATGTAGTTGCTCGGTGTATGCATCATGGCTGTACATAATTAAGATCTTATAGCCCGAGAATGTTTGGTTTGGCCTTATTTCCTGTTCTTGTTTGATGAAGGGCTTAGGGTAGGATCAGGTATTCGAAAGTCTATAGGGTCCAATGTTATGTATGGCTAACATACACTAGTGTTGTAGGGTTGGTGTAAATTTTGTGGATAGGTGGGTTGTGAGAGGCCAGGAGGCCAGTTATGAGATATTTAGCATTCCTCTAGGAGTGAGGATTGAACACTCGTTATGCTTATGTATATTGTTAGGGTGTTGTGGTGATACTTGAGACAAATATGGGTAGGTGTGGAAGGTAGTATGGGCCCGTATTATTGAAAGAATGGGACCCATACGCGTAGCAAGGAAGTCACAACCCAAGGGTTTGGTTGGGGGTTGGTTCCCTATTATTATATGGGTTATCTGAGATCTCTCTAGCGTATTATCAGAATGGTGGTTACGAGACGTTTTGAGACCGGATCCGGATCAGGATCGGGAGCTGGCCACAAGGATAGGCCAGTATTGTCAGAGGACCGTGTCAGTGAGATCATCCGGGAGGAGGTGATCAAGATTGTCTGGGGACATTTGTCGAAGATGTTTGGGTCTATTAAGACCATTGTGGTTAAGTATTTCTACGAGAGTTATGCATCCCTTACTGAGACGGCTACCGCAACATCTACAACAGTTGTTACGACGGCAAGGGTAGGAGTTTGTCGAGCTTTCTAGTACCGGGTCTTGTTACTGGGACATATTCTGATGAGTAGAGGGCTGAAGTTACTTGAGATCAGGGAGATGTTCCGTACTCGTTACATTCCGCGGGTCTAGCGGGAGAGGCTGACACACGAGTTTCTGGATTTGAGGCTTCGGGGGTTTTGCTCGAGGCCGGGATGCGAGTTGCGGGGACTCCGGCAGGGAGTGATGATTATGTTTAGCTGGAGTTTTGCAGCTGGAAGTAGAATGGTTAATTGATGGATTGGAATATCATTTCTTAGGGCAAGGATTGTGCCTTTCAAGTTTTCCGAGTTTAGAGGAGTGAGCAAGCTGGTGACCCCTGGGTCAGATTGTGTTCCAACTCGGGGTTAGTTGGTCGAAAGGATTGGCAACAGTATTTCAGCGCTGGTGAGCACGAGTGGGTCGATGTGGCATGAGTATCTTGTGAGGTGTACGCGATTACCGTCCCTACCCACAGGAGCTAAGATCCAATTCTCCTTGGATCTCTTGTATCAAGCGGTAAGGATTGATTGTGTGATCTATTTCACTTTCGGGATTGGAGATTATGTCGTGGGAGTAGTTTGTAGCCCGGTTTGGGGCAGATAACCCTTCAGGGTGCGAGACCCTAAATGATATGATTTCTAGAGCTCGAGAGTGGGGGACTGATTTGGAGCACATTGGGAAGAAGGGACCAAATCATGTACATATATTAGATGGTCCTGGGAAAAGACCCAAGATTTCGAATCAGCTTTCGAGAGGCCAGCAGTGTCGGATACAGCGCATGTAACATCCCAAATTTCAAGGCCAAAAATTTCATTTTTGAATTAATATTTTATAAAACATTTTACCAAAACATTGTCAATATTACATCAAGTTATAAAACCACAATGTTGTGTCCCAAACCATAACATCAGAAGTAATGAAAATCAGAGTACAATCCCAGAAACTCAATGCGGAAACCATGTGTGTGTGATGCGCTGCTACACCGCCGACTCCTTCCCCTTAGACGAAGAGGTACCTGAAACCAAAACTACAACTGTAAGCACAAAGCTTAGTGAGTCCCCCCCATCATACCCATACCAAATAATGCATAATCTTCGATATCTTTCAACTGGTAACTGGGAACTACCCTCCCATTCGGTATCCTTCAACCGGTAACTGGGATCTACCCTCCCCTTCGGTATCCTTCAACCGGTAACTGGGAACTACCCTCCCCTTTGGTATCTTTCAACCGGTAACCTGGAGCTGACCTCCCCTTCGGTATCTTTTAACCAGTATCCAGGGACTATTACACCCCATGCTAATACATATCAAGCACAACAGGCATATCAAATGCGATAAAAAAATATAATCATATGGTCAGGCATATCTGGGGTACTGACCTACCCTTTGGTCCTAATGGCCGAGTCAGGGAAAAGCTATTCCCTGCTACTACCACTAACTCACATAGCATATCACATTAGCATATCTCACAAGCCTAACACATAAGCATATCTCATAAGCATACCATCATAATTATCATGAAGACAATTATCTAACAATTACACTTGTTAGTGGGCCGGCATTGTGGCCTTATTCCCACCCCTACTGGAAGGTAACTCACCTAGATGTCGTGTAGTGTCTGAACTGTCCTCGGTGTGAAAGTCGACTCTCCTCGACTCCTCAATCCCTACACAACAACCTTGCTAAGTTATTAATTTGCACTCACAACCCCTACAAGGGTCAATCTTTAATCCAAGTCAAAGTCAAAGTCAAACCCTGGTCAGGTCAACTCTTTGGTTAACCAGGCTCGTCGAGTTGGCACGCCAACTCGCCGAGCCCCTTCGTCCACATAATACTACAAACACGACCCCACTCATCAAGTCTAGCAAGAGCTTGACGAGTTCGCCTTCAACAACACTTAAGTAAATCTTCAACCGACTTGGCGAGTTCTCCTTGAACTCGTCGAGTTTATCTACAGCATATGAATGCGTCCAATCTATGACTCGCCGAGTTGTATGAACAACTCGTCAAGTTCATCTTCAAATATTGGGAGATTGCCTTCCACTCGCCGAGTGTGTTCTAGCACTCATCGAGTTCCATGACTTCCAGGTCCAAGGCAAACCCCTAGCAGGCTGAGCGTTCCTTCCCCTCAACCAAAACCACTTCCAGAAGACATTTTGGCGGAAAAGCGTCTCGACTCGCTGAGTCCCTCCTTGTTCAAAACTAAACAGTCGATTTCAGTGGGACTTAATGCATCCAAATCGTAGATATGACCTCCTAACGTCCATTTTACAGGTAATGTTCCAAGCTTGGTGCACATGTAAGGGGTCTTTGGCTCAAAAAGCCATAAAATATGTTCTACAAAGTGCATGGGGGCTCTCATGGCCATAGATTTGGCACTTTTATACCTTGAGACCCCTCTAATGATCCATATCTGAAGTCAAACCCCAAATAACCCTTCACAATTCTGAAAATGGCTTAGAAAGCCCTAAAGATGCTCAAAATCCAAGCCCTAAGGATAAATAAACACATGGAAGACCAAGACAGGTGCAATTTACCTTGAATGAGCTGGAAATGGAACAAAATCTCTGGATTTCCAAGCCCCAACTCGAACTCCCAAGCTTCCTTCCTCTTTTCAAGCTTCACAATCCATAAAAATGCACCAAAATGGCCTTAGGACACTAACATAATGCTAGGGTTTCGAGATAATGCTTTCTTGGAGTAATAGGGATGATGGAGGGTAAGATAAGGTGTTTAAATAGGGTACAAACCCTCAATTTAGGGTTTTACCCAAACAACACCTACTCGTCGATTCAGTCTTCCAACTCGTTGAGTAGATCACTTAAACTGTCCGCAGATCTCGACTCTACTCGACGAGTTGGGCCTCCAACTCGTCGAGTCCCAGAGAAAAACACAAGAAATACTTGAATTAACTGTGTACCAGGAATTGGGTGTTACAGTGCAGCACGAGTGGGAAACCGTACAATGGAGTCATCGCTCAAGGACTATGGGTTGCTACAAGCGTAGCAGGATTTATCGTGTCAGCAGGTGACATTACGAGTGGGTGCTTGGTTTAGGGTGTGTCCGATCCGATGGATCAACAGTGAAGTTTTGGACCATTCTGATGAGGCAAGAGTGTTGTGAGACTGCGGGGTAGCTCGTAGCATTTACCGATCCATAGGCAACGGTAAGATGGTGGTAAATTTGTATTTGCCTTCGGAATTCTTTGGTAAAATGGCGCCTTAGTGGGGGGTGATTAGTGTCGGAATAGTGTCTAAGGATGCAACTATATTAGGCAAGTATTTGACCCGATTGTGCATGGTCCTTTTGGGTTGCCTTCACCATAGCAACTTGATAGGATGATTTATTAAGAGAGAATAAATATTATTAATATATTATGAGAATAATATAAGGAATAATAATATTGGTATTTTATTAATATAAGTCATAGAATTAATTTGGTGACTTAAAGAGATTAATTAAATAAGAGGGTATAAACTGTTAATTGTTTGATAGTTACACTTTAGACTATAAATCCTTAAGAGATAAGGATTGGACGGATTCTAGAGCTTGGGATAGCTCAAAATCATCCAAGGCTTATCTATGGTAAGGATTTGGATTGCTTTAAGGAAAGGATTATCCAACTAGGGTTTAAGCTGAAACCCTTAAGGAGTCTACAAGTATAAATAGACCCCATGGCATAGGGAAATCGGCATCTCATCAAGAATAGAGAAACCCTGGCCGATTTCTGATGGGTTTTAGCCATAAGAACTTTCCTATGTGCGCATGCAAAACCCTAATGCTTGGATCTAGGCTTTCTAATTAAACATGCTTTTGAATCCAAGACTTCTAATGACTATTTAAGAATAAGAACAATGATAAATCAGATCTAGAATCATACCTTTGAATTCCTTGTTGATCTTGTTGTCTTGGAGCTTCTAGAGTCACAATTGTCACTCCTCTAATGGCTTACAAACACCAATAGCAAGAAAGATGATTTAGGAGAGAGGAGAGGGGAGGAAATCGGCCAGGGTTCTCTTACTTTAGGTGAAGTCCCGGTTTCCCTTACCCATGGGGTCTATTTATACTTGTAGACTCCTTAAGGGTTACAACCTAAACCCTAATTGGATAATCTTCTCTTAAGGCTATCCAAATTCATTCCATAGATAACTCCTTGGACGATTTGAAGCTATCCTAGCTTCTAGAATCCGTCCATTATATATCTATATGGATTTATAGTCTAAAGTTTAACTATCAAACAATTGACAGTTTATACCCTCTTATTTAATTAATCTCTTTAAGTCACCAAATTAATTCCAATTAATTCTATGACTTATATTAATCAAATAACAATATATTATTCTTTATATTATTCTAATAATATACTAATAAGATTTACTCTCTCTTAATAAATCATCCTATCAAGTTGCTATGGTGAAGGCAACCCAAAAGGACCATGCACAACCGGGTCAAATACTTGCCTAATATAGTTGCAGCCTTAGACACTATTCCAACAATTTCCTCCTCTCTCTCAAATCATCTTCTTTGCTTATTGGTGTTTGTAAGCCATTAGAGGAGTGACAATTGTGACTCTAGAAGCTCCAAGACAACAAGATCAAAACAAGAGATTCAAAGGTAAACTTCTAGATCTGATTTTGTATTATTCTTATACCTAATTAGTTATTAGAAGTCTTGGATTCAAAAGCATGTTTAATTAGAAAGCCTAGATCCAAGCATTAGGGTTTTGCATGCGCACATAGGAAAGTTCTTATGGGTAAAACCCATCAATTAGATCATCCGACTGGCTAAGAATACAAGAGTATTATTCAGGATTTCCAAAGCTGAGTGATCATTGTGTTGGGATAACTATGGGGCGCTTGTGTGGTGGCAAAGGATTTGGGCGGGTCATGCATATTGATGAAAATGGATCGGAGATCCATAAGGTATAAGAGGTGAAAGAGCATCATCGAGTCCAAGTGGGGGAGAAACAAGTGGCTATTTAGATTTTGTTGGTGGGAGTTCAGGAAACTCGCAATCGCCGGTTGGCATCGCCTTGATTATGCATAGTGAGCAGTGGGAATCTGTAGGTGCGACACAAACTCCTGATGGGATATAACATTTGGCTCGAGAGGTGTGACGATGTGATAGTGGAGTGTGGAAAGGACATGAGTGGTAAGAATGATTGGAGGAAAGTAGTTTTAGGCAGCGATAGGATCGTAGTATTCACCAGTTCGAAGTAGACTATTTATGAGATGATCACATGCATGGAAGGGGGATCAGCTCGTGCTTTGGGCATGTTGGCCAGGGTCGTTAGGAAATTATTCTTTGTATTGGGATTGAGGATCTTTTGTGTCCGTGGGCAAGCTTGGGTGATTATGGAAACTCGGGTTGGAATTGGTAGAGACTGTTGAGTCAAGGGTTGGATCTTGAGTTGCAGGAACTACGGGTAACCAGTTTGTGATGCAGAAGGGTTCAGGCTGGGTAACCTGGTGGTTGACACTTGGGAACTTGGTGGTAGGACCATGTGCTAGATTGGAAGTCTTGAAGATAGATTTGGTATACCAACCCATCGGTTAGGTAAAGGGGCTGGTAATGTAACATCCATAAATTTTATGCCAAATTTAAACTTTTTCAATCATAAATAAAAACCATATAACATTGTTTACAAAAGATGTTTTCAAATCAATATCCATCAGAGTGTCCCAAAATCATAACATAAGGATGAGGAGCGGTACGGTCACGCCTTCGCCTAGCCATGATCTCCTAGGGTACCTGAAACCATAAACTGAAAACTGTAAGCTCGAGGGCTTAGTGAACTACCCCCAAAATACACACTGACAATGCCATATCAGTAACAATCAATCAATCGACATGCATACTGGGCCATCGGCATGACTGGACCGCCCTACTGGGCCTACAGTCTATCTGAATCTTGATGGGTTTTGGTCATAAGACATCTTATGTGCTCATACAAACCCTAATGCTTGGATCTAGGTTTCTCTATTGTACATGCAAGTTATCCAAGACTATAAACCCTAATTCTAGCATTCAAGTAATCATATTAACATGAGAATAGGTTTAAGATGTTACCTTGATTGTTATGTAGCAATAACAATCCCAAATCTCCTTGTATTGACTTTAGCAAGCTTAGAGTCACAATTGTCACTCCTCTAATGGTTCACAAACACCATAAGCAAGAGGATGAAGAGGAGAGAGGATGGAGGCTGCGCAAAAACGTCTACAAAACCCTAGAGGAGTCTTGTCCACGTTTTTGGTCCTTAAGGGGTCTATATATAGTGAGGCTATTAGGGTTATCTAACAAGGGAACCCTAATCTGGATGCTTAAGCCCTAAGCAACCCATAGACTCCTTTAATTAAGGCCTTGGACGATTTTCTTATGGGCTTCCCCATAGAATTCGTCAACCCCTTAATACAAGGCAATCCATGGCCCAAATTGCAATTATCTTATAATTACAATTCCATTCCCTTAAGTTTAATTAATCTCTTTTAGTCACAAAACTAATTACCAATTAATTCTTGACTAATATTAATTAAACATTATGATTTCTCCTTTAATATATTATTCTCATAATATATTAATAAACCATATTTAATCATTTCTCTCCATAATTCATCCTATCAAGTTGCTTTGGTGAAGGCAACCCAAAAGGACCATGCACCATCGGGTCAAGTACATACCAAAATAGTTATGGACTTAGATACTAATCCAACAGTCTCCTACTTGGATAAGTCTAATAACTATTATGCGTATGACTTCAGATCCTGATCTGCAATCATAGCTTTCCAAAGCTGCTGTCAACTCTGATCCTATCAGATACACGTGTCCTTTAGATAAGGGATCATTTATTCCTCCATTCTAGATATCGTAAGACATGATTTCTAATCATTCTCTTTGTACTATATCTCGATTCCAGATTTATGACGACTGACTAATTGAACAAATCAAATTAGCCCTAGCCCGGCCGAGCATTTACGTTTGTCATCACTAAATCATCGAGGGGCCCAAAGATATCGCTTTTATCCTACTTTGGATAAAAGGAACGGATAAACTCTGATTCAATGCTCGCTTGCACTCACTCACCGAATCACACACAATAATATGTTTTATAACACCAAGTTACTAGTGCGTTTACATATTATCAATGTGCAACCGATTCGCAAGATACAACTCACACATCTCGGTTTCAAGAATATAAGATATTATCGTCTCACCAATCACTCGTGATACAATTCATGGAGTGATCCAAGTGAGCGTGGGTTTAATCCAATGCTCAAATCATAATCCTAAGCACTCATGAACGTTGCAGCAAACATTTGCTTATGTCTAATACTTTTTTTTAGACAATCCACACACCAATTCACGACAGTCTTTATTCATACCTACTTCCAACATATGAACGACTATGGCCCGTTCGAATAATTTGACTGTTCTCAACCAATTAAATTATTCAGGAAGTCAAAACATGCAAAGTGAAACACAATAATAATACTAATCCTATATGGCCTCAAACCTTTGAGTATAAATAAAACACCTTTTATTTATCACCATATCGATTACTCATTATTTGTCATTTCGGGTAATCAACTTCTTACTTGAATTATTACACTTGTCCCATGCTCCTAGCATGCACACAATGTTTACCTATGGTTCTTACTTTGTGAAATAGACCAAATTGAGCACATTTCCAATCATTCTCATTTCATAACTCCAAATCCTTTTTCATAAGTGAAAGAATATCAAATTCTTGCTACTTATAGAATATGCTAGATTCTAACATTTGATGCAATTGTCATTTCGTAAATTCACTGCACCAAATTCACAAAGACTATTGCCAATGATATTACAAAGTCCTCTATCGGACATTGTTACAAGACAATTCCTCAAAGTACATTCCTTTGAACATCCTTTTGCATAAAAGTTTCTAATCTAGACATAGATTTTCAATATCCAATTCTCAATATGGACACATTTCCATATTTTCCATATGACAACTCATTCTTAATAGAATCTTATCTATTCGTAATGATGTCGATATGGTCCATCCAATATGGAAACATTTCCATAATTTCCATATGACAACTCATTCTTAATAGAATCTTTTCTATTCATAATAATGTCGATATGGTCCATCCAATACCATGCTTCCAACTACTCACAAGCGACCAATCATCGGCGAACTTTGGATTGTTCTTTGATAGTTGTTTAATTATTTTAGTCAAACCGATTCTTGTCCTTTTTCCCTCTAAATGTGCTATACATTTGGAAAATTTTAGAATGGTCAAGCATTAAAGCATTTGCAATCGATCCTATACCCGAAGCGTATAGGACGCGACGCATAATGTTATATTTGCTATGTTCTCAAAATTCGAATTGTGAAGAGGAATGCCGTAATCATAATCGAAATTTTCAGAACACACTATGTACCCTTGACTAAATTTATTAACATTCTAAACCTAATCCTTTAGATTTGAAATGAAGCATAATATTCTCTCCCTTAATTATAGCAAAACAACTTTACAACCCTTACGACTTTGCAAAGTATAACTCTTGTTTTATATAATTAATATTGCCAACTTGCAATACGTGCCTTAATAATCATACAATCATAACATTTATGCTCCCACTATCATGATGATTATTATAAAACATAACACTTATGCTCCCACTAGCTTTGACATGTATTCAGAACCAGCTTAACTTTCAGAAAAACAATGCTTATTGAATTTCTTAAGTTCATGTTTCTAATACTTAGTGCTTTGATAATCTTTTATCAAGGCCTCTTAAACTTATACACCTTTGCCTTAGATAGTTCATATGTGTGTCTAAACAATTAAGACTAATTGCCAAACCTCACAATTCAAATTATGGAAAGGGATACCGTAACCATAATCGAATTCAAGAATGCAATTTTACAATCACTATCTTCTTAAAATCTTTCTTAGTGAAAGCATTTCCTCACAATCATTTTCATGAAGGAGGAAATCTTATGACACTTATATTTAACCGGTGTATGTGTTCCTATCCATGTGAATTTGTTAAAACCAAGGTTTACGACAAATTCAAACTCATATGGACCGAACTTTCTTAATCTCGATTTCTTGCCTTATGGTAGCACAGCTGCCCACCACGTCTTCCAAGTAGTTAAGCAGCTCACCTTTTCTTATCAATGTACTTTTCAATGATCAAGGTCCTTGCCTTTTATGCATTCAAATGAGAACTCATAGGACTCACATGCATAATTAACTCGACTGGATCGGCATAGAAACAAAATAATGTCAACACGATGGGTTGTAAACCTCAACTCGTGTGCTAGTGATGACCGATAAGGTCTTTTTGATTTGTTCATGAAACCTTTCAAGACCAATAAGACTCCCATTGACTCCTTGACATATAAGATTCTCTTGTCAACAACCATTTCTTGACAAAAAAATATTCAAGAGTTAGTGTAGCTTTTATCAAAACACTTCATAAATTGGTCCTAGTTGGTCTTTGTCTTATCCAAGACATCACAACTTTCCACATTTTATGAATGTTATAAACCTTCTTAATACTTATCACTCAATGTCACACTCTTAACATTAAGACTTGTTTTGGAACGATGTACGATTGACTTCTTGATTTAACCATTTCTTCAATCCTTGATTCCTCTTCTTAAACATACAATTGTACTAAGACTCACTTATAGGATCAATTGAGATATGGTTCTTAATCATTAAGACCTATCATAAAGCATAAAAGCTACTCTCCCTTCTTCTTAGAATGGAGAAACTTTTATCTTTCTGCCTACTTGATTCTTCTTCTTCGTTCTGCTATTGATTTAAATTTTTTTCAATCAATTCATAATTACACTTAATCTTGTAAGTATAATCATATTTACTAAACCTTTAGTAAATCATGACGAATATCATTGTTACTCTTATGGTGGACTTGATTAATACGCAACATTGTGTGATCGATCTCCTAGTCCTTCACTTGACACTTTGTCAATGAATTAGTCTAATTTCCAAATATGAAATTTCTCATTCATCGTGCAACCAAGTTGCATGATTCCAAGTTTCTATCTAATTGAAACTTGGGCGATGAGAAACTCTCCCTATTTGGTAAACTCTCGACTTTCCATAAATAACATAATAAGAACCAAATCCATTATTTCTAATAATAGAAACATTCAAACATCAATTTTTCATATACGCCATTGCAAGGATAAATAAATAATATAAAATCAAAATTTATTTTATTGCGGAAAATTTTTTGTCCTTACAATGCAATTCATTGAAAAACTATGCTAATACATCTTTCTTAGCAATCTAATTCTAACTCTAAGTAGTAGCTCAAGAATCTAATCTTCGAGAAATGCAATCGAAATCCATTCCTTCAAGGTTAGATTCTGCTCACTTCTTCCCTTAAGCTTTCTTTCTTTTCTTCGATCCTACAAAACAGCAATTGCAATCTTATCACATTATGTATTAAGAATCTAGAATAGAAGCTTAAAAGAGTTAGTTAATGGATTTTACCTATATTAGAGCCATACGTTTCGACTCTCCCATCTCTTAGATCTCTTAGGTAAATGGGGTAGTTTCGTCTCCAATGCCCTTTCTCTTGGCAATAAAAGCAAATTGACTCTTTTGGAACATGACATGGAACTACTTCAGACATTGCCTATCTCTTATGATCAAACTTTTCGATCATAGCATGTCTTTCGTTGCCATTGTCCATATCCATGAAGGCAGATTCACCAATCAACTTTGCTTTTCTATTGCGCCAAACCATTGCTGATTCAGCAACAATAAGCATATAGGTGAGATCTATAAGGTTCACGTCGAGGTTAATCATATAGTACTCTCTTACGAACTCACTATATGAGTTAGGAAGTGACTGAAGAACCCAATCAACAGCCATCTCCTCACAGACAACGGATCCCATCATTCTTAACCTATCAATGTGTGACTTCATCCCTAGGACGTATGCACAAACTGACTTTCCTTCTTTATGTTTACTTGCCAAAAGGGCTTGAGTGATCTTGAACTTTTCAAGCCTTTGAACTTGTGGGTTAGGGAGAATAATTGGAGGAGGTGGAGGAAGTGAAGCATGATTTCTTGTTCCTTGATCGAATCGTGGAATATCATCTTCATGTGGAAAGCATGTTCCACGGGATTTGGGAAGACCATAGTTGTCGAACTTTGACATCTACAAAACGGGAGAAAACAAATTCAAGTTAGTTGATTGATTGAGTCCTTAGTAAATCACCCAAATGAGATACTAAGGCTAGGACCCAACACAATATTCTACAACTCGGGAGAGGGATGTCGTAACCCAAATTGCAGAACATTTGAAGGTAAGTGAATGACGATTCACTAATTTCCACCATGAAAAATGAAAAAGAAATTTTAAGTTTTAAATCTATGAAAACTCCTAGATCCTATGAGATTCATTGAACACTTCAATGGCATGTTTAAATCTCGATATGCCCCTCTTGTTTGTGACTGGGATGCCGAGGATCACAAAGCGGGTGTGAATAACCATGCAAACTTACATGGTGCCCTCACACGTTACAGTCACCTATTCGATGTGCCGGTAAACCACACACGCTCCACCGAACTACGACAAACATTGAGTCACCCTTTGCTACCTTTGCTTAGAACCATTTAGTGTGCCGGTAAACCACACACGCTCCACTAACGTCTTTGCAAGGGCACAAAGTGTAATTTCATGGAATTGCATCAATTCACTTTGCCTAAGTAACTAAGATTGAGAATTTTAAAAACATTTAGTTACTTTATTAATTCATTATACTTATAATGGAAGGTTTCGTCCTATCCTACCCATTCGGCTAACGACCCTCCACTAGTCAAGAGTGCGGTGGGTAAGAGTGGATACCCATTCAATCGCCATTTTATAGGCAATTTCCTTAAACACCCCTTATAGACCAGCTTCGTGAATGAGGCCTACTAACGGTAAGACTGACTTTTACTCATACATATACATAATGTTAGACTTTTAATGTTATATATATATATATATATATATATATATATATATATATATATATATATATATATATATATAGGGTGTATTTTACACTTTTAAAATACTAGGTGGTTTAATTTAACAATTATACTTTTAATTCAATTAAATTGTTAACCTAAACTTTTATGGATTTATTAAACCTCTTTTAATTATACACCTTAATTAATTAATAAAACCATAAGGGAGTGATTTGAACTTTTCAAAACATTACTAGGGTTTTAGAATTTAACATTCCTAATTAAACTTTTAATCAACTTTTAAATTCCAAAACTTGAGGGCAAGTTTTGAAACATTTCAAAACATTAGGGTTTAGAATTTAAATATACATCAAAATTAAACTATTAATCAAAATTTAAATTCCAAAACTTGAGGGCAAGTTTTGAAACATTTCAAAACATTAGGGTTTAGAATTTAAATATACATCAAAATTAAACTATTAATCAAAAATTAAATTCCAAAACTTGAGGGCAAGTTTTGAAACTTTTTTCAAAACATTAGGGTTTCAACTATTTAAATTTCAAAACAACAAAACTTTTGAGTTTAAATTTAAACTATAAAACCTAAAGGGGAAAATATGAAACATTTCATAACACAAGGATCAAATAACAAATAATCTAAATTAACATTTAATCACATAATTATCCATATTTGATTTATTTAATGATTTCTTGCAAAACAATTTACCAATTTAATCAAAATAATTAATCAATTATCACATAAGGAAACAAATATTTTATTAATTGATAAATATCTTCAACTAGATCAAGAATATGGTCAAATGTATCATAAAATCGGATTAATATTGATCTAATATGATAAGGCAACTATCCTTAAGCAAAAACAGCAAGAAATCCCGAAGATTGCCCCTTCTGACGAGTTGACTCGTCGAGTCAAGCAAGGACTCGGCGAGTTCAGCTATAGACTCGGCGAGTCCAGCCTCCAGAAACCAAAAAATCGAATTTTTCAAACATATAATGCATCAATACAATAGAAACCAGTCTAGGCTTTGATACCACTGATGGGTTTTGGTCATAAGACATCCTATGTGCTCATACAAACCCTAATGCTTGGATCTAGGTTTCTCTATTGTACATGCAAGTTATCTAAGACTATAAACCCTAATTCTAGCATTCAAGTAATCATATTAACATGAGAATAGGTTTAAGATGTTACCTTGATTGTTATGTAGCAATAACAATCCCAAATCTCCTCTTATTGACTTTAGAAAGCTTAGAGTCACAATTGTCACTCCTCTAATGGTTCACAAACACCATAAGCAAGAGGATGAAGAGGAGAGAGGATGGAGGCTGCCCAAAAACGTCTACAAAACCCTAGAGGAGTCTTGTCCACGTTTTTGGTCCTTAAGGGGTCTATATATAGTGAGGCTATTAGGGTTATCTAACAAGGAAACCCTAATCTGGATGCTTAAGCCCTAAGCAACCCATAGACTCCTTTAATTAAGGCCTTGGACGATTTTCTTATGGGCTTCCCCATAGAATTCGTCCACCCCTTAATACAAGGCAATCCATGGCCCAAATTGCAATTATCTTATAATTACAATTCCAGTCCCTTAAGTTTAATTAATCTCTTTTAGTCACAAAACTAATTACCAATTAATTCTTGACTAATATTAATTAAACATTATGATTTCTCCTTTAATATATTATTCTCATAATATATTAATAAACCATATTTAATCCTTTCTCTCCATAATTCATCCTATCAAGTTGTTTTGGTGAAGGCAACCCAAAAGGACCATGCACCATCGTGTCAAGTACATACCAAAATAGTTATGGACTTAGACACTAATCCAACAAATCTATCCCGAGCCTTCGGCAAGACTGGTCCTCCACGTGGTCCTACAGTCTCCCCGTACCGCTCATAGGGTATGTTGGCCTTCAGCACAAAGCAGGACCGCCTCAACCCAACCAACAAGCAAATAACCATGTGCGCATAACTATCATATACTGGCATATACAAACATCAAACATATCTATCAAACTGATCATCAATCATAGAATTCTCTCGTAACTAGAGTATCGACTAGAAGGTCACTAACATACCAATCCTTACGGATCATAAGAGCATAACATACTGTCTACCCTGAATCCGATCTAACAGATCATAACCACGTGTAGCATACCATAACAATAACAACTAAAGGGTCGGCCTTGGTGTCGTAGACCCTATCGATATAGTGAGGATAAATCACCTTGCAGATGTCGACTCGTAAGATAAAATCCAACTCTCAGATCACTTGACATAGGCTCCACCACCTATGATCATAGTACATTATACTCATAATTCCTTAACCTTATAAGGTACTCCATAACCCACTAGTCAACCCTTGATCAAAGTCAAAGTCCTCAATCAAGGTCAACACAGTCCATGTTGACCCCAACTCACCGAGTACCCTCGGCTACTCGCCGAGTTCCTTGAAGCACATTCCAACTCTCCAAGTCATCGGGGTGACTCGTCGAGTTCCTTCAATTCTCGTTCAAACTTTAAGGCCATCCTTCGAGTTCCCTCCTTGCAACTCGACGGATACACACGCAAACATATCTTAGGGAAAACTCATCCGACTCGTCGAGTTGTTCTTCAACTCGTCGAGTCTTATGGTAATCTTCATCGGACTCGCCGAGTTGTTTATCCAACTCATCAAGTTCACGGCCATCTTCATGTGACTCGCCGAGTCAACCTTGTGGCTCGTCAAGTCCATTCATTCCTTCTTCCATACAGACTTGTTTTGAGCCATGCAGCGGCTCCAAATCACAGATCCAAGCTTCTAGGGCATGCTAATCACGTAAAGTTGCAAACTTTACGAGCATGCATGGCTATAAAGGCTCTAAATGCCTATTTTAAGTTCTTAATGGAGCTTCATGCTCAATCATGACCTCAATCATGACCAAAACTATAACTTTATGCTTCTAGAATCCAAGGAGGGTCCAAATCTGAAGTTACAATCTCAGATCTAGCCCATAGCTCATCTTTCCAACTTAACATCTCACCAAAAACCCTAAAACTCAACCAATAGAAGAGATTCACAAGGAAAAAGGCGATTTGGTTACCTCCAGAAGATGATAACCGAGATAAGTGTTGATTCCACACTCTACTTGCTCCAATCTCCTTCTCCTCCAAGCCTTCTCCCTCCAAAGATCCTCTTTTCAAGCTTCAAACACACAATGGCACACACACATGCATATTAGGGTTTTAAGGAGATCTCAAAGACTGCAAAGAGGCCAAAGGAGGATTAGGCTCTTTTAAATAGAGGTGTAAATCCTGGGATTTAGGGTTTCATCTGCCAGCTCCTACTCGCTGAGTCCCAATATGGACTTGTCGAGTAGGTCACTTAACACGCGTTCCCACCCAACTCGTCAAGCAGAGCTTAACCCAACAAATCATATTTAAACTATACCTGAGAATCGGGGTGTTACAACTTCTTCCTTTCCAAAATAGCCATAGGCATCTCCACATAGTTCAGGCACTCATCGACCTGAATGTCATCCAACGATACCACTGCCTCCTGGTCATAATGCATTTTCGCAATTACGAAACATGAAATGTGTTGTGGATCCGGCTGAGCTCCTTCGGAATCTCTAGCCTATAAGCCACCCTGCCAACCCTGGCAACAATCCTGAACAGCCCAATATAACGGGGACCTATTTTTCCCCTCTTCCTGAAGCGGATCACACCCTTCCAGGGTGAGACCTTCAGGAGAACCATGTCGCCCACCTAAAATTCCAGCTTAGATTGGCATCGGTCGGCATAACTTTTCTGCCGACTCTGAGCGGTCTGCAGTTGCTGCCTAATCTGTTGTATCATCTCGGTAGTCTGTAGAACTACCTCTGTCCGACCCATCACCCTGTGCACAACCTCGCCCCAGCAGACTGGGGTCCTACACTTCCGCCCATACAACAGCTCGAAAGGCGGGGCACCAATGCTGGAATGATAGCTGTTGTTGTAGGCAAACTCTATAAGCGGTAGGTGGGAATCCCAACTCCCACCGAAATCAATTACGCACGCCCTCAACATATCCTCGATGGTCTGAATGGTCTGCTAACTCAGCCCATTAGTGTGCGGATGGAACACCATGCTAAAATGCAGTCGTGTACCCAGTTCCTCATGGAACTTCTTCCAAAAATGGGAAGTAAACCTGACATCTCGATCAGAAACGATAGAAATTGGAACCCCATGGCGAGAGACAATCTCTCTGACGTACAGCTCGGCCAAATTCTCTGCCGACAAAATCTCCCGTATGGCTAGGAAATGGGCACTCTTGGTCAATCGATAGACGATGACCCATATAGCATTGAACCCCTTGCCGTCTTCGGCAACTTCGTGATGAAATCCATCGCGATCCGTTTCTGTTTCCACATGGGAATATCCAGAGGCTGCAGCTTACCATGCGGCCTCTGATTCTCGGCCTTGACCATCCTACATGTCAAGCACCTCTCAACAAACCAAGAGATATCTTGCTTCATGCCAGGCCACCAATAACTCGAACTCAAATCATGGTACATCTTGGTGGCTCCCGGGTGAATAGAGAAACGAGACTTATGAGCCTCCTCCATCACTGTCTGCCGGACCCCTTCGGACATCGGAACCCAAACCCGACCGTAACGGGTCAACAATCCACGGCTATCCTAAACAAACCGGGCGCTTTCTCCCTTAATCCTCTCCAACTTCCAGTTCTCTGGTCTCATGCCCTTAATCTGAGCATCCCTGACCAAACCCACCAGCGGGGAATCCACCGCTATCCTCATACACATGGCTGGGGTCGAGGACTCGGCTGACTTGCGACTCAGAGCATCCGCAACCACGTTCGCTTTACCAGGATGGTAAAGGATCTTGCAATCATAGTCCTTGACAACATCCAGCCACCTGCGTTGCCTCATGTTCAGGTTCGGCCGATCCATGATGTGCCTCAAACTCTTATGATCCGTATATATAATACATCGGACCCCGTACAGATAATGCCTCCAAATCTTGAGAGCGAAAACCACCGCTCCCAAGTCAATATCGTGCATAGGGTATCTCGGGGAGTGTCAAAACCGGTGCCTCACATAAACACTGTCGGAGGGTCTCAAACGCCCTCTACTACTCAGGGCCCCATCGGAAATCCACCCCATCCTCGTTAGACGAGTGAGGGGTACGGCAATCTTGGAGAAATCACAAATGAATCTCCGATAATACCCTGCTAAACCCAAGAATCTCTTGATGTCTAAGGGAGATTTCGGAGTCTCCCACTGCATAACCACCTCCACCTTGGCCGAATCGACCAAAATCCCCTCCTGGTTAACGAGGTGTCTGAGGAACTAGACCTCTCGTAACCAAAACTCGCACTTCGAGAACTTGGCATACAGGCGTTCTCGCCGCAGAACCTCCAGCAGCTCCCTGAGATACACTTCATGCTGCTCTTGGGTCTTGGAATATACCAAGATATCATCTGTGAACATAATGATCGAGCGATCGAGCATCGGTCTGCAGACTCGGTTCATCAGATCCATGAACACTGTTGGCGCGTTGGTGAGCCCAAACGGCATCACCACGAACTCGTAATGACCATAACGAGTCTGAAACGCGGTCTTCTCCACGTCTTCCTCCCTCACCCTGACCTGGTGATATCATGATCTCAAATCAATCTTGGAAAACCAAGATGGACCCTACAGCTGATCGAAAAGATCGTCTATCCTCGGGAGCGGATAACAGTTCTTCACCGTTAACTTTTTCAGCTCCTTATAGTCAATGCACATCCTGTGCGAACCGTCCTTCTTCCTGACGAAAAGGATCGATGCTCCCCATGGTGAACTACTCAGACGAATAAACTGCTTACCCAGCAGCTCCTGCAACTGAGATGATAGCTCCTGCATCTCGGGAGGTGCCAAACGGTAAGGCACCTTGGCGATAGGAGCCGCACTTGGCACTAGATCAATCCTGAACTCAACCTGCCTCATCGGAAGCACTCTGGGTAACTCCTCCGGAAACACATCAGCAAACTCTCTAACCACCGGGACCTCTGAAACTGAGAGATGCTCTCTAACCCGCGTGTCTACCACATACGCCAAATAACCGGCACACCCGTGCTGAATATACTATCAAGCCCTGGCTGCCGAACAAAACCTTGATCCCGACCTGGTGCCCTCACCATATACTACCAGCTCTCCCCCACTTGGGGTTCGAACCACCACCTGCTGTCCCTCACAGTCGATCATGGCACCAAAACGGCTAAGCCAATCCATCCCTACAATCACGCATACATCCCCCATGGGGATAGGAATCAAATCTATCAGGAAGGACACCCCGAAAATCTCCAACTCGCATCCCCGGTAGACCGAAGAAGCAGAAACCCCGTGCTCATTGGCGATCGTAACTCGCAACAGACACTCAAGATCATCTATCGGCACACTGAACCCTCTATAGAAGGTCTGAGATACAAACGACCGACTCGCCCCCGAGTCAAATAATACCAAAGCGTGCAAAGAATTCACTAAAAATGTACCTAACCACAGGTACAAACAATAAGCATAACACAATCACAATAACTGAGACAGAGAATAGAAATGTACCAGCAACCACATCCGGTGCTGCCTTGACCTCCTCGACCGTGAGCTGGAAGGCGCGACCCTGAGCCTTCGGAGGCTCCACTTTGATTGGCCTCCCATCTCCAATCCTCACAATAGCTAGCGCGGGACCCTGCGCCGGCTTGGCGGCGAGCTGCGGATAGTTGGTCTTCACATGACCAACCTAATGACAATGGTAACAAATCCTCATATCTGCTGGAGGGGTAGACTGACGGCAGTCTCTGGCATAGTGCCCCTCCTTTCCACATTTGTGGCACCCACCTTCTGCTCGACAAACTCCCGAATGACCCCTGCCACACTTTCCACAAGTGCGGCTCTGCTGACTCCCAGATCGAGTATCAGCGGTCTTCGACCGCTTAGGCACCGGTTAAGACTGTGTCGATGTCTGATACTGCTCCAACTCACGCTGCCTCGCGGCTTCCTGAAGATCCAGGAGGGTATCACATCGCTGTGTAGACACAAACTATCGAATATCAGTCTTGAGCATACTCAGATAACAAGCCATCTGAGACTGCTCTGAAGCAAACTCCGGGAAAAACATAGCCCTCTCCATGAACATCCGGGTAATCTCCATCACAGACTCCCCATCCTATATCAATTTCAAAACCTCTTGAACAAGCTGCTCCCGCTCCACGCGCGGAACGTAGCGGGTGTGAAACATATCCCGGAACTGCTCCCAAGTAATAGCAGCCCGCTAATCATCAGAATATGAACCAGTCGTCAATCTCCACCAGTCCTTTGCCCCGAGCCTAAGCAGGTTCAGAGCACCTTGACCTTCTGGTCAGCAGGACATGAGCACGTGAGGAAACAGCCCTCCACGTCAGACAACCACAACATAGCCCTGATCGCATCCTGCGTACCATCAAACGTCGGGGGCTTCGTATTATCGAAGTCCCGGTACTAGAAATCCCTATTGGCTCCTCTTCCTCCAACCCCTGCCGTAGTTACAACTGAGGTGGCTGTAGCGGCAGCTATCTCTGCTAGAGCTGCATATCGCTCATCAAAGTAGTCAACCATCGCGGTCTTAATTGACCCAAACATCTCTGGCAGTTTCGCTCTAAATACTGCAGAATTCTCGTCGTGCATAATCTCCCGGATCCTGGCATCCAACTCCTCGGTCCCTATCTATACCACGAGCATAGGTGCTACCGGCACCTTACGACCATCTTCATGTGACTCGCCGAGTCAACCTTGCGGCTCACCGAGTTCGTTCAGTCCTTCTTCCATACATACTTGTTTTGAGCCATGCAACGGCTCCAAATCACAGATCCAAGCTTCTAGGGCATGCTTATCACGTAAAGTTGCAAACTTTACATGCATGCATGACTATAAAGGCTCTAAATGCCTATTTTAAGTTCTTAATGGAGCTTTATGCTCAAGAGGGACCTCAATCATGACCAAAACTGTAACTTTATGCTTCTAGAATCCAATGAGGGTCCAGATCTGAAGTTACAACCTCAAATCTAGCCCATAGCTCATCTTTCCAACTTAACATCTCACCAAAAACCCTAAAACTCAACCAATAGAAGAGATTCATAAGGAAAAAGGCGATTTGGTTACCTCCAGAAGATGATAACCGAGATAAGTGTTGATTCCACACTCTACTTGCTCCAATCTCCATCTCCTCCAAGCCTTCTCCCTCCAAAGATCCTCTTTTCAAGCTTCAAACACACAATGGTACACACACATGCGTATTAGGGTTTTAAGGAGCTCTCAAAGACTGCAAAAAGGCCAAAGGAGGCTAAGGCTCCTTTAAATAGAGGTGCAAACCCCAAGATTTAGGGTTTCATCTGCCAGCTCCTACTCACCGAGTCCCAATATGAACTCGTCGAGTAGGTCACTTAACACGCGTTCCCACCCTGCTGCTACTCGACGAGTAGGTCAACCAACTCGTCGAGTAGAGCTTAACCCAATAAATCATATTTAAACAATACCTAAGAATCGGGGTGTTACAGGTATTCAGGAGGATGTGGTGTGAGATGCAGGTGCAGATTCGTTGATGTTGGGACATAAGTGAGTATCGAATCATTTTTGGGTAAGATCTCAAGTCGAATATCGTGCATGTTTAGTGCATGAATTTTTCGCTCCAGTGGAATACAAATTGAGAAATTTACACCTTGGGGGCACTAATCGCCAGGTTCAAGGGTAACAGATGGGTTTAGTTGATGGAAGTTTGATTTATTGTGATGTGTCTTGAGTTGGTTTTATCCGTGAAAAAGCCATATCATGTCTGAAGTGAGGAGAAGATGGGTTGTTCAAGACCGGGTAGGAGGTGATCCTGCAGTGGGTCATGTAGCATTCATTCCTTTAGAAAAAGTTTGATGGCAAGGCATAGAAGCAAGTCCAGCCAGTCAGTTTTTCTTTTCAGGAGACGCGTGGGACTGTTGGGTGTGTGTGTGTCGTTTGGCTCAGAAATCGGTGAGGTGTCCGATGTTTCAAGTAGTGAGCAGACGAGCTAGGACCAGGGTGGTCTTGGCTACGTCTGAGAAGCAGCAGGTGGTAGCAGGAAGAGTCGAAGTGGGTTTAGCGACTAGGATTCGTGTGTGGAGTTGCTTGTTATTCTATAGCCGCCATTGACCGTTGATTTTGTTCTTTTGGAAGCCTCAAGGTATTATATGTGAAAAGTATCTGTTTAGGCTGGTTTTCTTATGGAATAAATTCAATGATGGTTCGTGTGGGCAGTTGTTGGGAAGCTAGGTTAATTTGAACTTTCGAGTTTCGGAAGCTTAGAGGTGGTTTTATTCTAGAGGGTTTCAGGTTTGTTGCTTTTCAGGTTGGTAAGTCCTTTTAGGGTTGGTATCGGTTGCCTTGGGGAGGTTGTATTTATTCCAGATTGTGGAGGTATGGACCATATTAGTGGATGTGCTAGGAAGGAAGGACGGATTTCGAGAACGAAATCTAATTCAAGTGGGGGAGAGTTGTAACATCTTGTTCCAAATCGATTCCTAGTATGAGGTTGTGGCTCGAAGATCGATTATCATAAGGATTAGGGCTTTTGAAAAGGTAGGATCTAGGCCCATTTGGGTGCGGGTGATATATTAGAAGTGATCCAGGTGTTCGGTTTGTGTGTTGGAGCCTATAGGTATTTAAGTAAAGTGTCAGTTGGGCTTTTGTGGAAAATTGATTTTTTTTGGAAGGTTTTAAGAAAGGTATGGGTTGATAGAAGTGTAGGGTTTCTCGTTACCTTTCCGTTGATATAAGGATCTTCGGAATTGGGCTTATAACGAAGAAGTTATAGCCCTCGAAAGTTTCGTGGTTTTCAGGCTTAGCCGAGTACATGGGGTGTACAGAAAGCGTACACGGGCGGTACTAGTAAAGAAGGTAGTACGTTGGGCGTACTGACCAGGATGGTCGCGAATGTTCCCCGGAGTACGCTAGGCGTACCATATGTACGCTGGGCGTATGCCAGTCAGATCAGAACCTTATTTTATGGTCTTGGACCATATTTAATCTCCATATATCATAGCCTAACCCTAATATCTTCAGCCTCTACCCCCTCAAATCCTATAAGTCATCCTTAATCATTCATAGTGGCATTGAGCTTATGGAGTCCATTTTTGGAGTGTTTGCCCATTTCAAGAAGGTGAAGTTTCATGCAAAGATGGGGATCAAGGAGAAGCTTATGGATCTGGATTTTGTGAGTCATTGTCGGCTTGATGAAGGTATAAAGCTCTGAACTTGACCATTGATATCTTAGATCTCTCATTTGTGAGTTTTAGTTCATTTTGGTCCCAAGGATGAAGCTCTATGCTTCCAAATCCGCTTTTAGGATTAGGGTTGCCACCCCTGGTGCTAACTGGGTCCCTATGGCAGAAATTTGCCATCTTCGAGGTCTTAATGGGCTCATGAAAGAGTTATCGTCATTTTCATGGAAGAAGATTGCTATACTTTGATTTTGGGTTCATGTGGGTCATATAAAGTCACCAAGTCAGTGACTTTATGGATTAAGACGTTAAGTAGAGCTCAGATCTGTAATTTGGTCCCTTGTTGTGAAGCATTAAGTGCTTAATAGCAAAAAGGACTTAACAGATGAGTACGCCGGGCATACAAGCTGGTACGCATAGCATACAAGTCACGAACCTAGTACACGCTACGTACAGCTGAGTACGCCCTGCGTACTCAGTCAAAATGGGTTTCGCATTTTGGGCTTCGGTTTGGGCCACCTGTTTGGTTTGTTTATCTTGGGCCCGTTGGGCCATCAGGTTATGGGCTATTAGTGATGTTAGAAAAGGCACCGGAAGGATTTAGGGCTAATTTTGGGCCATTGACATATTTATGGACATTACAGTGTTGGGCTTTGTTTGGGGTTTGGGCCTTAGTTTTGGATTATACTGGGCCAGGGGTAGAATGGTCATTTTACCCCATGCATGGATTAATGATTATGGTATGGGACCCAAGTGCTAGTTGGGTATATTGATTGGTATTGATAGCTCAGGAAGTGGACAGGCCAGCAGCTAAGGATTTCTTTCAGGAAGCTTCTACCTTCGAGGTGAGTTATTCTCAATATATTAACAGGATCTAAGGTACCAATGTCGGCCATTCGGATTTGTATATGAGTTTATTGCATGTTATGCTTATTGATTAGCACTCTGGTAGCTAGGATGATAGTATGCTTAGTGGCCTGTTAGGTCGGTATCTTGGTTATAGGATGTTGTTATACTATTTGATTTGTTAGAGTTATTTAAATGTTATATATATATATATATATATATATATATATATATATATATATATATATATATATGCTAGCATATGTTACTTATGTGCACATGATTGTTTGATTGGTGGT
This sequence comes from Lactuca serriola, assembly GCF_051521515.1. Lineage (NCBI taxonomy): Eukaryota > Viridiplantae > Streptophyta > Magnoliopsida > Asterales > Asteraceae > Lactuca > Lactuca serriola. The sequence goes on along the minus strand of NC_136413.1, from coordinate 66,175,717 downwards.
TGGGTTGAGGCGGTCCTACTTTGTGCTGAAGGCCAACATACTCGGGGTGGTCTAGATAGGTTGTAGGCCTTGTGAGGCGGTTCAGTCATGCCGAAGGGCCGACGAGCGGTCCGGATAAGCTGTAGGCCCTGCGAGGCAGTCCAGTCATGCCGAAGGCTCGGGAACGGTCCAGATAGGGTGTAGGCCCTACGAGACAGTCCAGTCAGGCTGAAGGTTCATTATGCATGTTGTTTACTTATATGTTATTGATAAGTTGTATGGCGTTGGTATTTTGGGGGTAACTCACTAAGCCTTTGAGCTTACATTTATCGATTATTGTTTCAGGTACTTCTGATGATCGCGGGAAGACGAAGGCGTGATCGTACAACTCCTCATACTTCATGATTTTTATGATTGTTTCTGGGATACTATGATATTATACTATTTTGGAAACAAGTTTTGTAATAATCGTTGGTTTTGGAAATATTTTAAAAAGTTTAAATTTGACATGACTTTTTATGGATGTTACAATTGTTGTCGAGAGCGGGAGTCAACACCGAGGGTAGGATAAAAACCTATATGCATAGTTGGTTACTGTTAGATATTGGTGGCAACTGTCGGATGTTGGTGACTTTTGGATAGAAGTGGTTGTCGGCGATGTTGTGGAGGTTGTTGGTTGTCAAGGAAAGGATTATACTCCTACCATGTTCCCGAGTTATCTGTTATTAAGAATTTTTGAGAAGAATGTGGTTTTCATGATGAATAGGTTGTCATGGGCGAGATGTGGTCATGTATTTCTCTTCTAATACCAATATCTTTTGAGGATTATTAGCATCAAGTACACTATCTAAAGGTAGTGGAATAGTCAAAAGAGTTACCAAAGTGTACATGCATCCTAGAATCTAGGTTTTACTAGTTTTAGCAACGTACTTGAAAAATCAACAAAAGAAAGAATTACTACACTCTTGGTTGCTTGATTGTGATCTCGTGACTTCTAGTTCATTGGTATGGATGAAGGATCCAACGTAGCACCCCTCTAATGGAATCGGACCTACAACACCAAAAGCAAAAGGATTAAACTCAAACTAAGGTTAATACGAAAATCACAAACCCTATGAGAGATGTTGTGATTTCGTCTATATATATATATATATATATATATATATATATATATATATATATATATATATATATATATATATATATATATATATATATATATATGTTCAGGTTCATTTGAGACCATTCTAATTTTGTGAGACCGTGAGACCAAATCTAAAAATAATTTTAAAATGCAAAATAAATGGAAAAATCCAAAAATTCTTTTTTTTAAATATTATTTTCGGAACTTGAATTAACTAAAAAAATTAAAAAAATTCCGTTTTTTTTTTAAAAATACGTGAAATATTCTAATAGAATATTACACTATACATATTCAAAGAAAATAATTTTAAAATGCAAAATAAATGGAAAAATCTAATAATTCTTTTTTTAAATATTATTTTCGGAACTTGAATTAACTAAAAAAAATAAAAAAAAATCCCGTTTTTTTTTGAAAAATACGTGAAATATTCTAATAGAATATTACACTGTACATATTCTAAAAAATAATTTTAAAATGCAAAATAAATGGAAAAATCCAAAAATTCTTCTTTTAAATATTATTTTCGGAACTTGAATTAACTAAAAAAAATAAAAATAAATAAAAAATTGAGTCTCACGGTCTAACAAATTTAAGCCGTCTCACATGAACCTAACCTTATATATATATATATATAATATATATATATATATATATATATATATATATATATATATATATAGAGAGAGAGAGAGAGAGAGAGAAAGAGAAAGAGAGCGAGTGGTAGAGTATGGACGAATTTGTGAGGAAATATGCAAGCATTAGAGTTTACCCCTAGCAATCTATAAATAGGTAGCGGATAAAATTTTAGAAGGATATAAACACTTAAGATTTATCCTTATCTTATTTAAATTAGTTTTATCCTTATTTAGAGACACTTTAAAACTGCCCATACGAAGCTTTCCGTGGGCTTCTGGAATATTCCAATTAATCACATTGATTACTTAATATTTAAGCCCTTTAATTAGTTAAAACATTTTAATTAACTACCAAAATAATTTTTAATTAATTTATTAATTCCATAATAAATTAAAATCTTATTTATATCTATATTTTTATGCTATTTGGGTCATGAGGTCGACCCAAAAGAAGTATGTTATTACTAAAAATACTACCAAAATAGTTAATGACATTGGATATTATTTCCAACAAGATGTATCCAATTTTCGTAAAAAAAATGAGAGGAGGGCGGCAATTTTCGTAAAAAAAATGAGAGGAGGGCGGCAGTAGATGATTTTGACAACATACTCATATTTAGAAAAGAGACCATTAATTATGTACATTACCAAGGTTTATCTATGATGCATATTTGTGTCGATGATGACAAAGAGATAACCAATCACGATCTTTACTCGGTATCAATTTGGTTAAATATCGTGTCCTTGTTCTCAGAGAATATATTTTCAAAATTGAATCAAACTTGTAGAACAATCGCATATCTCTTGAACATATGTTGTGGTAAAGCTTTAAATATGGATCCATAAATTCATAATTTTATGATCTAGTCCACCTTAACCATTCATGGGTTGTTGGTTTTGCATGAAATTGTTGATGTGGTCGATGACATCAAAGCCTTTACATATGGGTGTAGAAAATCACTCTCCATACATTGTAATTGAGCCGTTTAAAATCGAATAGAATGACGTTTTGATGTTGGTGGTGTCATAGACTTTGTTTGGCTTGGTTGGTTGATTGACAATGTTAGTGGATCAGAGGAAACGAGAGGTAGGGCTACGACAAAAAATGGTAGTGAATGATATCGTATAGGAAGAGACAGATTCTAGGAGGGAAAAGATAAATAAATAAATAAATAAATAAAAATTTAAAAAAATAAAGATAGGTTCATAATTCATATGGCGAGATTTTAGACGGATAATTATCTTCCTTGTCTCTAAAGAATTAAACACATTCAATAATAAATTGGGAAAATCTTAAAAAAAAACTTTAACATATTATCCTCCAATGTTCAATAAACCATTATATTATTTTTATGTATAAAAAAACTATTTTATTTGTTGATCATGCTTAAAATAAGGTTTTATGACTTCAGAAAAACTCACCATATTATCCTCTTATGTGTGGAAAAACCATTTTGTTATTATTTTTTACAATAAAATGATTTTATTTTATGATATTATACGGTAAAATCCTTTTATTTTTAATTTTGTACAATAATTATACAAAAACATAAGAGGTTGTATGCAATGATGGGCCTAATATTGGACATTGATAAAATACATACACCACAAATCCAGTAAATAAGTTACGCAAATAAGATTGTTTAGTTATTTTTCCTTTTGCATAATAAATTGTATCAATTATTACACACTTAATCTGTTTTTATTCTTTTGAGAAATAAATGGAAGCAAACATTACACATTTAGGGGTGTTTGACAAATTTTTTTATTGTTTAATAGTTTAGGAGTGTTTGGATAAATAGTTTTTAGCTTATTAGTTTATTGCGGTGGGAATAAACATTTTTTTAAAATTTGTTTGGATTAACTTATTGGGGTGAGAATAAGCAATAAGCAATAAACATCTTAAGTGTTTGACAAATAAAACAGCTTATATGAGTAAAATGACCAATAAACAATAAGCATTCCCCCTTACTTATTAAAATCAACTTATTTAGCTTATTCCTACCGCAACAAGCTGGTTTTTAAAGACCTCTATCTAAACACTTAAATTTGCTTATTACGGTGGGATTAAGCAATAATCAATTAGCAACCTATTTTTTCCAAATCCAAACACCCCCTTAATGCTTATTAAGTAATATGATAGTATGAGATAACATATAAAAAATGACTTATTAGCGGTTTGACATCATTATAAATAGTTTTTATCCGAATAATTTTTTAGCTTATAATAATATAAAACTGTTAATAAGCTAATAAACATTTTTGCCAAATATACTTTTAATAGAGTTAAATGGTTATATAACTCATGTAATGATACTATAATGTTTCAATGTTTCTTTTGTTCAACAATATTAAAATAGACATTGTTGTATTTGTTGGTATAAAATATACTATATTATATATATATATATATATATATATATATATATATATATATAGGTTACTGTGTTTCTTATAAAGATAGATATTAAATGATTTTCATAATTATATGTATATTAAATTATATGTATAATTATAATTTTTTTATGGTAACTATTTAAATTCATCATCAATGTCAACAATAACATTCTTTCAGAATGAATTCATATATAGGTTTTTATGTATACGTTCGTTGTTTGTTTCAGGACTTATTAATTTAAAATACAATAAAATTGCATGTAATATGAAGAACGAGAGTGTATAATTTAGAATACACTCTCATTCTTCTAAATACGAATTCATTCTGAAAGAATATTATTGCTGACATTAATGACGAATTTAATTAGTTTCCATAAAAATGAATTATAAGTATGAATATCATTTAATATACATATAATTTTTACTAAATTTTTATTGATGCATTCTAACACACAATAGATGTAAGAAACATTTGAACCTATATATATATATATATATATATATATATATATATATATATATATATATATATATATATATATATATATATATATATATATGGCTTATGCCGAATATCTTGAACTCAAAGAAAACCAAGCCTAACGACTTTACTTTCATACCAAAGATGTGCCAAATCATTAATCATTATATATATATATATATATATATATATATATATATATATATATATATATATATATATATATATATATATATATATTGAACCACATAATTTTGTGTTTTAGACTCACCATAAGACATTTACAAAAGAAAATAAGTAAGAAAAAAAATGTTTTAAGTTAATGAATTGATGGTTAAATAATAATAAAAAAAATATATTATATGTGTTCTGATTCATACGCAGAGAGCATACATAAAAATAAGAAAAAAAACAAAAAAAAATTACATCGAAACATAAACCACAAGAGATAAACATAAAAGTTTAGAAATCTAAGGGAATGAAAAAGATATTTTATGAAGTATATCGTGGAAGGAGTCAAAATGATATTTTAAAAAGAAGAGAGAAAATAAGAAATATTATGTTACAAAGTATTTACAAAAATAAGGAGACGGAAAATATTATTTTAGACGCAACTATGAAGGATAAGCATGGACAATTAAAAAATGGGTGAAGTGACAATTTATAAATTTTGAAATGAATGATGTTAAAGTAACATTTTCAAAAATAAAAAGAGAGAAATATTAGTATTATTTTAAAAATTGAAAGAATACAAAATACTAATAAAAACCTTCATCGACATTGTTTCTTAATATAGGTATAATTTTTTGTTGAAGCAATACAAAACAAACATGGGTCGATAAAAAAAGGTTGTTGCGGACCCATAAATCAACCACAACCCTAGAGACCAACAGTAAGAATACATAATAATTTCGATAGGCAAGTTGTCACGATCATAGTGTTTAAAATGAGGTGTGGCATGCATTTTAACATTTACATAAAGTGGGCCTTCAGCCTTTCAGTAACTGTAGGAAGATGTGACTTGGGCCTGATCTGTAAACTTTAAGTGGGCCTTTTTTCTATTACATATAACTGCACGTCTTTTCATTGTCCCTTATTTGTCGAAATAATATGAATTTGATCTCAATATATATCAATATATATGTATTTCATCTTTTGCGTATTATTTGTATTTTGCAATGAATGTATGTTAAACTTGTAGTCTTGTACTTAATGATACTGGATTTCAATCATGTATTTGAAACACAGAATTAGCAATTAAAGCATGAAGAAAACTAATTGGTTACATTTTTCTACATATAATTTTTAACCAAAAAATAAAATCAAATGCCTTAACTTTTAATTTTAAGAAAGATAACCTTAAAACTGATGTATTTAATTAGGCATATTCTATAAAAATCATTAAGTTTCATCAAATAGTATCATGTCATTATCTCATATCATACACGTTATCTAGCAATTTGATTGACTAAGATGTCAGAATTATAATAAATTAAATAAAGTTACAATTTGAAACAAAAACAGTTTCAAAATCGAATTTTTATAAAGACTGACTTTTGTGGAATTTATTATACATAATTTAAACAAAAGATCTGTATATTTATAATTGTTTCTACAATTGTTGGTATTTGTTGTAACTTGTGACATCGACAATGATAAAGATGAGACGTCATTTTAAAGCAAAAAAACATTGGTTTTAGAATTACCTTATACTTTATGGTAAAGCTAATGAAGACGAAAATATCCGACCAACAGAATTTATAAAAGCACCTTGTAACATGATTTGACTCAAAATTAATGTTGTTAGCTTCGTTCAATTTGTTTGGCGTACGTGTAAAGCTCTTTAGATATAGTCATTTGCTAACACCTTTCGGTTTAGCTTGTAGCATAGTCAAACTACTTTTTATATAAATGACAGCTTTATTTATTAAACTTTGTCCTTAATTGTTCCACGTAGCACATAATGTCTTATCAAAATGTTACTGAATTTTCAACTTTCAGTTTTAAACCACAGGGTGACTTTGATCATTGATGCTGATCGACTCAGTAAAAATGGTGAAGCTTCGAAACCTACACATGTTACACACATTTAATGCATATTAACAATCCTTGTTATTTTTAGTAAGTAGGTTTATTGGTTTGTAGTGGTTTTGATGTAAATTTACTAAAATGGTTGATGAAAGATTCATAGAGGTTAGGTATGTTGGAAATTTAAAGGGTTAATTTATAGATTGGTAAATTCAGTTTGTCTCGTGTAAGATGGGGAAGAACATTTTTTTTTTGACCGGCAACACAAAAGATAACATTAAACTAAGAAAACCAGCAGGAAGCTGGAAGAGTACTTTATTGGATTTAAAAGAAATAAAATACCAAAAACTAGATATCTGAGACAGAAAAAAACTAAACCATTGGAAATGGTAGATGGGGAAAACAAAAACTAAACCATTGGAAATGGTAGATGGGGAAGAACCTTGATTGTGTTATATGGCTTTTCTTGTCTTTAGCTTTAAAAAACTTTAGCTAAAGTTAAAAAAATGGACAAAGGCACCAACCCCACATGCATACACCTAGTTGGGTTGTAGACGTGAGATGCGAGGTTCCCGATCTAAGCGCACTTTGCATGTTGTTAGGAACAAAACTTTTATTTTTAGCATGGGTCGGGTCGGATTGGCTGGACATTATCCCGACACATAAGCTCGCATAAACTTCTACAATCCACCAAAAAATATGTTGTTTGGAGAGCAAGGTATTGCGACTAGGGTTTCACCTGGTCAAACCATGTGACACATAATGTGTCCAGTTATATCGTTATCGGCGCTACTTTCCATGTTTTAGGGTCTCCAAGGGTTTTTACAATTATAAATTCAAATTTTCTAAAGTCATATTAAATCCAAATTTGAAATCTGCTTTGTTTTCTCCAATCTTCGAATTCGACAAGCGGGATGTTATAAAATTCTCTATTCTTTCAGTTTTTGAGTATTCACTTTGCATTTATTGGTTCATCCATAGTTGTTGGAAAGAATGATAATCTACATCAGATCACGGGTTTTATGTTGATGCTTACAACATTTGAATAATTTCAAAACTTCAACTTTAATTTCAAACCAATTTTTTCATTTTCAGAATAAAATATAATAACAAACTTCATTCCACAAAGTAATATAAAAACCCATTTGTGTAATATTTGTAAAAATATAGTTCCCAGAACAGAGTAACAATTTAAAATTAGTAGAAGTTTAGTAATTAAAACCCTTCGATGTGAGTGTATAGTCACGCCGCACCCTTGCCTCGATCTCTAGAACAACCTGCAAAATATTTGTAAACTATGGTTAAGCACAAAAGCTTAGTGAATTCACCAAGCTACTACATACAACAATAAACATACAATGCATACAAACAAATGTCTCACAACTTGTCCTCATTCACAACCCATCGTCATTTCGTCAACGACGTTGGGTATCTAGACTCGTAGTCTCTCGTCGCTACGTCATCAACCCTCCAAACATAATAGATAGTTAACTCACAACATATCGTTGTTCTATCAACAACGTTGGTTATCGAGACGCGTAGTCTATCGTCTTTCCGTTATCAACCCTCCAAACATAACACACAACTGATTCATAGCTTATCATCGTTCCGTTAACAACATTGGGTATCTAAACTCATAATTTATCGTCGTTCTGTCATCAACCCTCCAAACATGAAGCATACATGCCTCATACAAACAAGAAAACAACAAACATACAGGAGACTAAGCTTACTACTAATACTTACGGGTTACCTCATGAACGTAGAGTTGTATGTACTCAAAAATAAGATAGCCAGTCAAAAGAGATGTTCCTATGCGTGAGCAACATATCAAACAAGAAATATGCAATAAGGCCAAATTAAGAGTTCTTGTGTAACATCCCAAAATTCAAGGCCAAAAATTTCATTTTTGATATAAGGAAACTGTTAATAACTTTGTTCCAGGCATTGAAAATATTTCAATTAAAACGAATATCAGAATCTAATCCCAAAGATCACATAATGCGGAATGACATGGGTAAGTGCGTTGCGATCGTCCCGAGCTCCTTTTAATTTGAAAACTGAAGGTACTCGAAACCAAAACTGTAAACCATAAGCACGAAGCTTAGTGAGTTCCCCAAGTACCACATACAATACATATCAACTGGGACATACATTCCATACATACTGTGAGCCCTACATATCAAACTTATCCATAATCAAGTAAGGTGCTATGTGCCAAACATAGTCTTGATGTTATGTCACGGGCTGCACATGGTCTTTCTTGTCAAGATTGGGGCCACTCCCTGGGTCTTACAGACAAGTGCCAAGGGCCACCCCCTGGTCTTCCATCCAAGCATCACAAAGGCAACTAGCATAAATACTACTCTACTTGGCTAATCAGCATACAGTGTGCCAGGAGCCACCTCCTGGTCTTTTACTCATAATAGCATACAGTGTGCCAGGATCCACCTCCTGGTCTTTCATACATAATGCCTAGGGCTAACCCCGGGTCTTCCTACTATACATAATATCATGCAGTGAGCCATGAGCCGCCTCCTGGTCTTTCATACATAATGGCTAGGGCTAACCCCGGGGTCTTTCTACTATATATAAACTAAATGGGCCGACATTGTGGCCATAGAGCCATACAACCAGTGAGGAGACTCACCTCGCATTGCTGAAGACTAGTTGAGCACTTATGGCTGCTAACCGGCAGCTCTTAAGCTATTGATCCTTCGGCTCCCCGAACTATCAATAGCCAAAATAACACTTAGACGACAATAACCTTAAAAGTCAAACTAGGTCAAAATTGGTCAAAGTCAACATCCAGTTGACTTGACTCGCCGAGTTGGTCCACCAACTCGTCGAGTCCCTATTCTTTCAAAATGATACAACCCTCGACTCTACTCGTCGAGTCTAGCAAGAACTCGACGAGTTCACCTTCAACCATAACATCGGGATCATCTTCAACCAACTCACCAAGTTCATCCTTGAACTCGTCGAGTCCATATTCATCTTATGAATGTGTCCAGTCTATGACTCGCCGAGTTCTATGAACAACTTGTTGAGTCCGTCTTCATGGGTTGGGAGATTGCCTTGGACTCGCCGAGTTCATCCTTGAACTCGTCGAGTACGATGATCTTCAAGTCCATAATGAACCCAACTGGCTAAGTCCTCTAGATCTAGCTACCTCACAGTGAAACAGGAATATTGGGGGAACCAAGACTCGACTCGCCGAGTCCAAAGAAGATCTCGTCGAGTCCCCTAAGGTACAACTCTATACAGACGATTTCCAAGCCGAACAGCTTCTCCCAAAGGTAGATCAAACCTCCTAGAGCATGCTTTCCACGTAAAGTTGCAACCTTTACATATGAATAATTCCCAAAAGCCAACACTAAGCTACAAGGAAGAGTTTTGCTATGGAGGAGGGCTTCAAGCCTCAAAAGCTTGAGACTTTAATGCACTAAGTGATGGGTTTTAGCCATAAGAACATCCTATGTGCTCATGCAAACCCTAATGCTTGGATCTAGGTTTCTATATTGTGCATGCATTCATCCAATACTTCAAACCCTATATCTAGCATGTGATAATCGATATTAACATAAGAATAGGGTTTAGATCTTACCTTGATTGTTATGTAGCAATAACAATCTCAAATCCTCCTTGTAATGGCTTCAGAAAGCTTAAAGTCACAAGTGTCACTCCACTAATGGCTCACAAACACCAAGAGCAAGAGGATGAAGAAGGAGAAAAGGAGAGACACCTAAAAATGGCTGGAAACCCTAAGGAACTAGTTAGCCACGTTTTTGGTGCCCTAGGGCCTTAAATATGTGAGGCTATTAGGGTTATCTAACAAGGAAACCCTAATTTGACTGCTTAGGCCCTAAGCAGCCCATGGACTCCCTCCTTAGAGGCCTTGGACGATTTCTAATGGGTTTACCCATAGAATTCGTCCACTCCATCCTCTATGGAGTCCATTAGCCCAATATTCAACTATCACACAATTGACAGTTATAGTCCCCTTTATTTAATTAATGTCTTTTAGCCACAAAATTAATTATTGACTAATATTAATTAAACAATATGATTTATCCTTTAATATATTATTCTCATAATATATTAATAAATCATAATTAATCCTCTCTCTCCATTATTCATCCTATCAAGTTGCTTTGGTGAAGGCAACCCAAAAGGACCATGCACCATCGGATCAAGTACATACCAAAATAGTTATGGACTTAAACACTAATCCAACAGTCTCCCACTTGGATAAGTCTAATAACTATTCTGCGTATGATTTCAGATCCTGATCCGCAATCGTAGCTTTCAAAAGCCGCTGTCAACTCTGATCTTATCAGATACGCGTCCTTTAGATAAGGGATCATATATTCCTCCATTCTAGATATTGTATAGACGTGAGATATGGATTGAAATCATTCTCTCAGTCTATGTGTTGTTTCCCGATTTCCGATTTATGACAACTGACAATAGACTACAAATGAACACATCAACTTAGTCCCGACTTGGCCAAGCGCTTAGGTGTCATCACTAAATCATTGAGGGGCCCACAGATATCGCTTTTATCCCACTTTGGGTAAAAGGAACGGATAAACTTCAACTCAATGCTCGCTTGCACTCACTCACCGAATCACACACAATAATATGTTTTATAACATCAAGTTACTGGTGCGTTTACATATTATCAATGTGTAACCGACTCACAAAATACAACTCACACATCTCAGTTTCAAGAATATAATATATTACCGTCTCACCAATCACTCGTGATAAAATCCATGAAGCGATCCAAGTGAGCGTGGGTTTAATCCAATGCTCAAATCATATTCATAAGCACTCATGAACGTTGCAGCAAACATTTGCTATGTCTAATACACTTTAGGCAATCTACAAACCAATGCATGACAATCTTCTTTCATACCTACTCCCAAAGTATGAGCGACTGTGGAACGTTCAAATAATCTTATTATTCATGAAGTCAAAACATGTAAAGTGAAACACAAGAATAATACTAGTCCTATATGGCCCCAAACTTTTGAGTAAATAAAACACCTTTTATTTAATCACCATATTGATTACTCATTATTTGTTGTTTCGGGTAATCAACTTCTTACTTGAATTATAACAACAATTGTCCCATTCTCTTAGCATGCACACTATGTTTACCTATGGTCCTTACTTTGTGAAATAGTATAATTGAATAACATTTTCAATCACACTAATTTCTCAATTCCTAATCCATTAGTATAAGAATACAAAATTCTCGCCACTACTAGAACATGTTAGATTCTAACATTTTATGCAACAGTCCTTTCATAATCTCATGGCACAAGTCACCAAGACTCGGCCAATGAAATTACAAAATACTCTATTGGAGATTGTGAAGAGAATTATTATCGAGATTTAGAAAGCAATCATGATTGTATGAATGAAAAATAAGAACACAGAAAGTAAATATTAATCAGATCTTATATTGATGAAGAAACTGATTACAGACTTAAGCAGAGAGAGCTTGTGAATGATTAATGAATCACTCGTGTATCATCTACTTCTAACCTCAGTCCCTATTTATAGGAAACCTGAGTGTACAAAAAATATACTAAGTCCTGAACTATACGCTTCGCACAAATGAAGACTTAGTAAAATAACTAACATGCGAAACTAAAGAAACAAACACTTTGACTTTTACAACATCTAGTCTCTACATTCTCCCCCTTTGTAAACAGTCGAAACTATTCAGTTTGTGAGATTCTGAACAGCTGAGTGCATTGTTCTTTGGATTTATGAATACCAAGTGATTATCTTTTTAAGATCCTTCTTGTCTCCTTCATTGTTCTTCGCACAATTATTCATACGAACAATGAAATTCGTATATTGTGAAGTGGTGTATCTTTCTATCTCTGAGACTTTACACAAAAACTTCTTAGGCTTCCCCTTTGTATCTTTTCCTGCGAAAACCATTCCAAAAGGTTTAAGGCATATTTCACCATCTGCATACTTCTTTAACTCCGTTTGAGGCAAGGTTGATTCCCAAGAGACTGTAACTTTTCTTCCAAGACCTGATGTTAATTCTTCATCAGTCAATGCCAAGCAATCATAGTAGTTATCTATGAATATCTTGATATGTGCGAAACCAAATCTGAACACATCACTATCATATCCTTTCAGCTTGTTTTTTTTCATGTCTTTAAGAATAAATGCCACTTGAATGATATCATTTAGATTCATCAAGGGAAAATCAGCAATGGTAAAATCAACTGCCTTGTTATCTGCACGAACCACGAAATATCAAAAGTTTTGAAGCATGTTCTCGAACATTACATCCTTCTTGATTGTTAGAACTTTCTTGATTTTCATTAAAGACCAAACTTCCTCTTGATCCTTCTCAAGTACAGCATGAAATCTGATCTTCAAGTAAGTATATTCATCAGCATTATCAAATTTTTCACTTATCTTGTATTGTGCCGTAATAAACATCATTTCGTTTATTGGAAAATCAAGTTGGCTTCTGTTTAAGTTTGCAACATCATAACTCCGTCTCGGCTTTTTCTCAAACTCGAACATTTCACTCCCCAACACTTTGAATTCAATGGTCTCATAAGAATATAACTTCGCAGGATCACCCTTGTTCAATGTTAGTGGATCATTTGCTCTTTGCCTCATAATACTCTGTACTTGTCTTAATCTTTCCATTTCAGCTTCTGCCTCTGCTTTCTTTTCTTCTTTTGATTTTTCATAGGCAACCCGTTTTCCTTTTCCAATATCCTCAATTTGAGGTTTTGCACTTGAACTTCCTCCTTCTTTTGAACCAATTGTAATTCCTTTGGTAATTGGTTTTGTTGTAGTTACTGTTGAAGAAATTGGCTTTGTGAGCACTGGCAAAGATGTTTTAAGTTGGGTAGAAATAAGCTTTCCTATTGTTTTCACATCTTCTTCTTTACTTCCTTTTCTTTCTCTCCCTTGCACCCCTGTGAAAGCAGGTGGGGCATTCTTCGGTAATATGGAAGTAAAGCTCGTGATGGGAGCCAATGCCTTCTGAATAGCTTGCTCCAAAGTGTTGACTTTAAGAGTTAAGAATTCAGGAGTAAGGATGGATTGGTGAGAAGATTGCGAAACAAAAGTTTTTAATTCAGTCACTAACTAAATTAGTTTATCAAACTGCTCCTTATTTTCCTTATGTTTGGCTTCAATAATTTGAGCAGATGGTTGATAATCAGTGACAATTTTGTTAAGAGCTGCAGCAACCACATCAACCCTCTTTTGCACCTCCAAATTTTGAGAATTAAGTTCTTTAAGCTCTTTTTCAATCTCCTGCTTTAACTCTTCAACTTTAAAATTAACATCTTCTCAAACCTTTTTGACATCCTGTACAAAAAGAACATGACGTTCTTTTGTAACATTTTTTAATTCGTTAACAACACCATCAAAAGATTTTCCTTGAGCTTGAATTCGAAGCTCATTGTTCTTGTCAGAATTATCAACTTTCTCAATTATTCATTTCTCAGCAGCTTTAATCATTGACTCAACCTCTAAACCCGAAATGGAAGACTTAGTGCCCGAATCGGCTAGTGACTGAATAATAGCGTTTAACTTTCGATTCAGAATTTTGAATTGCTTTCCTGACATAAGCATATGATCAGGTATCTCCTCCTCCTCTGAATCAAAATGTAAAGCCTCAAATGTCCCTCCAAAACTGCCTCATTCGGTTTCTTCATCAGACATAGCTTGCGAAGGTTATTGTGTTTCAGGTGATTGTGATGGAAATAATGTGGTGAATGGATGTTGTAAAGGATGATCAAAGATTGAGGAAGTGGTGATATTAGTGTTTGGAAAAAGAAATGGTGGTAATGAAACAGATAAATTCTCAGATGAGATGGGTAATGATGCAGATAAGTTGATTGGCATGGTAGTGTCGACTCATGATAGGTTCCCCCGTATCAGATACGTTGACAACCATATCCGAAGTAGGTACCTCCTCAGGCACTGATTTAGTAGTGACTACTTCGAGTGGAATGGTGGTTAAAGTAGAAATTTGCAAAGTGATAGGAAGAGATATGATTACTATTGGTGAAGTTGAGACAGGTGGAGTTTCAAGAACCACTTCATTATCTGACGATTCGTTGCGAATAATCATCTTCCGTTTCTTGTAGAGCTTTTGAGTAATATGCTTCACAACCTATTGAGCTCTTCTTCTCTTTGAACCAGGAGAAACAGGAGCCGGAACGTCTCTAAACACAACCCCCTTACTACTCACCTCAGTTTTGCGAATAGTAGGAGAAGTAGTCGTCGTCTGTGATGATTTGCGAAGCTTCTTTAATACCCCTGACTTTGTTGGTATTATCTCCTTCTTAGTTTTAGGAGAAAGCTCATCTTTCGCAACCCTTTCAGCCTTTGACACTTTGGAAGATTCATGTTTTTCTTCCTTTTGAGTTTTCTTCTTCTTCTTTGAGGACTCTCCACTAACTTCAAAAAGTATTCCAGTTCGCACATTAGGATCAAAAGTCTTCATGTAGCGAACTAACACTTTGTGGGAGAAGACACCTTGCAAAGCATTGCATCAAGAATTCTTGCAACACTTGTGAAGATATTTTCATCATCTTCAACAACTTTAGGAAACTGATACAAAGAGAATTCTGCAACATCTGCTCCTTCAGGAACTGGAATTCCCTCCTTCGCATAAACTTTTTCCAGAATTAAACTCCAGTACCTTACACAAGAAATCCCCTTATCAACATTAGTGTTTTCTAAGCTTTTGATGAACTCCTTCCAAAGTTGATTTCCATAATCAACACTAAGATCATAGTAAAGACCCATAACCATTGCATAAACCTCCATCCGTCCCCTGTCTAGACCAACAGTCCTTCCTGTTAAACAACGTAGAAAGATTCCAAATAGGAAGTTCCACATGCAAGGTAAACCTGATTTCCTGAAATCACTTATCTTTTCAAGAGTGGGTTGATGTCCCATCTCATTGAACATGAAGATAATCTGTGAATTGATGGGTTTAAAGAATGGTGGGTTATGAGGAATGTTCAGGAAGTCAATGAACATGTTCTTGGTAAGACGAGCCCTTTTGTTGTTCATTAGATTGAAAGTTATGATATCAGTTGCATAGTTGTATGACGCAGTTGATGCCGCCATTGACAACCAAGTCATCGGAACAGGAAAAGCACTGAACATAGCAGTTGATAATAGTGACCTTTTCAGTGCAATGATCAACATCTTCAATTCTTCTGGGTAGGATGAGACATTAGGATCAACTAGGTAGTTTGTGCTTTGAATCTTCATAAGAGACTGTGAGATAACTTCTTTAGTGTTGGATTGAGTAGCAGCCATTGTTAGGGTTTGAAGAAGATGAAGAATCAGAGAATTTGGGAATTTTTGAGTTTGATCGCGTAACCGTATAAAACACTCTTGAACCCCATTTTATATGTAACGCTGATTGATTTGAATTTGAAGCGGGATGCATTTAATGATATCCGATGTGGCACCTTGAAAATCGGACCATTACTGTGAAAAGTTAGCCATGCGTCAAAAAGCAGTTGTCACATCGCCTAGAAAATCAAGCAGAATACCATATGTCACAGATACATAGCCTGTCATAATCCCCTTTATTGAATTGTAACCGTTAGAACCCTTCGCATGGAGGCAAGTTCTTTCACTTTTGGGATGAAAAGCGAAGTCATATGCCAGACTTGCGAAATCTTCAGCCTAAGTTGGTAATACTTAGAACCTCAAGGATTTCGTGAGTGCATGTGATCAGTCAAAGAAATAAGATAAGAAGCAAGTTAAAAAAAATTTGGAATTCTATGATGTCAAAAATACAATTTGACATAAAGGCAGTTAAACCCCAGGCAAAGGTTGCTTCGTTAATCATCAAGAGAGATGATCAACAGCTTGTGTATGTTCCCGTGAATTACAATCGAATACTTTTTAATAAGTATCAAAGGGCTTCTTTTAAAAGTGATTCTTGGGTTGGTTTAAAATTTCGTTACATGTCATCCTAAACATAAGGTGATAAATTGTAACAGAAATTACTTGTATGACCAGTGTAGTCAATGACAAGTCAGCTTTGAAAATGTTTATCATGACCAGGACATTCGAATGAAACTCACACGAAAATCATATTCAAAAAAATTTATGTACTGGATCTTGTTGGGTAACAAACATCGTTGGTTGCGAATGTTTGATCAAGAACACGCATGCAAATTGAATATGATTTGAAGTTTCGAATTTTGGTACTGAAACAAAAGTTTCGTCAATATCTGGAACAATGTTCCCCGTCAATTCCTTAAGTTGTAAGATGTTTGGGTTTCACCTTCATCACGGACTCATGATGTCAGATCATTAACACAAAATTTTTGTATATCTAGGTCTCGATGGATTTGATCAGAGACCTCTCGGACATACGTCTTTGTGTGTGATTAGTGTTAAGAATTTTGTGATGAAAAAGATTGGTTATAAGATCGAATGTACCTCTGTTATTTGTGGACCAAATAGAAAACTCTTTACTCATATGAGAAGAGTAAGGTAGCTCTTTTGACTAATGCGAATATAAGCCTAATTGAGAAGAAATTTTCATGAGATAATTTCATTAAGGCTTTTGTTTCTCACACATAGAGTCATATGAGGCTTGTGTCAACATGCTGCAGTATGCTTCTAGGGACATCCTAACTAGTACAAAGTTAAAAGAAATAATACCTTCCCATAGAAACATATAAGCATGACCTCTTCGCATTATGCTCTTGACTAAAACTAAAAACACACAAAACTTAAAGAACAAAGTTAAAAAAAATATTTTTGTGGTTTTTGAATTTTTCGAAAATAAAGACATAACAAAATAAAATCTTTTTGGATTTTTGGATTTTCGAAAATAAAAACAAAACAAAAGAAAATATTTTTGATTTTTTCAAGTTTTTCTCAAAGCAAAAGAAAAAAATTAAATTGAACCTTAGTTACCAGATGTGCAAATGTGAAGCAATGCGAAGCCTCTTAACGCACAGTAACTTATGAATGATTTTGACTCAGAGGTGCTGAATGGACCTTTCATTCTTGAGTTATTGATTTTGAAACTGAATTCACATCGATCATCCCCAAACCTGCTAAAATTCTTACAAATGATTTTTCATCTAGAGGTTTAGTAAAAATATCAGCAAGTTGTTCAGTGGTTTTAACAAAATGTATTTCAATGTTCCCTTCTTCCACATGATCTTTGATAAAATGATATCAAAGAGCTAATGTTTTGTCTTTGAGTGTTGTACTGGATTATGACAAATGCGAATTGCACTTTGAGAATCACAATACAAGGGAATCTTTTTCATATTTATAGCATAATCATGAAGTTGACTCTGAATCCAAATGATTTGCGAAGTGCAAGCAACAGCTGAAATATATTCAGCCTCAGCAGTGGATATAGCAACACAAGTTTGCTTTTTCGACTGCCAACTTACCAATTTCCCATCCAATAGTTGACACCCACCACGTGTACTTTTTCTATCCAAAGTATATCCTCCTAGATCAGAATCTGAAAAAGCTTGAATGAAGAATCCCGATTTTGAAGGATACCAAAGTCCTAACGAAATTGTCCCCTTAAGATAGCGAAAAATATTTTTCACTGTAGTTAAATGAGGTTCTCTGGGATTAGCTTGATACCTAGCACAATTACATACTGAAAACATGATATCAGGTCTGCTTGCAGTTAAGTACAACAAAGACCATATCATGCTTCGATAAAGAGTTAAATCAACAGCAGGGGTATCTAATGAAGGAGTTAATCTTGTTCCCACTACCATAGGTACTCTTAGCTTTGTGTTGTTTGTCATTCCAAACTTTTCAAGCAGGTTCTTTGTGTATTTTTCTTGATTGATTAAAATTTCATCCCTGTTCTGTCTTATATTTAAACCAAGAAAATTATTAATTTTCCCATCATACTCATTTCAAATTGACTCTTCATTAGATTTTCAAATTCAATTGACAATGATGGTTCAGTTGAGCCAAAAATTATATCATCAACATAAATTTGAACAAGCATGAGATGATTCCCAACTTTCTTGCGAAACAATGTGGGGTCAACTGATCCTTGTTTAAATTTAGATTGTTTTAAAAGATTTGTAAGTGTTGCATACCAGGCTCTTGGTGCTTGTTTTAAACCATAAACTGCTTTGTCTAGGATGTAGACATTATCAGGATGTTCCTCATTTATAAATCCTAGTGGTTGTTCAACATAAATTGTTTCTTCTAGTTCTCCATTCAAGAATGCACACTTAACATCCATTTGAAAAACGTCAAAGTCTTTGTGAGCTGCATAAGCTAAAAATATGCGAACTGCTTCGAGTCTTGCCACAGGAACAAATGTTTCTTCATAGTCTATTCCTTCTTGTTGCGAATAGCCTTTAACAACTAGTCTAGCTTTATTACGAATAATATTGCCATCTTTGTCGGTTTTATTTTTAAAAATCCATTTTAATCCGACAATTGAAACATCAGAAGGTTTGTGAATTAATCTCCAAACCTTATTTCGTTCAAATTCAGCCAGTTTAGATTGCATAGCAACAACCCAATCTGAGTGTTCCATAGCATTCTTTACTGTCTTTGGCTCTATTTTCGAAATAAAAACATTAAACATACACAATTCTTGATTCGCATTCAGTACCTCATTTTTCGCACGAATTTTAGCTCTTGTCAACAAACCATCTTGTGGATTCCCAATAACCTGTTCTTTGGGATGATTCCTTGTCCATTTCTCAAGTGGTGGAAAATCAGGATTAAATTCCAATGGTGCATCTTCGTACATATCTTCATTTTCAGATCCTGCAACAGAAAAATTATCATTTAATTCAAGAAATTCATCATTTTCATCAAGATTAATTGTCTCTGTTGCATCATGCTCCTCCTCAACAAGATGTTCATCTTGATGCTCCCCCTCAAAATGATGTTCCTGTTGAAATTGCGAATGCTCCCCCTCAACTTGATGATTCATATTTTCATTCTCCCCCTCGAAAGTTTGCTCTCTCTGTACATTGGTGATCGTATGCTCCCCCTCCATACGAACTTCAGGCACACTTTCGCAAGATATTGAATTTGTAGTTATTGTTGAATCATCAGTATGTTTTGAGGATTCTGATGTTTGATTATCAGGAGCATGAAATTCCGCATCAATTGCCCTGTCAGGAATTCCGAAAAATAAGTCATAATCAAAATCATTTATTTCGGAATTATCAATTTGAGTATTTGAATCAACAAGAATTGATTTATTTTCAAAGTTACTATCCGTTTGTTTAAGATAGTAATCATCAAAGGTTAAGTTGAAAGTTTCTTCAACTTTTCTTGTTCGCTTGTTTAACACTCTGTATGCTACTGAATTTTGCGAATATCCTAAGAATATGCCTTCATCAGCTTTAGCTTGAAACTTGATCAAATTATCTTTTAGATTCATTATAAAACACCTGCAACCAAAAACATGGAAAAATTTTACATTAGGTTTTTGATTGTTGAGTATTTCATATGGAGTGACATTGAATCTTCGATGAATGAATGACCGATTCTGAGTAAAACATGCAGTCGATACAGCTTCAGCCCAAAGATATTGAGGTAAGTTTGCATATGTTAACATGGTTCTGGCTGCTTCGTATAGAGACCTATTTCTTCTTTCAACAACACCATTTTGTTGTGGAATATATGGTGATGAGAAATTATGCGAAATACCTTTGCCTGTGAGAAAGAAATCCAGTGTTTGATTTTTAAACTCAGAACCATTGTCACTTTTAATTTTGCGAACACTCTTTTTAAGACTAATCTCAATCTTTTTGATAAAATCAATCATCGTCTGAGCAACTTCAGATTTTAACCTAAGAAAAAATACCCATGTGAATCGAGAAAAATCATCAACAATAACTAAAATGTACCGCTTTTTATTGATTGTAGCAACAGTCGACGGTCCACATAAATCAATGTGAAGAAGTTCCAATGGTTCCACGATCTTTGAATCAATCACAATTGGATGACCTTTTCTATGTTGTTTTCCTTGTTCACAAGCTGCACACAAAGTATCATTGTCAAATTTTAGTATAGGTAAACCTCGAACCAAATCTTCAGTGACAAGTTTGTTAATGTTGCGAAAGTTCAAATGCGACAATCTTCTATGCCAGATCCAGCTAACATCATTAGAGGCCTTTGATAGTAAACACACTGCAGGTTTGCCCACGATTGGTTTGATATCAAGTGTAAACATGTCACCATATCTTTTGGATTTGAGAAGTACTTCATTTGTCTTTGTGTTTGAAATGATACTTCCTTCTTCGTTAAACACAACCTGATTACTAGTACCCACAACAAGTTGCGAAACACTAATTAAGTTATGTTGAAGACCTTCAACATAAGCAACCCTGTTAACTGTGAATTGTACATTTGTGAATTTTCCATAGCCTTTCACTTGACACTTGTGATTATTTCCAAATTTGACTACTCCAGCATTTTCCAAGCTTCTATAATCTCGTAAGTTTTCCTTTCTTCCAGTCATGTGACGAGAGCAACCACTATCAATATACCATTTCGCATCATATTGCTCGTCACATATCACCTGCATTTATTGAAAAAATTTAGGAACCCAAGACTTATTGGGTCCTACATTAGTAGTTTTGAACAAATTCTTTGAATTTAAAAACCATGTTTTCACTTTGGCTGAGACAATATCCATTAAATCAACATCATCAGATCTAGATATTGAAATATAGTTCTTTGAATTTAAAAACCATGTTTTCACTTCTGTTTATTTATTCTCTGAAATTTTGATGATTTTGTCTTTGAAATTTGTGCTTTTTCAACTTTTGGTTTATCATTAGTCATAACTTGCCAAAAGATTGCTTTTCTTGCTTTTCTTTTTGAAACATTATTTTCTGTTGAATACTTTCCAACCATCAATTTAAATTCATGAGAATTTAATTTCACTTCCATCTTTGGTTTTTCATCTCTTTCAAAAACTTTGTTTCCTTTTTCACGTTTAACCACCCATTTTTGTGATGATTTTTGACCTTGAAAAATATACGAATTTTGAGTTAAATTGTTTTCTACTGTATTTTGATTTGCAAAGAAACCTTCAGTAGTTGACCTTTGATTATCATTTTCAACCATTTTGTTGAATTCAGGTTTAATTTTCTCAACATTTCCAGTTGTGACAAAGACTTGATTTGGAAAAATTGTGTTATCTGTGCATGTAAAATTTGGATAAACCACAGTGTTAGTTTCTAAATAATGTGCACCTTTGTCATTAAGAATTTTGTCAAATTCTTTTGTATCACCAAGCACTTGATTAACAACAACTCGTTGAGGTGTTTCATGTAAATTCTTCACTTCTTCTTTGTCTTCATCAGTGTCATCAGACTTCCAGCTTTTAACTTCCACATTATCAAAGTCACAATGTTACGAAGTAGAGGGTTTATCATTTTCATCCTTTACTATCGAATCAACTATAATTTCTTTACCTTTGATCTTAGATGTGATATTAATGATTGACAATTTAGAACAATCGACCTCTTCTTTGTCTTCGATCTCACTAATTTCACTCACATTATCTGAATTGTCATCGACATCAACATAATTGAGTTGAGAATCAAGAGTTGAAGTTTCAGTTTTCTTTAAGATTTTCACTTGTTCATTCTTTGTCAAACTTTCATTGACAATCCCAACCAACTCATCAGCATTCAAGAATTCGTCAATTTTGACAATACCATATGCGAATCTATCATCAGGTTTTTTTTCAAATTGAGCAATTGTGTTTTCGCAGTTATAAGAAACAACATCAACTTTTTCGCGTTCATATTCAAGAAAAGGTAAAAGTTTCCTATGTTGTTCTTTGCTTATTTCAGATGAATGATATAAAGTTGTTAACTTCGCATACAAACGTTTAGCAGAGTTACAATAAATGTTTCTTTGTGCTAGTAACAACCTAAATTCTTTATCTAGATTGTTCCTATCACAATTTACATTTTCCATTTGTAATTCAAGTTTATCTACCCTGCTTCATTTTACTTCTAATTCTCTTCTTGTCTCAACTAGTTGCAATTTTAGATTTTGTGCTTCTTTACTAGCAGACACTATAACAGAATCAAAATAAGCAACAGTATCATCAAATGAAGTTATTTCAGCATCATAAACAGATAAAGGAATATTAAATGATTCAAGAATAGCACATACCTTGGTGGTCATTGGAGATTTATCAGTGGACTTGGACATAAAGCACCGTCCTGAAACATTCTCTTCGCAATTATCTTCATAGCTTGCGAACATTACACCATGATTTGGATGCCTCATTTCTTCATCATCAGATCCTGAAGACCAGATCTGATAAGTTCCACTTTCTTCTTCATCAGACTCTCCTTTCGCAACTAATGACAATCATTTTGCCTTCGCACGCACCTCCTCAAGTTTTTCTGAGTAGTAGGCTTCATCTTTCATTTTGCTTTTCTTCTCCTCTTTCTTTCTCGGCATACAATCAGCTGCGAAGTGATTTGCACCATTGTAGTAATGACAATTCATTCCCGAATCACCTTTTAGTTTCTTCTCTTCCTTCGCATCTTTCTGCTTTTCTTCAACTTTTTCCAATTTCTTCTTTTCCTCACCTCCAGCTTTTATGAAACCACTCTTTGCATCATTTGGCTTTACTTTTGGATTGAAAGGCTTTTTGAAAAATTTCTTAACTCTATTGTTTGAATAGAATGCAACTGCTTCATCATCAGAATTCATTAAGAAACCTTCATTGTCTGATCCTTCCGTTTCACCAGTATCAATTTCTGAAATATTTGAAACCAAAGCCAAAGGACCTCCTAGACTCTGTTTCGATTCTTCAAACATTTCTGTAACCTCGCTTTCATGAGTTTTCAACTGGTTGTAGAGATCATTCAACGTGGAAGTATCAAAACTTTGTTGGTTCTTTATCATCATACTCACACCATGCCATTCCTTGCGAAGGCCCATGATGAATGTAAGATTGTATTCCATGAGAGATCTTGTGATTCCATACCTTCTGCAACGATAGAGAAGCTCATTCAGACGATCATAGTAGTTTTCAAGAGTTTCAGCATCCTTTTGTCTGAATTCCTTAAGTTCAACAAGACATTGCTTAACAGAATTGATCTTCGTCTTTTCGCTACCTTGATACTTCTCTTTCAGTGTGATCCAAATGTCCTTGGTTGTTTTACAACTACGAATGTAATTTTAAACCACAGGAGGCAAAGCACCTCTTAGTACTCTCATACATCTTTTCTCATTTTTCTTCATGCGATCTTGTTGATTAGCAACTTCATCTGAAGAAGCAGATTGTCCAATTGTTTGAACATTATCAAGAAGTTGACCTTTTCCACTGATACAATTCCAGAGCACTTCATCAATTCCATTTAAGTAATCCTCCATCCTATCAGCCCACTGATCATAGTATTCAGGGATTAACATTGGAATTTTGGTTGAAGAACCAAGTAAGTGAAAGAAAGAAGTCATGGTATTCATGTTGAAGTTCGCCATTGACGAACACGAGAATTTTTATAAAGCTTGAAAAACTTGATGAATTTGTGAATTGATCGAATGAAATGATCACCGATTGCTAATCGATCACTCGACTAAACAATTCAAATGCAGAATCAATTCAAATCTGAAGATCAAGAGAGATTTTCAGAACCAAAATACGCGGAAAATTTTAAGTAAAGTTACTACTCAAAAAGCAAATGATTCTAAAACGAAAATCAGATCAATGCAGTTTGAAACCTACTCTGATACCAATTAAAGAGAATTGTTATCGAGATTTAGAAAGCAATCATGATTGTATGAATCAAAAATAAGAACACGGAAAGTAAATATTAATCAGATCTTATATTGATGAAGAAACTGATTACAGACTTAAGCAGAGAGAGCTTGCGAATGATTAATGAATCACTCGTGTATCATCTACTTCTAACCTCAGTCCCTATTTATAGGAAACCTAAGTGTACAAAAAATATACTAAGTCCTGAACTATACGCTTCGCACAATGAAGACTTAGTAAAATAACTAACATGCGAAACTAAAGAAACAAACACTTCGACTTTTACAACATCTAGTCTCTACAGATTGTTACAAGACAATTCCATAGTCATGAAGTCTCATATTCAAAGTACATTCCTTTGAACATTCTTCTTGCATAAAAGTTTCTAATCTATACATTTATTCTCGATATCCAACTCCCAATATGGAAACATTTCCATATTTTCCATATGACAACTTATTCTATATAGAATCTTATCTATTCATAATAATGTCAATATGTTGCATCCATGACTATACTTTCAACTGTCCACAAGCAACCAATCCTTGGCGAACCTTAGATTGTCCTTGGCAGTTGTTTAATTATTTTAGTCAAAACCGGTTCTATTTTCTTTTTCCCTCTAAATGCCCTATGCATTTGGAAAATTTTAGAACGGTCGGATATTACAGCATATGCAATCGATCCTATACCCGAAGCGTGTGGGATACGATTCATAATGAAAAACATAATACTTTACTAGTTTTTTGCTATAATATTTCCATATGTTTCTATTTGTCGTGTTCTCAAAAATTCGAACTATGAAGAGGGATGTCGTAATTATAATCGAATTTTGAGAATGCAAATAATAAGTATACCCTTGACTAAATTCAATTAAAATTTCTCGATCTAAGCTTTTAGATTGGAAACGAAGTATAACATTCTCTCCCTTAATTGTAGCAAAAACAACTTTCAACCCCTGCAACTTTGCAAAGTAAAACTTTTGGTTTTCTATAATTAATATTTCCAACTTGCAATACTTAAATAATAATCATGCTCCCACTAACATGATGATTATATCTATTCCAGCATAACATTTATGCTCCCACTAGCTCTGACACGTATTTAGAAACCAACTAAACTTCTAGAAAACAATACTTATTGACTTCCAAAGTTAATTGTTTCTAATACGATATGCTTTGATAAGCCTTTATCTAAGCTTCTCAACCTTATACACCTTCCCTTGGATAGCTCACATGTCTGTCTAAACTAATTTAGAACTTATATTACTAAGTCCCAAATGTTCATACTAATTGCCACATCTCACAATTCGAACTAGGAAAAGGGATGTCGTAATCATAATCGAATTTGAGAATGCAATTTACATAATCACTATTTCCTTAAAATTTCTCTTAGTGAAAACGTTTCCTCACAATCATTTTCATGAAGGAGAGAAATCTTATGACACTTAGATTTTATGGTGTATGTATTCTTATCCATGTGAATTTGCCATAACCATAATCAAAAGATAATGTTTGTGACAAATTCAAACTCTTATGGAGAGAACTTTTTCATTCTTAATTTCTTGTCATCAATGGTCCCACCATTGCTTCCAAGTTATCTAGTAGCTCACCTATTCCAGTCAATGTACTTTCATTGAATAAGGTGCTTGCCTTATGCATTCTATTGAGAACTCATAGAACTCATATGCATTGTTTACTAAATCGGAATGGCACAGAAACAAGATCATTTCAACATGATGGGTTACAAACCTCAAGTCGTGTGCTAGTGTTTAATAATAGTTTTACTATTGATTAGTTCTCGAAACTTTCCAAGATCATTTACACTCCCACTGACCTCTTGACATATAAGATTCTCTTATCAATAAACATTTCTTGATAAACAAATATTCAAGAGTTAGTGCGGATTCTCATCAAGACAAACACTACACACCAATTTCAAACGTGCAAGAGTAAGAAAAATAATTTTTCTACTTCACATTTGATGAGTGTGTGTCACTCAATTCATAATCTTGGAGTACGATTCTAAGACGTGGTTTTGGAACGAAGTATGAATCATCCTTTCGATTTAACCATGTCAACAATTTCCAATTCCTCTTCTTAGCCATACTAGTGCACTAAGATGTCCTTAGAGTATAAATTGTGATATGGTTCTTAATCATTAAGACGATCATAAAAGCCGATACAAAGGTACTCTCCCTTCTTCTTAGATTGGAGAAACTTTTATCTTTCTGCCTTCATTGATTCTTCTTATTCGTTCTGCCATTCATTGAAACCTTTCAATGATTCAGAATTACACTTAGTCTTGTAAGTATAACCACATTTTCCAGACTTTTGGTAAATTATGACGAATAGTCTTATTGTTATTTGTGGTGGACTTGACTAGTGCACTACATTGTGTTCTAGTCCTTAAGTCCTTCACTTGACTCACATACTTGCGTGATCAAGGAATTAGTCTTAATTTCATAAGTACCAAGATTTCCATACATCACATGATTCAAATCATATGATTCCAAGTTTATGTCCAATTGAAACTTGGGCGATGGGAATCTTTCCATACTTAGAGAAATTTGACACTTCCATAAATAACATCACTAAGAATCATATCCATTTATAGAAATACACAAACATCAATTTTTTCACAACGATTTCATTGCAAGGATATATATATATATATATATATATATATAAGACAAATCAAAAAATTTATTTTATTCATAAAAGCAACGGAAAACATGTCCTTACAATTCAAAATCAACTGAAAAACTATGTAATCAAATATTCCTAACAACTATATCGTAACTTTCTAAGCTCAAAATCTGATCTTCGAATCCACGCGATCGTGATCCATTTCTTCGTGATCAGACTCATCTTGCTATTCCATCAAGCTTCCTCTCTTTTCTCTGATCCTGCAAAACATTCAAATGCAATCTTATCACATTATGTATTAAGAATCAATGAATAGAAACTTAATGGAGTTAGATAGTGGATTTTACCTGAAGTAGAGCCATACGTCTTGACTCTCCCATCTCTTAGATCTCTCAGGTAGACAGCGCAGCTTCATCTCCAATGCCCCTTCTCTTGGCAATAAATGCAAATTGACTCTTTTGGAACAGCACACGAAACTACTTCAGACTTTGCCTTTCTCTTATGATCAAACTTTTCGACCATAGCATGCCTTTCGTTGCCATTGCCTATGTCCATAGAGGTCTGGAAGGCAGATTCACCAATCAACTTTGCTTTTCCAGTGCGCCAAATCATCGTTGATTCAGTATCAATAAGCAAATAGGTGAGATCGATGAGGGTCACGTCGTGGTCTATCATATAGTACTCTCTTACGAACTCACTATATGAGTCAGGAAGCGACTGAAGAACCCTGTCAACAGCCAGCTCCTCACAGACAACGGATCCCAACATTCTTAACCTATTAATGTGTGACTTCATCTCTAAGACGTGTGCACACACTGACTTTCCTTCTTCATGTTTACTTGCCAAAAGGGCTTGAGTGAGTTTGAACTTTTCAAGCCTTTGAACTTGTGGGTTAGGGAGAACAATAGGAGGAGGTGGAGGAAGTGAAGTATGATCTTGTGTTCCTTGATCGAATCGTGGAATATCATCTTCATGTGGAAAGCTTGTTCCACGGAATTTGGGAAGACCATAGTTGTCATACTTTGACATCTACAAAACGGGATAAAAACAAGTTAGTTGATTGATTGAGTCCTTAATAAATCACCCAAATGAGATATTAAGGCTAGGACCCAACACAATATTCCACAACTTGGGAGAGGGATGTCGTAACCCAAATTGCAGAACATTTGAAGGTAAGTGAATGACAATTCACTAATTTTGCACTATGAAAAATGAAACAGAGATTAGGTTTTAAATGTACTGAAAAAAACTCCTAGATCCTTTGAGATTCATTGAACTTTTCAATGGCATGTTTAAATCTCGATATGCCCCTCGATTTGTGACTGGGATGTTGAGGATCACAAAACACGGTGTGAATAACCATGCAAACTTACATGGTGCCCCTAATTTTACAGTCACCTATTCGATGTTCCGATTAACCACACACGCTCTACCGAACTATGACAAACATTGAGTCACCCTTTGCTACCTTTGCTTAGAACCATTTAGTGTGCCGGTTAACCACACACGCTCCACTAACGTCTTCGCAAGGGTACAAAGTGTAATTTCATGGAATTGCATCCAATTCACTTTTGCCTAAAGTAACTAAGATTGTGCATTTTGTAAAAAAAACATTTAGTTACTTTATACTTCATTATACTTTTAATGCAAAGGGTTTGCCATATCCTACCCGTTCGGCTAACGACCCTCCATCAATCAAGGAAGCAGTGGGTAAAAGTGGACACCCATTAAATGGCCATTTTATAGGCCATAACCTTATACCCCCCCCCCCCTTATAGATCGGCTTTGTGAATGAGGCCTACTAACGGTAAGACTAACGGTTTAAGTTATACATATATAGTATTAGACTTTTAATGTTATATATAGTATAAGGGTGTATTTTACACTTTTAAAATACAAGGTGGTCTAATTTAATAAATTATACTTTTAATTTAATTAAATGTAAACCATATCACTATGGATTTATTAATTCTCTTTTAATTATACACTTAATTAATTTAATACAACCATAAGGGTGCAATTTGAACTTATTCAAAAATTAGGGTTTTAGAATTTAACATTTTAAAATTAAACTTTTAATTAAAGTTTAAATTCCAAAACTTGAGGGCAAGTATTGAAACATTTCGAATCATTAGGGTTTAGAATTTAAATATTTCAAAATTAAACTTTTTAATCAAAAAAATTTTAATTCCAAAACTTGAGGGCAAGTTTTGAAACCTTTCAAAACTATTAGATCAAAATATAAATAAGGCAATTAAACAATTAATTGGTGATTATCTAATAATTATGACCTAATTCAATTTCATGTAAGATAATGATCAAATAATTCAAATAATTTAACATTAATCAAATAAGGTAACAATTATCTAATTAGATGACCAAAATGTTTTATTTTGACAAAGATAATCCTAAGGAATTAATAAAATTCATATTTTATTAATTTGAAACAATTATGGCAATTATCCTAAGTCATAATTGGCAAAAAAAATCCGAAAATCTGTCGGTCTGACAGCCAGACTCGTTGAGTCACCATATGGACTCGCCGAGTTAATCTTACTTGACGAGTCCACATTGGGACTCGATGAGTTTGTCAGGCAGATGGCTAAAAACACGACTTTGCAATCAAGAATGAAACACAAGGAATCAATACAATAGAAACCAACCTGTCTCTGATACCACTGATGGGTTTTAGCCATAAGAACATCCTATGTGCTCATGCAAACCCTAATGCTTGGATCTAGGTGTCTCTATTGTACATGAATTTATCCAAGACTTTCAACCCTAGATCTAGCATGTGATAATCGATATTAACATAAGAATAGGGTTTAGATCTTACCTTGATTGTTATGTAGCAATAACAATCGCAAATCCTCCTTGTAATGGCTTCAGAAAGCTTAGAGTCACAAGTGTCACTCCTCTAATGGCTCACAAACACCAAGAGAAAGAGGATGAAGAATGAGAAAAGGAGAGACACCCAAAAACGGCTGGAAACCCTAAGGAATTAGTTAGCCACATTTTTGGTGCCCTAAGGGTCCTTAAATATGTGAGGCTATTAGGTTATCTAACAAGGAAACCCTAATTTGACTGCTTAGGCCCTAAGCAGCCCATGGACTCCCTCCTTAGAGACCTTGGACGATTTCTAATGGGTTTCCCCGTAGAATTCGTCCACTCCATCCTCTATGAAGTCCATTAGCCTAATATTCAACTATCACACAATTGACAGTTATAGTCCCCTTTATTTAATTAATGTCTTTTAGCCACAAAATTAATTCTTAATTAATTATTTACTAATATTAATTAAAAAATATGATTTCTCCTTTAATATATTATTCTCATAATATTTTAATGAATCATAATTAATCCTCTCTCTCTCCATAATTCATCCAATCAAGTTGCTTTGGTGAAGGCAACCCAAAAGGACCATGCACCATCGGGTCAAGTACATACCAAAATAGTTACGGTCTTAGACACTAATCCAACACTAAGGACCTTGGAGAGTCCAGATCTGATGTTGCAAACTTTAGATCGTGATCCATGCAAGCACTAGCCACAAATGTGCTAGAAAAGGCCATGAAGCTCAAGATGAAGGGATCTATCAAATGAATGTTGAAGGTAACAACTTGTTACCTTCTATTAGCTGCCAAACTGAAGTAGATGTTGGATCTAAACTATCCTCCTTATTCCTTGCTTCCAATCTTCCAAGATATGCACCACAAAACAACCTTAAGCTTCACAATGCTCAAGAAATGGAGTTGGGTGGGTATGGTTTCGTTTCTGGACTTGAGAGGGGTATTAAGGGGGCTGAGTGAGAGGCCTCATGTTCTTTAAATAGGGTACAAGGCCCGAATTTAGGGTTTCCCAAACCTTGGCCAACTCGCCGAGTCGGTCCACCGACTCGTCGAGTTAGTCACTTAATCAGTGACCCAAACTGCGCCCCTACTCGTCGAGTTCTTCCCTGGACTCAAAGAGTAGACCTCTTGATTTGAGGTTTTTCTTTCCTTTCTTGACCTTCATAATTCTGGATGTTACAATTCTCCTCCACTTAAACTAGAATTCGTCCTCGAAGTCCGCCACATGTGCTACCATGCAACCTCTAACCACATACCTATACGATACGTACTTCGCCTGCTCGTCCAATCCTTGGAGGGCCGCTTCCTTTGGCCTTCCGTTCGGTCACTCGGCCAAACTAATCCTCGAAGATAACAATCTCGAGATCACTTTAATCACCAATAATCCTGAGAACACGACTCTTACTCGAATGAAAATCCTTTCAGTACTCCCCAGGTATTTATGTTGAACATCCTAGGGGTTTACCCCTTCTTTTCCTGCACGTAGACTGGCCTTCCCAAGGCAACTTCCGTAACAGCAACCTTCTCGACCCCTGAGTAGCGCAAACCCTTTGCTATACCAAATCTCCAATCACTCCTAGTACTGGTTCCTTTGCTGTAAAACACTAAATGCTTTCTCTTATCACGCCTCAGTGCTGAACGCCCAACCCGGTGGATGGATCAGATAATCCTTCGAGTAAAAGATTCGTTCCTGCAACAGTTAGACTCCGACGAGAGCTGCGCAACAGAATCAAGTCCTTCCCTCTGAGATTATTTAAACCTACTGTGAGAGGCGTCACACCACTCGATCAACTAACTGCTCCATACTAGAATTCCCTTATCGCTACCCCTTTCCGAAAACTCTGCTGCCTCTTATCCGCTTTCCAGATGAACCGAGACCTCCCTAGTCTCAACTTACCTATGGGCTATCTAGAAATACTGGATTCTGCCCGATTACCGGACCCAATCATCTTGTGGCCTTCCCACATCCGTGTGGCCTGCCCTACCCGATTTAACCTATCTAAGAAACTCCACAAGCGAGTCACACGTCTGATACATTCTTACTACAAAATCGGGACCGACAAATGCTACGGGCCACCCTACAGTCTCATGCTTCCATATAAATTGACCACCAATGAATGCTATGGGCCACCCCGTAATCTTACTATACCATTATACTAACAGCTAACTGACGAGTGCTACGGGCCACCCCACAGTCTTATGATACCACTATACTACTGGCTAACTAACGATTGCTACGGGCCACCCCACAGTCTTACAATACCAATGATATGGGCCACACCGCAGTCTTGTTATGCTAATATACGAATGTTACGGGTCACACTGCAGTCTTACCATACTAATATACGAATGCTACGGGCCACACCGCAGTCTTACAACGTCCCTACTCTATCTACCAACTAGTGAATGCTATGGGCCACCCCCGATTCTTACAACACTTCTACACTATCTGCTAACCAATGCTACGAGCCACCCTGCAGTATTGCCACATTTCTTCTGTTATCTGGCCCCTGGTGAAAGCTACGTCTAAACCGCAGTCTTACAACACTTTCCCCAATGATTGGCTGCTAGTGAATGCTACGGCTATCCCACAATCTTACAACACTTTCCACGCTAACTGGCTGCTAGTGAATGCTACGACAATCCCGCAGTCTCACAATACCTTCCACGCTGACTGGCTGGTAGTGAATGCTACAGTCATCCCGCAGTCTTACAACACCTTCCACGCTGACTGGCTGCTAGTGAATGCTACGGCCATCCCGCAGTCTTACAACACTTTCCATGCTGACTACTAATCTGAACATCCCCCATAATCGAGCATACAAGCACAATCTAGTACCCCAAGCTATACTCATATCCTGACTGAAATTCCCAACCAAATTTTCTGAAACCTGCTATCAGACATCCCGAGAATGCGATCTCACCATTGGCAAGTTTTCTAAACTTCCAATTCACACTATCCTCAGTTCATACAGCCACCTGGGCTGTCTTTCTCCTTGACAAGAAGGTCAAACTTATCCCATTTTCAAAACCGCTCCTGCTTCTGAGTACAAGATCGTTTCTCCCCTACTATGCTTCGACTAAGTCTTCATGGCACGCAAAAATCGGATGATTTCCATTCGTACCTCCCTTACACGATAGGCACGCTAACTACCAACGCCTAATCTTTCTAGTGATTGTGACATCCCCAATTTCACGGCCAGAAAAGACCGATTTT
The DNA here is from genome assembly GCF_051521515.1 of Lactuca serriola. Lineage (NCBI taxonomy): Eukaryota > Viridiplantae > Streptophyta > Magnoliopsida > Asterales > Asteraceae > Lactuca > Lactuca serriola. The sequence goes on along the minus strand of NC_136413.1, from coordinate 66,142,551 downwards.
ATGCTTTGTTTTTAAAATCAGAGTAATCTTTTAAAGAAACAGTTGCGGAATTTGTTCCCAAAACAAAATATGATAAGAATTTATCAAAGCATTTTTTTCAATGAAATGTATTTTCATTATATATCAAAATCTCAGGATGTCATGTTCAATACAGACCAAAAGCATAAACATAACAAAATAGACCTTACAACAGTTATTTATAACTACTGGCCTATAATCCAAAATCTCTCGTTATGTTATCCAACTTATACTCTCGTGCCATAACCTGTAATACAAAGAAAACTGAGAGGGTCAGGCTTGGGAGCCTGATGAGAATATAGGGTTTTCAACCCACAATAATATAATTATTATATTCAATCATCAAACAATCAACCCAATTACCCATCCCCATTATCTTCTTTATTTCTTAAGGTTTTACCCTAAGAATCAACTATCCTTTATTCATTCGTTCCTAAGGAATTGGCACGAAGTCCATTGCTGCCAAAGTTTATCTATCAGGTACTAAGTCCATAGTTACCAACATTTATCTCTCAGGTACTAAATCAATAGATATCAAGCGCTAACTCCATAGTCACCAAGGTTCACTTAACAGGCGTTAACTCCATAGTCACCAAGGTTTATACAATAGGCGCTAACTCCATAGTCACCAAGGTTTATACAATAGGCGCTAACTCCATAGCCACCAAGGTTTATACAATAGGTGCTAACTCCATAGTCACCAAGGTTTATACAATAGGCACTAACTCTATAGTCACCAAGGTTTATACAATAGGCGCTAACTCCATAGTCACCAAGGTTTATACAATAGGCGCTAAGACAATAGCTGCCAGGGTTCTTTGTTAGGCACTAAGACAATAGCTACCAGAGTTCTTTATTAGGCACTAAGACAATAGCTTCCAAGGTTCTTTGTTAGGCACTAAGACAATAGCTGCCAAGGTTCTTTATTAGGCACTACGACAATAGTTGCCAAGGTTCTTTGTTAGGCACTAAGACAATAGCTACCAGGGTTCACTAATACCATCTTTCATCACACACCAACTATATCATCTACCCGTGTTCTACCCAACATATTTGTAGATATAAATACATATACAGTTTAACTCATTTAAAAACTATATAAAACATCCATACCACAATCATCTCAAATAAACAACAATATATAAACACATAGCACGTATTTCATAGCAAATACTTCATATTTATGTGTTAGAAGAAAGTAACTATACACTCACACATATAAACAACAATATATATACACATAGCATGTATTTTAAAAAATACTTCATATCTATGTGTAAGATGAAAATGACTATACACTCACTTGATCAGAAGATGATCGGACATCACTACGGATTGTAGAAGTAGTATTCTTCGGTAGATCTGGAAGATCTTCACAAAAATTGGCTTCTCGCGGGCAGAGCTTTGGCACGGGAATTTTACTTATGGGGATCTTCGGGGCTTCGAGACTTGCTTCGGGGATCGGGAATGATACTGGGGCTTCGGGATATTTCTTGCACGCAAAACGGGGTAAAAACGAGTGAGAGAGAAGAGTTTGAACAAAAGAAATCGGTAGCCATCCACATCTATTTATAGGGTGCTGAAACCTCGATTACGCTGGGCTTAAATCTAGGTACGCTGGGCGTACCAAGCCTTACGCTGGGCGTACGCAACGTCATTCCATGCATATGTACACGAGTGACATCATTGCATGCGTAGCTGAGGCGGTTCCGGGTACGTTGGGCGTCCTCCAAAATTACGTTGGGCGTACTCGATTAAGCAGACTTCAAAATTGCGTAAATTTCGCACACGAGCTCCGTTTTCGACGTTCTTTATATCCACGCGTAGGTGAGACTACGCTCTACAACTTTCGCTTAGACTCTGTCGGCTAATTTTGACATATTTTTTTATTATTTATTTTTAGTAGGCCGGGACAGGAAAACTCCGTTATAAATTCATACTTCTTCATCCGACGTCCGTTTTCGTCTGTCTTTTCACCATTGCACTACTATCAATGAGACATTTAATTCTCATTTAGATTGTTTATACCAACAATCACTTGATCTCGAATTCGAGTTTCGGGCTGCATACTGCTAAGTTGAAACTTAGAAAAATCATAACTTCCTCATACAAAGTCAGATTTGGGCATTCTTTTATGCACGCTCTCGGTTTAACGAACTCTACAACATTCATTTAGATCACTAAGGCTAAATATCGCTTTATCGTAAATTCACTTTTTACGTCATTCAGCGTCGTGCCAGTTTTGTCGCGAAACTTCGACAGGTCATAACTTCTTCGTTATAACTCGGATTTCGGCGTTCTTTATATGTACGGGATCCTTGTAACATATACTACAACTTATTTAAGATTACTCCTTCTAAATAATCTTTCATAAAAAAGTCATTTTTGACGCTTATCGTCTCTAAATTGACTAGCCATGATCTACGGGTGTTACAGTGATCCATCACTAGCCCATTCCAAGAGTTGCACAATCACTGAAGACTAGATGAATGCTTCCTGAAATCCCGACACTAATGACCCCAAAAGTTTAACCTGATGTCCTTCTCAACCTTAAAGTTGAATTAGCCGATGCTCAGAACAACTGCTTCTCTTGATGCTTCCAAAAGCAATTACAATCCAAATACAAGCAGGGAAATAACTCATACACACCATTACCCGAGACCGAGGCAAGCACAATCATAATACATATAGAGTCTAAAGGGAAACCGATACATACCTGCAACATTGCCTGTTGTAATTCGGATTCCTCGTCTGTCACTACAAGGCCCTACCCTCCGCCCATCCGCAATCCTCAAAGTAGTCGGGGCAGTCGCACTCCCTGCTCCTCCCCTCATCGTCGGGCAGTCGGCCTTCTTGTGGCCCACCTGATTACAGTGAAAACATAGTGGGCTTGCCCCCTATGGGCAGTCCCTGCTGACGTGACCATCCCTGCCACACTTGTAGCAGCCTGAACCCCTGGAACGACAAGCTCCCTCGTGTAGTTTCCCGCATGTGCTGCACTGACTTCGGCCCAACCGACCTACCACTCGTTGATCTAAAGTTTTGGGTCTCTTCCCGAGACCCTCCAAAGTATATATCTGATCTGACCTCCTCTTTGCAATGTGCTCCAAATCAATCTCCCTCTCCCACGCCCTGGAAATCATAGAATCCATGGTCGGGCATGCCGAATAGCTGACATGCTCCCGAATATCAGCTCTCAACATGTCATGATAATGGGTCTTCCGCATCCCTTCATCTCCCGCGTATTGAGGCACCAACACTCTGAGATTATTCAACCCTGTTCACATGTGACTTAATGTATTTATCTAGCAGTTAACTCCCATCACTCGAAGTCCCACAAATCACAAAACAAGTAGCATTCAGACAAACGGAAATATCTAAACAAACAAGCCACTCAATCCTCTTACCAGGAATCTATACTATCATGTAATTCAAAGGCACATACAATCAGGCATAACCCTAACAGGCCATCCTACTACTGGTTATCAGTTCTAGCATGCAGATCTATAAGCTCATATAAGCATACACATGCATCTCTCCTAGATCCTTAACTCTAATCTAGCATGCGAATCAAATAATCATATCATATCATATAATGACCATGTATTGGTATTTTGGGAACCACTTACTTGAGCTCGGCCGATTGCATGCATCACACCCCTTTCTTTTCAAAGCCCTTTTCTCTTTTCAAATTCCGTTCAAAATTCTTTTATTAATTTTTTTTTGAAAATTTTCATACCAAGTCCTCAGTTTAAGTCCAGACACACCCAAGAGTGTGCCTGAATCCCTCAAACCAAGGATCTGATACCAACTTGTAACATCCCAAAATTCAAGGCCAAAAATTTCATTTTTAATATAAGGAAACCGTTAATAACTTTGTTCCAGACATTGAAAATATTTCAGTTAAAACGAATATCGGAGTCTAATCCCAAAGATCACATAATGCGGAATGACATGGGTGAGTGCGTTGCGATGGTCTCGAGCTCCTTTTTCTTTAAAACTGAAGGTACCTGAAACCAAAACTGTAAAACATAAGCATGAAGCTTAGTGAGTTCTCCAAGTACCACATACCATACATATCAACTCGGCCATACATTCCATACATATTGTGAGCCATACATATCAAACTTATCCATAATCAAGTAAGGTGCTATGTGCCAAACATAGTATTGTTGTTATGCCACGGGCCGCACGTGGTCTTTCTTGTCAAGCCTGGAGCCACTCCCTGGGTCTTAAAGACAAGTGCCAAGGTCCACCCCCTGGTCTTCCATGCAAGCATCACAAAGACAACTAGCATACGTAGTAATCTACTTGGCTAATCAGCATACAGTGTGCCAGGAGCCACCTCTCGGTCTTTTACTCATAATAGCATACAATGTGTCGGGATCCACCTCCTGGTCTTTCATACATAATGCCTAGGGCTAACCCCGGGTCTTCCCACTATACATAATATCATGCAGTGTGCCAGGAGCCACCTCCTAGTCTTTCATATATAATTCCTAGGGCTACCCCCGGGGTCTTCCTACTATACATAGACTAAATGGGTCGCCATTGTGGCCGTAGACCCATATAACCAATGAGGAGACTCACCTTGCACTGCTGAGGACTAGTTGAACACTTCTGGGTGCTAACCGGCAGCTCCTGGGCTGTTGATCCTTCAGCTCCCCGAACTATCAATAGCCAAAATAAGACTTAGACTACAATACCCTTAAAAGTCAAACTAGGTCAAAATTGGTCAAAGTCAACATCCAGTTGACTTGACTCGCCGAGTTGGTCCACCAACTCGCCGAGTCCCTATTCTTTCAAAATGATACAACCCCCCAACTCTACTCGTCGAGTCTAGCAAGAACTCGACAAGTTCACCTTCAACCATAACATCGGGATCATCTTCAACCGACTCGCCAAGTTCATCCTTGAACTCGTCGAGTCCATCTTCATCATATGAATGTATCTAGTCTATGACTCGCTGAGTTCTATAAACAACTCGTCGAGTCCATCTTTGTGGGTTGGGAGATTGCCTTGGACTCGCCGAGTTCATCCTTGAACTCGTCGAGTATGATGATCTTCAAGTCCATAATGAACCCAACTGGCCGAGTCCTCTAGATCCAGCTACCTCACACTGAAACAGGAATATTGGGGGAACCAAGACCCACCTCGCCGAGTCCAAAGAAAAAGTCGTCGAGTCCCCTAAGGTACAACTCTATACAGACGATTTCCAAGCCAAACAGCTTCTCCCAAAGGTAGACCCAACCTCCTATAGCATTCTTTCCACGTAAAGTTGCAACCTTTACGTATGAATAATTCCCAAAAGCCAACATTAAGATACAAGGAAGACTTTTGCTATGGAGGAGGGCTTCAAGCCTTAAAAGCTTGAGACTTTAATGCACTAAGGACCTTGGAGAGTCCTGATCTGAAGTTGCAAACTTCAGATCGTGCTCCATGCAAGCACTAGCCACAAATGTGCTAGAAAAGGCCATGAAGCTCAAGATGAAGGGATCTATCAAATGAATGCTCAAGGTAAAAACTTGTTACCTTCTATTAGCTTCCAAACTGAAGTAGATGTTGGATCTAAACTCTCCTCCTCGTTCCTTACTTCCAATCTTCCAAGATATGCACCACAAAACAACCTTAAGCTTCACAATGCTCAAGAAATGGAGTTGGGTGGCTAGGGTTTCGTTTCTGAACTTGAGGGGTAGTAAGGGGGCTGAGTGAGAGGCCTCATGTTATTTAAATGGGGTACAAGGCCTAAATTTAGGGTTTCCAAACCCTGGCCAACTCGTCGAGTCGGTCCACCGACTCATCGAGTTGGTCACTTAATCCGCGACCCAAACTGCACCCCTACTCGTCGAGTTCCTCCCTAGACTCGACGAGTAGACCTCTTGACTTGGGGTTTTTCTTCCCTTTATTGACCTTCACAATTACGGATGTTACATCTTGAGCTATCTAAATTAAACTATATATGGACCCTAGGACATCTACTCAACGATCCACTGATATCATCAATACCTTAATCAAGCAGACGTGACAACTCTACTAGCACCATATTATCCTAGCTTATCACATAATCATATTGTTAAGGCGAGGATCCTAGAATCACATTCAAGATCCTCTAAACCTCAGGATCCTTAAACGTGTCTCAGGATCCTGATTATTATCGTTATTATTTACTAACACCTATAACGATTATAATCTCATTTCTTATTGACACATGTGCAGTATTAGTTAATGAAAGACTTATTCTCAAAAAAGAATCGTCTGAACAAGGCAAAAGACCAGAATACCATGTCAAACAACATTTATATGTTGATTCTTGGAGGATCCCAACATTATTGGACTTCTTGTTATTAGGATTAGACTATAAATAACACTTGTATTACACACACAACACACAATTACCTCACCTACGCTCCACTAACGACATACTAAAGTATGACGTGTGGTTTAATGGATTAGCATACTTTTCACATTTTTCCTAAAGTAACTAAAGTGGGATTTAAGAAAAAAAAAGCTCTGATACTTTTATATCATTATACTTTTAATGAGATTATGTCCTATCATATTCGTTCATCTAACGACCCTCCACCACACAGGAGAGCGATGGGTGAGATTCGACACCCATTCAACGATCATTTTAAAGGCTACTTCCTTATACCCTCTTTATAGCATGGTTTCGTGAATGAGGCATAGTAGCGATCTAACCAACTTGTCTTATAAATATAGTAATTAACTTTTAATGGTGTGTGTGTGTGTGTGTATATATATATATATATATATATATATATATATGTATATATGTATATATGTATAAACTTTTCAAAATATGAGGTTTAAATATTAATTATTTAAATTAAAAATTTTAATTATTTAATATTAACCAGTTATGATTTATCTTTATATTATAATTAAACAATCAATTAAATTATTATGGATTAAATAATTATTTACAACTAACCAATTAAAAAAATAATTAATCCTACTCTAAAGCCCCCTAATTTTCAAAAATAGGGCTAGGGTTTATCAAGTTTTAATTGTTCAAATTTTCAGGCTTTTAAAATAACAAATAAGGAAACAAGGTAAACCCTAAAAGGCTCTTAAATTTTTGAAAAAAGGGTTAATGGGAGCTATGGTTTCAAGAAACCCAGCAATTTTCGAAAATTCTAAAAGCGGAGGCTAGGGTTCCAAGAACCCTAGCAATTTTCGAAAATACCTTCCTTAGGATTTAATTTCTATAAACCCTAATCTTTTATCTATTCAACATTGTGCCAGATCAATTGAAAACCTCTGACTCTGATACCACTGATAGGTTTTATAGGTTACAAAAAAAATGTGGTGGAAAAACTTAACCCTAAGTTCACATGCATCCTATTGAATCTAAGTTTTCTCAATTGATTGCAACAAACAATTGAACATCAAGAACCTTAGGAGTGCCTTATTATTTTCGAAAATCACAAAGGGTTTTAGGGTTTACATACATCTTGATTATTGTAGTGAATAATCAAACACTTCCTTGTTGACCAAGCACCAGAAATCGTGTGCCTCTAATAGTTTGTACCCAAACCCTATCTATAGAAGACTTGAAAGGAGCGAGGAGGGAGGAAGGAAACTTTCAAATCTAAGGCTCTTAGAATTAGTGTCTGAAATTATGAACCCCATAAATGGTTTATATAGGTGAGTAAGGAGTCTAGGATAAGGCAGGTTTTCTTAAATAACCATTATCTCTTTTCTTGCTCCCTAAGGCTTCCAAGAAACCCTACGAACCTCCAACCCCCCCCCCCCTCATGTGGGAAGGTTCTGGAATTCTTCAATGTTCAAGTTTTGAACTTTGTTACCTTTAGTCCTTATACTTTTAACTAATCCAAAAATTAATTTCTAATTAATTATTACTTATATAATAATATTTCTAATAAATATATTATTCTCATAATATATCAATAAATTATTTATTGGCGTTCTCCAACCGTCGAGGATTAGGGCATTAATCGGGAATTTAGGATTAATCAGCCTTGGCGGGATTAATCGGTCAACAAAAGTCAACAAAAGTCAAAAAAATCAAAAAAGTCAAAAAATAAAAAAAAAGTCAAAAAAAGGTCAAAAAAAAATTTTAAAAATTCAAAAAAAAACCAACTTTCTTTTTTTACTCCAAAATTTTTAAAATTTTAAAATTTCAAATATTATACCAAAATGTTCATATTTTCGTATTTCCAAATTTCCAAATTACAATTTTTCTTATTTTCTAATTTTGAAGTACTTGTTTTTTTAATATATATTAATATTTAATTAATTTTAATATTTTATTAATAATCTATGGTCCCTGATTAATCCTCGATTAATCTCTGCCAAGACCGATTAATCCCTTAACACCAGTCAACCGTCGAACTACCGTCAAATGATTTTTACAACTTTGCTATTTATTAATCTTATAATAAACAAATAAATTAACCTTTCTCTCCAAAAAGTCACTCTGTCAATTATTAGGTTTGAGGGCAACCCAGCAATACTTTGCTTTTACTTCAAGTATATATCAATTTAGTTATTGGCTTAAACACCTAATCCAATAATATATATATATATATATATATATATATATATATATATATATATATATATATATATATATATATATATGGAGAGAGAGAGAGAGAGAGACATCAACATTTTACAACGAGCCTCGGTAAGTATCAGAGAATTTTGCCTTAAATTTAGGAGTTTTGAAATCAGAAAGAAGATAGACATTCTTGAAAAGGTTTGTCATCTATTATCATATTCATTATACCTAATACTTTACATATATAAATATTAGTATTATATGAAATTTAAATTAATGAAAACTGAAAACAAAAAAAAAACAAAAACAAAGAAAAAAACAAAAAAAAATGACAAATAGATATAATTTATTTAAAAAATATCACAAAATGACATGTGTCAAACCTTGTGAGAAAGTGACATGTAGCAAAAAAGATCTTGATTTATTAGAGTAGATATATGAAACTATTATGTTAAATTATAACTAAATAATTAGTATGTTTTCTTGATTGTGTAAAATAAATTAACATATTGTTATTTTCTTATTTAAAATATACAATATCATAATTATATTATCAACAATACTCATCGTACATACTGATATTTAGCAAAATGCATTAAAAATGAATCAATAATGCTAGATTACTTCTTACTAGACTTTAAATCATACTTAATCTATTTCCTGGATCTCTTTGACAATCTCACTAGTTCCCTCGATGCCACGAGGGGCGATCTTAGAGAGTGTCGATGTTTGCTGTTGTGGAATAATCTCAGTGGAGTTCATTTGAGTAACTATGTGTGGGATTGGACTATCATGAGGTGTTTGGGATTGTCTTCTTCTATTCTGTTTCACCTCCTGGTGCCATTGCTTAATCATTTCCCTCGTTTGATCTTGTAGCACTGCACTTTTAAACCTTGAACCCATCTGTGAATTAGAATTATTATTCTACCGATCAATTGGAATTTTATCATATATTAGCTACTAAGTAAAAAGGTATAAACAAAAACTTTATTCAATGGTTACTAAAATAGAATAAGAACCTGAGTCACAAGAGCATAAAGGGGAAGAGTAATGTAGCTACAAATAACTTGAACAATCACCCTAGAGACAACAATGTCAAAAACATATTTTAGTTTTGGTGCAATATTGGATTTGTTTAAACTTTGGTGGCAAAATCTCACACTCTTAAATTTTGAAGACCAAAGTGGTTAGATATAATTCTTGAGGGTAGTGAATGGTACTTTGTGTAACTTACGCTAACAAAATCCTTGCGACTACTATAGATTTTGTTTCATGGAAGCATGAGTCTATCCCATACTGTAACTGCAAAATGATGATACAAGTGTAAAATTATATAACAATAACAACAAGGAGTTATTATATAATCTTTAGACCATAGTTATTTAGATTAAACAAAAAATAGTTGTATGTTATATATAATATAACTTCTTTACAAGTTACAACACATATCATATGTATGTTGTTAAGATTGTATTCTGTGTGTTATCATTTAAAGTTCATGGAAAACAAATTTACCGTAACCCATATGATAAAAGCAACCTCAAATACATTCTGCAATATAGATTTATAGGAAACATATATATAATGAGATCAAACTTGTAATAATCATGATTATTGATACAAGAGATTAAATTATTACCATAAAAAGTGTGTAGTGCAAGAGAGTTAGGACAAATTGAGGTTTACTAAACCAGAAGAGATTGTCATTAGGTGTAACCAAAGGGGCTCCTATGATCACTTTGTTTTGCTCCTTTAACTGTAACGCCATTCTTGCCACGATCACTTGTAATTTGGTTCCAACGACCAAAACTATCTATCATGTTAAAAAAACCATAAAGACTAATCATTAATTAGTTGGGATAAAAAAAGAAATCAAATAAGGAAACAATAGACTCTAAGATGGGTGGTGCATAAGGTAAAACTTACAATGAGTGGAAGGAAAGATACCCATAGATACATATGCCAACCTAATTTGCATGTTCGTATAGTATTATTAGTTTCGTGAATTAGAGTTCTAATGAGACTAATTATGATTGAGAGGGTGTTTAGCTAAGCTTATTAAAAATGATAATCACTTTTTAACTTATAGCTTATTAGCTTATAATGGTGTCAAAATAGAGTTTAAAAAAAATGTTTGGATTAGTTTATCCAATGTCAAAACATTATAAGTTGATAAGTTTTTTTTAGTGTTTGGCAAAATGACCAAAAAATGTTTCCTAGAGATGTTGGACGACTATAAGTTATAAAGAGTTTGATAAATTATGTGTTAGTAACTTATCAAAAATGACTTATCTCTGGTTCCATACCATTATAAACTGCTATTGAAAAACAGTCTATCCAAAGATTCATTTTAACTTTTACTGATATGAAACCGATAATAAATTAAAAAAAAAGAGTAAATTACACGAATGGTCCCTGTGGTTTAGGGTAATTTGCGCGTTTGCTCCCTAACTTTTCTTTTTAACTGGGACCGTCCCTACTGTTTACTTTTATTGCGTGCTTGGTCCCTATCACCCTAAAAAGGACTATTTTGCCCTTAATATTAATTTTTAATTATTTTATTTATTATATAAATTTATATTATTAATTTATTAAAATAATTATTTAACAAATTAAATCCATTACTACCCCAAGTCTCTTTCTCACGTCCTCTTCACCTCCAGCACCATCTCTGTCACTCTACCGGATCTCTGGCACTCTTACCGGAGCCACCATCACCTTTTACTCCGGCGACTCCATGGTTCCTTAGGTCTGATGACCGCCAACACACCTTTGCGGAAATCCATATATCCTCACAACCTCACCTTCTTGCTCGTTGTTTTCATCAACAACCATCAGTACCAAACCTTTCTTCTTCATCCTCCTTTATTTTTTTTTCTCTCTTTCTTCGAGTTTTTGAAATCGTTTTTGCCGAATTCTGGATTTAATTTTACCTCCTCTATCATTTTTCCTCACCCTCCTTCATTCCCCTCGTTTCCTATAAAATTCAAAACCCTAGCCAACTTTAATCTTCAAAATCAAGCATCGGTGTTCCTTCTCTGTGATTCAAGAACCCTCACATTCCTCCACCGCTGTTTCCCTTCCACCACTTTATATCCCCTCCCTCTCCTTCGACATTGATAAAGAAATCAATTTATGCCCAACACCCGTCAATTTTAAAGGTGAGAAATCGATTTCGGATTTATCCTGTTGAGCTAGTGTGATAGGTATCTAATTCCTCCAATGATATGTATCTAATCAGATTAGTTCTTCGTTTGTAAGATCCTCTTGTGTGCTTACACTTTTCTTTCTGTCAAATTCAGTTGGTTTGGATGGATCTAGTACCTAAATGTGATCAGATTTTGTCGTTTTTTTTATATGAAATCTGATTCAAATACATTTGGGTTTAGATTGAATTTTGGGAGAGCAAACATGGTCGCTTTTTGATTGATTTCTGGTTTTTAGGTTTTAATAATGACTTTGAGGATTAAATTTTTGATTTCATCAGGTTCTAGATTAATTTTCGAGAGAATATGGGAGATTAGCCAGAACGGTGGTAGTCGTCGGTGGTGGATTGGGAGTGACCAATGATGATGGTCGGAGGTGACGAGGTTGGTGGTGGAGGTGATCTTGTAGATGGGCAATAACTTTGAGGGTGTGGAGTAGTAAGAGACTTATTTTGTTAAATAATATTTGAATAAATTAATAATATAAATAATTATATAATAAATAAAATAACTAAAAATTAATATTAAGGGCAAAATAGTCTTTTTAATGATGGCAAGGACCAAACGCACAATAAAAGTAAACAGTAGGGATGGTCCGAGTTAAAAAGAAAAGTTTGAGACCAAACGCACAAGTTAGCTTAAACCATAGGGACCATTCGTGTAATTTACTCAAAAAAAAACTCATTTTTTAAGCTTTAGCCAAACACCCTGTAACAAAATATGTTAGAGGTTTATGCGTACCATGAACGTCGATTAACATGAATATCACGAGCAAAAACCGCATGAGAGGACTGTCAAGATGGTGAAAAAGTTAATTATGTTAAAGAAAAACAATAATTATGCACTTTTTCATTTTCTTTAAACTTAAATGCATAGCATTTTTCTTGAAAGTCAATAAAAATAGTCATAAAGAAAGAAAGTGATACGTATGAAAATTACTGCAGTTTAGAATTAATGACTTAAATACATATTTGAAAAGTAGTGAATTTCAATTTTTCAATACTCGAAGGACTTTGATGTGATTTACAAAGTATATGGAATAGGGGTTTGTTATGCAAGTCAGATAAATTGTAGGGGTTATTATTGGACAACTTACCTTATGCCAACTACAAGTTTAAAGTCGTCTTCCAATGAACGTTGTATGTACTTGAGGAAGTTGAAAGAGCTGCTTCTTGATAAATGAGCCTACCATTTGTATATTTAAATAAATAAATCTCGATCTTTTATATATAAAAAGGTGGTATCTATACACATACTCACCGAAATAAATCCATGACGCAAAGTGAAATAGTCAACTTTAGCTACCGAATGAAAGAATTGCCGAAAGAAACATTTCTGTTTCAATGTACGCAAAACGTTTATCATTAATTATCTTGAAACATGACATACTTTAGATATGCCATCATTTGGTTAAACTTACAATCCATAATAGAATTGGCGTGTCAACTGGATCATTCATATGCCTTTGTCCAAATGTCGTTTGTCTAGTGAATCTAAACCGGTGAGGATCTATGTCAAAATTAAACATGACATGTAGTTACTGTTTGATGACATACATTAATAATTATGCAACTCATTTTTGTTTAGGATTCAAAATTATTATATTTTCATATAAGATAAAAAGGACACACTAATTACTAAAGTGACAATGACATGATCCCAATGGATAATTTTGATAATAATTTTAAAAATATTAAAAAAGCATATCAAACTACTACAAATATATTATGTATCAAACATTCATACGAATGTGTGTATGCAAGGGAGAGAGTGAGAGACCCAGGTCTACCCCAAAATTCTAAAAAAAAAAAAAAAAACAAAAAAAGTTGCATATATATATATATATATATATATATATATATATATATATATATATATATATATATATATATATATATTCAAATGTTTCTCTCATCCATTGTGTGCTACAATACACCAATAAGAATTAAGTAAAAATTAAATACATATTAAATGATATCGATACTTATAATTCCTTTTTATGGAAACTAGTTAAATTCGTCATTAATGTCAACAATAATATTTTTTCAGGATGAATTTATATCTAGAATAAAGATAGTGTATTCTTGTAGAATGAGAATGTATTATAATAGAATACACTCTCGTTCTTCATATTCGATGTAAATTTATTGTATTTTAAGTATCTGATTCCTGAAGCAAAAAACAAATCATACATAAAAACTTAAATGCGAATTCATTCTGAAAGAATGTTATTGCTAACATTAATGAAAAATATAATTAGTTTCCATAAAAAGAGAATTATAATTATAGATATCATTTAATATACACTCAATTATGGAAATCATTTAATATCTTTCTTTATTTAATTAAATAATTATTTAATTTACTAAATTCCTATCAATGCATTATAGCACACAATAAATGTGAGAAACACATTAACCTAGCTCTCTATTGTGTGCATGTAAGATTGATTCTGAACCAATCATTTTAATTATTTTAAGAAACTAATTAATGCATATTAAATGTTGAAAATTTAATTAATACCCATTATATCTTCAATATGTAATATGCATTAATTACTTTCTTAAAATAACTAAAATTATTGGTCCAGAATCAATTCTACATGCACACAATAAATACTTAGAGCAAAATAACCTAACCCTATATATATATATATATATATATATATATATATATATATATATAGATATATATATGCATGTATAAAATACCATTAGCCACCATATATTCAGTTGTTTGAGTTTCTTTTTCCCAAGCTTTCCAACTCCTCATCTGTATAAAAAGTTTTCAGAGAATATAAATAACAACTTTAGGGGAAAGCTCGCTAATCGCAAATTTGGTATCACAAGTCTTTCAACATTGTTACTATCACTTCATAATATTAACATGACAAAACTTCATAAATGGTATCTATGGTATCCTCAAATCTAAAGTTTAGTCTGGTATCCTGAAATCTAAAGTTTAGTCCTTAAGTTTAAAAAATCTTACAGATGGTCCATCTAGTTTAAAAACTTTTAATCAATAGTCCATTACCTACCTAAAAAGACTTTTATACCCTTTTCATTTCTTTTTATTATTAGTTTGAATTAAAATTATTAAAGAAAACAAAAACAAAATAATTAATCTCTCTCTCTCTCTCTCTTCAATAGCCACCACATACATCTCTAGTGACAGGAGAAGCTCTTTTTATCCATCTTGATTAATCCTCCAGATTCTACTGTGGCTAACTAAAAACAACTATGTATAGGTATTTTGTGCAAAATTGACCCAAACCAACTTCCATAATCACTTATCTCATGAAACCCATTTCATATTACCCATAATCGCCTCTTTCTTACTATCTTATAAACAAATCACCAGTTACTCTTTAGAAAGCTGCATATATTTCATTTTTTTCTACTACTGATATTGTTGCTCTGTGAGTGGTGTGCATCTACACCTTCAAAACAATCTGTATAACATTTAATCGCATCCATAGGTTTTCAAATCCAACATCCATTTTTATCTAGTTGATGTGAATAGATCTAGGACCTGGTAGATTTGGTAGTTTGGCGAATGGAAATGGATTTCAATCCAGGAATCAAAGTAGTACCATAATACCTGATTAAAAAAGGCCCTAGATACTTGCTCCTGGTTCAACAATACATTTTCGATCTATAATCTCGTCAATAATGTGAATGCGTACCAGAATCTTCTCAACTTTAGAGTTTATAGGTGTATAACTTTAGAATCTTCTCAATAACCCCAGACTTTTGAAGATTTCAAATGTAAAAAATGAAGTCATGGAACAAACCATGTTGATTTCTTCTAAAAACCCACCCTGATTTGTACATTTGTGTTCATGTGTGTGTCGGTGGTTGTGTGTGAAACCTTCAACTCCCCTTCTTATTCATTTGTTCTAAAACCTGCAACTAGAACCCAACATTATTATTCTATTTTCTTCTTCGATTTTAAACTATAACACAGTGTACACAAACACCCTCATCTACGTGGGTATGTTCGACCGGGAAACAGCGACACACACCCACGTACACATTCAATGTCTGTCGATCATAAGTAGAGGGGATGAGCATAAGAGATCCTAAGAGAAATTAGATACAGTAGGTTTGTAAAGAGAATAAAAAGATACGAGAAAGAAAAGGTGTGACTAAAAGAGAGATGAGTAAATTACACGAATGGTCCCTATGGTTTAAGTTAATTTGCGAGTTTAGTCCCTAATATATTTTTTTAACTCAGAAGGTCCCTACTGCTTGTTTTTGTTACATGCTTGGTCCCTGTCTTACCTAAAAAAAACTATTATGCCATTGGTTTTTTAAAATATTTAAATAAACATACCCCAACCTTAACCCCCCTCACCATACCTTATCTATCCCACAATTTTTTCCTATTTAAATAATAATCTTTTTTAGGTAAGATAGGACAAATCGCGTAACAAAAAGAAATAGTAGGGACCAAGCGCGTAATAAAAACAAACAGTAAGGACTTTCCGAGTTAAAAAAAAATAATAAATTAGGGACCAAGCACGCAAATTACTCCAAACCATAGGGACCATTCGTGTAATTTAGTCAAGAGAGATCAAGAAGGGGAGCGCGTAGCAGTGGTGGCTGGAGGAGTGAGACAGTGATGTGGTGGTGTTATTGTGGTAATGGGGCAGCACAAGGAACCGAGGGTTTGATATGTCTTTCCCTCTCTGGGTCTGCAACTAGTTGCTTCAATCAATACAAATGTTCATATATATATATATATATATATATATATATATATATATATATATATATATATATATATATAGAGAGAGAGAGAGAGAGAGAGAGAGGGGGGGTGGGCCCAATGGATTGTTTACTTTGTTTTCCATTTAAAAAAAATAGAATTAGATAAAAGGAATTTTAAAAATAAATAGAAATGACATATACGTCTCTTTATGTGAGTGAGGGACTATTTGTTAAAAGTTTTGAAACCATCGGGACCATCTATTAGGCTTTTTAAACTTGCGGGCTAAACTTCAGATTTCGAGATACCACAAGGACCATTTATGAAGTTTGGTCTATTAACAACATATTTAGTACCTATACTTTTAAAAAATGAATAAACATATAGAAAGAATACCTTGGCTCTGCCCAATGCCATGGTTGCAACACTATACACTATTTGCATGATAGTCAAAGCACATATGAATGTGTTCAATTGGTTTATTGCCTCTTGTGATATAAATGATATCATCCCCTATGTCAAAATAGCATTGTTAGAACATGTTACACGAAAAAAGTATCTAACACATGTTTTATAAAATATTACATCATAAATAGTTAGTCAAATGAATTTGGTTATCTTATATGATTAAATTACCTTTGAAGCACAATAATCTGACGAGTTAAAAGTTGTAGTAGTTGAAGCTGGTGAGATCATATCTTCAAAGGTTAGTGGTTCAGATGTGGGAGGAGAAGCATAATAAAATTCATATGCTTGGATTGTTTTTGTTGTTTCTTGAGGGATTTTGTCACAAGGAAGCATGGAATATGCTACTTTGTTTGATATGCAAATTTTGGAGATTCCTCTTTGAGTGACTACCAGTAATAGTGACATCAATCCGAGGAGCGTCAAAACTACACCATGTACAAACACATGTTTGCTTTCGTAAATATGTTACAATTTTCAAATTAAAATTTACATAGCCCTCATACATATATCACAGATTCACAGTGAGGATGATATATTCATGGTGTGAAAGTTCCAATTCCATTTGATTAATGCCTCACGTGATACTCTAGAGGTATAGAGTCCCTACCCTTTTTCTAACCCGAATTAATTTTTGGGTTACAACAATTGACATATAACAACTTGATCATCTAAGAACATTATTAGCATAGTTTAATGGAAGAGGACCATTCAATTGATTAAAATCAAACACCATGGATGTTCAATGGATGGATATGTAGTTCAATGGTCACCAAAGTCTTCAATGGAAAAAAGCAAATCATTTTTAATCCATAAATAAATGTCATTAGCTACGCTTGTATATAAAAGATGTTTCTTTTTTTTAATATGTTCCACTAGGAAGAAAGAAAAATACGAGATAGTATCTTTACCTTCCTTGAGCTTCTCCACTGCCTCATATAAGGCAGTTTTCCTACGTTCCTTAAGCCACTGCATGACCATACAAAAACAGTCAACATACAAGTCCACAATTTAACTGTCATTTACATTATTATAAATAAATAAATAAATAAATAAATAAGTAACAAGATCGAAGACCAATTCTTTTAAGCAAGAATTGTCGGTGAATATGTAAACTTAAAAAGATAGAATAGATTCTAACCCGTGAGGTAGTACGGAATAAACGTTCGATCACAAGTCCAAGAAAGATGAACACAAAGCAAACTGTCGCTAATGCCCAGGTCGGTGTCTTTTCAAGTGGGTGGTTTGAAGCTGCTCCTTCGACCACCATTTTTGCCGGAAAACAGGAAGGTGGAAGATGACTTTCTGAAACATCATGAAAAAAATGAATTTATGGAAGAGTAGCAAGAGAAAAGAAAGACACGTTCAAACTTCAAAGTCGGAGTCAACCTGTCAATTTGTGTTTAATACTTGTGGGGATTTTAGCAATTAGGGTGATATCGAAGCCTTTGAAATTACAGGTTGAGATATCGTAAACAGATGGGAAAATTCGAACTTTTATTTAGTTTCGTATTGACTACGACAAAAGTAATATTCGGTTTTATTAATAGTACATCACCTTGCATTCATATGATATGATACACAACATATACAATTTGACATGATGTTACATTTCACAGTGTCAAAACCAATTATTCAACTAAGTAATGAGCACATACAATTTTTTGTTTGTATAAACAGTCGAAAAACATATTGATGAGCATCTTGTAATACTTTTCGACGTGTGAAATTGCAACTCCTCAATGAGCTGAAAAGTCCAACGACTTGGACAATGTGGGGACTTTTTCAAGAAGATAACATCAGTAAGTGAGGACCGATTTAAGTGTTACTTTTTTCTGAGAAATTTGTTAATTTATGATATGAATTATTATTATTATTATCATTTTTTTAACAGCATTTTATTAAAAAGTTGGCGCATTGCTAACAAAAACAACATAATTCTATTAGGCCATATGGTATATTAACCACGAGGTTGTTCGAGGTTGAGCTGGTCACGAACAACGGTCGTGCACACCGTCCCGTTGGTTCGTGGTAGCTCGTGCTCGTGGTCTTTCATGTTCCACACAACGGATGTAAACGCCCAATAAAAATCGAAGCCCCATTTGACCGTTGCTGCTAGCCGTTGAACAGCTACTTTGATTTAAAAATAAAAAAAAATAAAAAAAAAATTACCAACTTTATTTACCTATAAATTCAACACCTTAACTTCTTATTTTTTACACCATTTTTTTCTTTCTTTATACACAAACTACACACTACATCTTCACAACCAAAAACCATGGATCACAACCAAAACACCCCTCCAAACTATAGAAATCGCAAACCCGATAACGCTTTTGCGTTAGATACAACACCTCGCCAATTCCCGACTATGGAGTCACCTTAAGGCGGTTTTATCAATCTACTTCAAAGTGGTTCCCTTATCTAACAAACACCACTTTTCCAACAACAATATCAACCTTTTCCGGCTTTCCAATAACAACAAATGCAACAACAATACCAACAATTTCAACAATGCCAACAACTACAAAAACTCCAACAACAATCGTCACAACAACAACCACCACCAAGCTCACAACCACCACTTTCACCGGATTTTGTTGCGGAAACGCAACCTTCACCACCACCTCAACCAAAAAAGAAAAAAGGAAAAAAAAAAAAAAAAAACCCGACCCGATCCACTACCACCCAAGAAAGGGTCCCATGGACAAAAGAAGAAGAAGTAAAGTTAGCGAAGGCATGGGTGGCGGCTTCCGAAGATCCAATTGTAGGAGATAGTCAGCCTTACGGAAGTTTTTGAGAAAAAGTCTGAACCATTTTTTACGAGTTAATGGAAATTGAAACTCGAAATGCCGATCAAATTACATCGAAATAGCGAGATATTCAACTAAAATGCACCGAGTTTGGAGGAATCTACAACAACATCCTAAACATACGCAAAAGCGGCTCGAACGATTTTGATGTTTTCAAGGCGGCCATGGACCAATTTGAAAAAACAACGCCAACACGCAAAACTTTTCCGTATATGAAACTGTGGCTGAAATTGAAAGACGCCCCAAAATGGAAAGAGCAAACAGAAGGAACTTCCCAATCTTCTGGTTCAAAGTATTCGAGAAACCCCGATGGAACTTCTCAACAATCGGACGGCCGAACACACATCGACATCAACGACGATTCGATAGATCTTGAAAACGACCAACCTCTTCGTCGGCCCGTTGGAAGAAATAAAGCAAAAAAAAAAAAAAAAGCGGTGTCAACATCTTCGAATTCTAGTGTTATGGATATGTTTGGCGATAAATTTGATCGATATGTGCAACTTCAAGAAACGAAGGCCGAGGTGATGACTCAGATGGAACAAAAAATGATCGAAGCACAATCATCATTTCAAGAGGCACAAGAGACACTCCAAACAAAAACCGATATGAAAATCTTGAAAATGAGCGGACGACCTTAAGGGCGAAGACTTGAAACTTTTCCAAGCGATGAAAGAGTCGGTTCGAGCCCGACGTAGGCGTAGGGGTAGTTTATTTTATTTATGGTTGGAATTTTTAGTTTTTTTTAATTTTTTTTAATTTAACTAATGTAATTTTTATTTTTATTGTTATTTTTATTTTTTTTAATTTCAATTAATATAGTTTTTATTTAATATAATTTGGTATTTTAATTTAATGGAAAAACTAGTATTAAAAAAATGATTTTAATGTATTTTTGAATTAAATTTAAATAAAAAATAAGATGAAGTGGTGTGCTTAGTGGTAAGTATCACATAGTTAATGGTAGAGAATGTGGTGCTGATATGGCACCCACCACATATGTGGTATGTGGTGGGTATAACGGATGAACTAAAATCTTATAGCACATCATGAAGCTTGTAAAGATGATCTAAACTAAAACTGATCGATTGGTCCACTCCATAACCACATCCAATTGGATCCATGTCGTCTCTGAGCTATTAAGTTTTCCTTGTTTTCTAAAGCAAAAAGCCTTGGAAATAATAAATTTTTAGGCTGGTCTTATGATTTTGAAGGCCCTAAGCAAATCGTAACAAATGGGCCCTTTTATATATATATATATATATATATATATATATATATATATATATATATATATATATATATATCATAAAAATGCAAATTTTCTAAAAATTAAATTAAATTAATGAAAAAAGGAAAATGTAATTTTTTTTAAAATTAAGGGGATAAATATATAATATCTAAAACTGATTTTGTATAGAAATTGGACGGTTGGATAGATTATAAAATATTGAGCATAAATGAAGGGCTGAAAGGTGCAAAATTAGTAAAATTACTTTATGTTAAGAAATCTAGTGAATCTACGGAAGTGAAAAAGTAAAATAGAAAGATTCGAACCTCCTTCAATCAAAAGAATAAAAGAACAGAAAGTAATCGTCCACCACTTACACCAAATGAGATTTAAGTTTAATAGTGAATACAATAATATATATTAACTATTTGATTACATAATTCGCAAAATTTTGCACCCTATTATTTTTGGGGCCCTGACTACACACCTTACACACCCAAATGGCCAGGACTTGTAAATTTTAATCTTTCAAGAGATTTATTAACAACATTATAGTCATCCTAAAAAGCTAACACAAAAAAGTTCCCAAATATCCCAAAATAGACTTGAGAAACATTATATAGATATTTATGTAATTAAGTAAAAATTAATAGTATTTGAAATGTTTAGTTGTGTTATTGATAAGTGGTTAAAAAGTTGAGATTGTTAGTATTTGTTGTGTATATGGAAAAATAAACTAATCTACCCTAATAAATGAAAATGTCATTGTCATTTGTCCTCTTCTTATTCATTTGGACATATGACATTTTCTAAAAATTTTAAAATTTCTATTTTCCACTTGTCATTTTATTGTATTTTTTATTTTATTAAATTAAAATTTCACATTTAATGTGTAAGGTAATATATATATAAAGTATTTATTAGAAAGAGTTTATATATGTAATGTATTTAATACATTAAAGTCTCATTAATTTTAATAATTCAAATTTTTCTCATTTTTTTTATAAATTCAAACTTTTCAAATCATTAAAATTTTATATTTATTTTTTTTTAATTAAACCCATGTAATACATGGGTCTCACACCTAGTATTTTGATATAAGATTGATCGGGTTATAGGATTGATGATTGCAAGCATAGTCTAAATGGTTTCTAAATTTAGGATGTGTTTGGGATTGTTTATTTAAAACAGTTTATGTTTATATTTAAAAATGTTTATTAAATTATCCGTTGTTAAAAATGGTTTTTTTTAACAAAAAAAAGTAAATTACACGAATGGTCCCTATGATTTGTGATAATTTTCGTGTTTGGTCTCTAAGTTATTATTTTAATTCAGAATGTATTTATTATTTCTTTTTGTTACGTGTTTAGTCCTTACCGTTTGTTTTTGTTATACATTTGGTCATTGTCTTACCTAAAAAGACTATTATTTAAAAAAGAAAAAATAATGAGATAGGTAAGGTAATATGAGAGGCTGAGGTTGGGTGTGTTTATTTAAATAAATTAAAAAATCAAAGGCAAAATAGTCTTTTTAGGTAAGACATGACCCAAGCATGTAACAAAAAACAAAAAATAAGGACCTTCCGAGTTAAAAAAATAAGTTAGAAACCAAACATACATATTACTCTAAACCATAAGGACCATTCGTGTAATTTACCCAACAAATAAATAAGTAAATTTGCATATCTTGTATCAAAACATAATAAGTTGATAAGCTTTTTTTAATTTTTTTCAAATTTTGTTTATTCACGTAACCAAAAATGACATCTTAGATATATGTATATAAATGTATATGGTAATGATAAGATTAGTATGTCAATTTGGTTTAAATAAGTTATAAATTGTTTTAGATAAAGGGGTGTTTGAGATTACCTATTTAAGTTATTTATTAGCTTATGGTTTTCATTCCTAATAAGTAATTTTTAATGTTTGAATAAAGCAAAAATAAAATATTTGTTTATAAAATGAGCTTTCATAAGTCAATACATTCTAACTTATCTAAGCCAACTTATAGTTTATTTAACCAAATTATCATATTAGCCTTATCATAACCCACCACTTTTATATAGATATATCTAAAAAAATCTGTTTTGATCATTTTGTGAGAATAAACACAAGTTATAGAACCATTAAAAATAACGCATTTATATAGTATATTTTGGTACCAAATAAGCTAAGTCTAAAATGCTTTTAAAACTCTATTTTGACATTGGATAAGCTAAAACATTTTTAAAAATAAGTCTTATTAAACTAATAACCATTTTTATAAATAACCATAAATTGTTTAGATAAGCAATCTCAAACACCCTAGTCTAACTAATACTCTTTTAAGAATTTTTAATTATGTATGTCCTCATTTGGTATAACGAAATTAACTTAATCCTTGTAATTATGTTTTAAGAGATTTAGATATTGTAAACAGAGAAAATCCCAAATCCAAAAACATTAGTATAGTATTTTTATTTTAAAAATAGTCAACAAATGAATTGTTACAAAATAACCAACCAGATTATAGATGGTTAGGTAGGGATGTCAACGGGAGCAAACGGAACGGGGATTGCATCCCCCGCCCCCGCCCCCAAAATTTTCTCGTTCCCCCACCCCCGACCCCGCCTCCGAAATCTCAATCCTTTCCACCCCCGCCCCCGCCCCCCCGAATTCACCTTCTGCCCCCTACCCTCGCCCCCGATTGATTTTGGGCTACCTTATTTGGGCTAAAAGAAGTTCTTATTTGGGCTAAAAGAAACTATTTTTTAGGTAACAAATATATATTTATAACATAATTTTACATGTTACAAACAACTTAAAAACATATTTTTTATTGAATTTTTGTTCGTAAAATCATTTTATTGTTTATTATATTTATATAATTAATATATGCCAATTCATATAATTTATTAACGGAGCCCCCAAGGAGGTTTCGGGACGGGACTACCAACCGCCGCCTCCGCCCCCGAAATTAAAACGGGGGTTAACTTCGCCCCCGCCCCCGTCCCCAATTTTTTCAACAAGTACCCCCATACGGAACGGGGCCCCCACGGGATCGGGGTCCCACGGGACTTTTTGACATCCCTATGGTTAGGCCTCATCTTCGATTTCGTCATTCTATCTACTATTTGGTCGGTTTCATCTACAATTTGGTCATTTTCATTTGTTATTTGATCCTTTCATCCGCTATTTGCCATCATTCTTCGAATCTAAGTCCCATATTCCAGATCTGGGCCTAATACACATCTAGGAGGTTATAGCTTCTGACTTTACCCATTAAGACCCATCCTAGAAGAAATGAGCTCTAACCCTTACTCAAAATGGCTTAGATCCAACTCCAAAAGCCATCAAAACTTCAAGATATGTCATGGGGTCATAGATCTGGACTCTAGGGATGATTTGGTCACATAAAGTTCCCATCTTTACTTGCATGCATGACCTACTTGGCTCAAAAGACCAAAAAGATGATCTACAAGTTGCATGGGACATCCATGGCCATGAAGTTGTCACCTTTATGCCATGAAGTCCCCTCAAGACCTTAGATCTGAAGGGTTTTCCCACATGAGACGTCCAAATCCCAAAAACCAACATACTTGGACCAAAACATGAAGAAAGCATACTAAAACAAGATCTAAGCATGTTATAGACAAGGTAGGAGCTTTATACCTCAGATGAACCATAAACGAAGCCCAACTTGTGGATCTACTCTCCTCCTACACGTCCTTGCTCCTTCTTTAAGCACCTTCTTCTTCAAAATCACAACGAATGCACAAAAGTTGGCTCAAAACTCTCAAAAGTGAATTAGGGTTTTGTGGCTAAGGTTTAGGACAATGGAGGCTGTAAATGAGGCCAACTTATAGGGGTTAAAGTGTTTAAATAGGGTGCAAAACCCTGAAAATTAAGGTTTCATTCTACCAGCCTACTCGTCGAGTTGAGGCTTCCCAACTCATCGAGTAGACTTCTTAACCCGCGTCCCAATCCATACCTACTCGAAGAGTTTGGGGCCTCCAAATCGTCGAGTTTCTATACAAAAATGAATAAATTGTGATTTTAAATACATACCAAAAACCAGACGTTACATATTTAGTTTGCGTTGTAACTGATGAGGATGTGGGAGATAGTATAGAAAAATATAGAGTATGTTTTCCCACGGGAAAGGATTTCTAAATTCGCTTTGATATTTTTGGAGTATATTAGTTTTAATGATTTTTATATTTGGTGAAAATTAAAATTGGTTTGTTAGATAAATATAAAATTAGTCTTCGTTTTCATCATCATAAATCATTAATGGCATTGATGTTAAACTGTTGATCAAAGTAATCAAATCAGATATTTGGAATGTATACTTGATTAGCTGCAAAGTAAGCTTCATGTTAAAAAAACTAAGAAAAAACAATTAAATTTCCATTTTCAAAAATTATACATTTTAAATCCGATTACCATGTTTTTTGTGGCACCTCCAATTTCACGGGCAGAAAAGACCGATTTATTTATGCTTATTTAAAATCAGAGTGTCCTTTTTAAAAAATAATATTGCGGAATTTCTTCCCAAACCAGGATAATAATATTATCAAAACATTTTCGAAGAAATGTATTTTATTGAAAGCAGAAATCCTAGGATCCCAATTACAAGTACTCTATGCCTCACAAGCTATTCTCACAGAAGACCTTCTCATAGGCTCGCTCTTAAAAACTCATACTCAACGCAAATCACTGATAGCAGAAATCCCTAGGCTAAGGCATCACAAATCAGGCCACCCTAGTCCTAATATATGAATTACCTAGCCTATTATCTAGCATGCATTATATTTCATGAAATACCTCATAACACAAAATAAGGGTATTTTGGGAATTCACTGCTCGGCTCTGGCTGATTATACACACTGGTCCAGCTTGTTTTCTCTTTAGACTTTATCTCATTTTAGAAAAAAATTATCTCTTTTTTAAAATCATTCTCAAATCCTCAGTTTGAGTCCAAACACACCCAAAGGTGCATCCGAATCCCTCAAACAAAGGCTCTGATACCAACTTGTAACGACGTAAATTTTCAAAGAATTTTTCTCATTTTAAAAATGTAATACAACTCATTTCATAATTCTCAAAACCACATATGTCTCAAATGTCAACAAATAAAACACAAATCCCAGAATCATAAAAACAATCTCTCGCCAGTGTGTATAATCATGTCGGTGCCTTGTCGCGATCCTCGGAACTACCTGAAACACATAACACATAACACGATAAGCATAAAGCTTAGTGAGCTCCTCAAAATACCACATACAGCACAATTGCCACTGGAGGCTATACTCTGTAGGACCCTCCGGTCGATGGGTCTCAGTGGGACCCTTCGGTCCCACAACTCAGTAACTCAATACAATACACAACAAGTATATCACAAAATAATAACAGGATATCTCAGTACACAGCACATGCACATAAGACCCTCTATTCACACATAAATTACCACTCAAGGTAAGTATAGTGAGAAGACTCACCTTGTAAGTTAGCAAAAGAAACCTTGGTCTTGGAAATATCGAACTCTACCCACCTGTCTAGCCTCCGCCTAACACATAATAATTATCTCTAATTAATATCGGCTCCTAAGAACTAGACTAACCCTTCTACACTCAGAGAAGGGTGAAAAGACCATTTTAACCCTCCATAGGCTTAATAGTCCACAATTTGTCAAAACCCTAAAAGTCAACAGTAGGGAGTATGCTGCGCGTACTCGGCTACCATGCAGACATCATGGGTGCTCGACCCCTACGCCACGCGTATTGGGATTACGCCCAGCGTATGCCCCCGTTTTACACTCTTCTCATTTTTGGTCTTAACCATTTAAGACATAGGCTCATATCTCAGATATGGACTCCCTAATGTCTCTTAGTCCATAAAGTCAGTGACTTTAAGCCTTCGCATGGTTGATTAGGTCACACACACTCAAAACACCCATTCCATTTCCTTGTGTAGCTCATAACTCATGCATGGCTCACTACCAATGCCCAAGATTTGATTTTTATGACTCTACAACACACAATACACTGAAAAGGGGCAGATCAAGGTCTCTGGAGTTCATTATCTCATAAAGTCTCCATCTTTGGGACAAAACCCTAATATACTCAAACAACATGCTCATGACAAAGGAAAGGCAAAGTTTGAAGGTTTATACCTCAATAAGAAGCTTCCCACTCTGATTTGCTCGGATCTAGAAGCTTGGACTCCAACTCCTTCTTCTTCAAGACCTTCTTTTCTCTTCAAAATCACAAAAACACTCTCAAGGCTTAATCACACACACACACACAATCTTTAGAACAAGGGTTAGGGCACTCTTAGGGTATCTTCTCTGAGAATTGTGGCCATAAATGAGGCCATCATATCCCTTATATTAGGGACTCACCCCAAATTAGGGTTGCATTTTGGGCCTAGTACGCACAACGTACTAGGTGGCCTCCACGTTACAAGCACGCTGACGAGTACGCTAAGTGTACACCTCAGGTACACCCTGCGTACTCGTTTTTCACTCTTAATGAAATAGGGACCAAATTAGAAAACAACTCTGAAGATCAGGGTTCTCAAGGCATACGTGGAATCGGGATGTTACAATTCTCCCCCACTAAAATTAGACTTCGCCCTCGAAGTCATGCTCCTCGAATAGTTCTGGATGCTGCTCCCACATCTCGGACTATGGCTCCCAAGTCATCTCGGTCCCTTTCCGGTGTTGCCATCGAATCTGAACCAGGGGTACTTCTTTGTTCCTCATTACCTTCACCTTTCGATCAATAACCGTGATCGGTATCCCAACATAATTTAGGCCCGCATCCACCTAAATGTCCTCTAGGGGTACCACTTCCGTCTCATCGGCTACACACTTTCTCAATTGGGACACGTGAAAAGTATCATGGATCTGGCTCAACTCCACAAGTAGCTCCAAACGGTATGCTACCTTACCCACTCTAGCGGTTACCCTAAAGGGACCGATGTATCAGGGCCCCAACTTGCCCCTCTTCCTGAACCGTATCACCCTTTTCCACGGGGATACCCTCAGGAGAACGAAATCTCCAACCTGAAACTCAAGCTCGGACCGTCGCCTGTCCACATAACTCTTCTGGCGACTCTGGGCCGTCAGTAACCTATGTCTGACCTGCTGAATCTGCTTAGTCGTCTTTAGCACTATCTCAGTGCTACCCATCACTCGCTGCCCCACCTCTCCCCAACAAATGGGGGTCCGACACCTCCTCCCATAAAGAAGCTCAAAAGGAGGCATACTGATACTAGAACGGTGGTTGTTATTGTAAGAAAACTCAGCCAAGGGTAGGTATGCGTCACTACTTCCACCGAAGTACATAACACATGCTCGAAGCATGTCCTCGACTGTCTGAATCGTCTGCTCCCTCTGTCCGTCTGTCTGAGGGTGGTAGGCTGTACTAAAATGCAATCGCGTTCCCAACTCCTCATGGAACTTCTTCCAGAATCTAGAAGTAAAATGCACATCCCAATATGACACTATAGATGTCGGCACCCCATGCCGAGCTACCACCTCTCGCACATATATCTCTGCCAGCCTCTCAACATAAGAGCTCTCACTGATAGCAAGAAAGTGAGCGCTCTTCATCAACTGATCCACAATCACCCAAATTGCGTCGACACCCCGCGCGGTCCTCGACAATTTGGTGATAAAATCCATAGAAATTTGTTCTCATTTCCACTGGGGAACCTCCAATGGCTGCAACTTGCCATGGGGACGTTGGTGCTTGGCCTTAACCCGGCGACAGGTTAAGCACCTCTCAACTACCCATGCAACGTCTCTCTTCATACAGGGCCACCAATAATCCTTCTTCAGGTCCAAATACATCTTAGTGGCCTCGGGGTGGATCGAAAATCTCGATCTATGCGCCTCCTCCATCAGTGTGCATCGAGCTCCGCCTGTATAGGGCACCCAAATCCTTCCTCGGAAGGTCATAAGCCCCTAGCTATCCGTCACAAACTTGGACACCTGTCCAATCACCCGCTCCCTCTTTCGGTTCCCTGGTCTCATGGCCTCCGCCTGGACCTCTCGAATGATATCTAAGATTGGATTCATCACTGTCATCCCCAAACACACATCTCGGATCGGGGTACTCTTTGCTCTACCGATCAGGGTGTCGGCTACCACATTAGCCTTGCTCGGATGATACAAGATCTTGCAGTCGTAATCCTTCACCACATCTAACCACCTTCTCTGTCTCATGTTAAGGTTGGGCTGATCCATAAGATACTTCAAACTCTTATGGTACGTGTAAATGGTACACCGAACCCCATACAGATAGTGACGCCAGATCTTGAGGGCAAATACCACCGCCCCCAACTCTAAATCGTGGGTGGGATATCTCGTCTCATGAGGCTTCAACTGCCTCGATGCGTACGCTATCACGTGCCCTCTCTGCATCAGTACTGCCCCCATGCCAGAAATAGATGCATTGCAATAAACCACAAAATCCTCCATTCCCTCCGGAAGGGCCAACACGGGAGCCTCGCACAATATCTGCCGAAGGGTCTCAAATAAGGTCTGCAGCTTGGGACCCCAAGTAAATGCAACGCCCTTCCGGGTCAAACTGGTGAGAGGGACAACAATCTTGGAAAATTCTCTGATTAATCTCCGATAGTATTCGGCCAGTCCCAGAAAACTCCTGATCTCGGTGGGGGACCTCAGCACCTCCCATCTCATAATTGCCTCAATTTTGGCCGGATTGACCAAAATACCATTCTGGTGTGTCCCAGGAACTGGACCTCTCGTAACCAGAAATCACACTTGGAGAACTTGGCATAGAGCCTCTCCGACCTCAGTACTCCCAGAATCTCTCTCAGGTGCTCCTCATGTTGCTCTCTGGACCTCGAATATATCAAAATATTGTCGATTAACACAATCACTGAAAGATCCAACATGGTCCTACACACTCGGCTCATGAGGTCCATGAACGCTGTCAGTGCGTTGGTGAGCCCGAAAGGCATCACCATGAACTCATAGTGCCCATAACGTGTCCTAAAGGCCGTCTTCTGGACATTCTCCTCGTGGACTCTCATCTGATGATACCCAGACCTCAGATTGGTCTTGGAAAACCAATACTCCCCCTGCAACTGATCGAACAAATCGTCGATCCTCGGAAGTGGGTAACGGTTCTTGACCGTTAACTTGTTCAACTCCCGGTAATCGATGCACATCCGGTGCGAACCATCCTTTTTCTTGACAAAAAGGATCAGGGCTCCCCACGGCGAACTACTCGGTCTGATAAACCTTTTCCCCAACAGCTCCTGCAGCTGTGAGGATAAATCCTGCATATCTAGAGGCGCAAGGCGATAAGGTGCCTTGGCAATAGGCGCCGCTCCCGGCACCAAATCGATCCGAAACTCTACCTGCCTCTTGGGAGGCACTCCCGGTAACTCCTCAGGAAAGACATCTGGAAACTTGCACACTATCGGAACCTCGGAGATAGAACTCGATCTCTCTGCAGTAGCCCGCATATCCATCACATATGCCAAAAATCCCATACAACCCTGCTGAAGACTCTGCCTTGCTCTGTCGGCCGAACAAAATGCCGACTCAGATCGGGTACCCTTGTCGTATACTGTAAGTACTCCCCCACTAGTGTCTCGTATAGTCACCAGTTGACGCTCACAGTCGATCACAGCTCCAAATCGACTCAACTAATCCATGCCCATGATGACACATACATCCCTCATCGCGATCGGCACCAGATCTATCGGAAACTCAGCTCTGAAAATCTCAAGCACACATCCTCGGATCACATCATTCGCAAACACCGCATGCTCATCGGCTATGGAAACTCTCAGAGGTCGACTCAATGCCTCTCGATGGATACTGAGGTGATGACTAAAAGCTAATGATACGAAAGACCGACTCGCACCCGAGTCAAATAACACCAAGGCAGGCACAGAAGTCACAAGAAAAGTACCTATACACAATCACAATATATATACAAAATATCTCGAAAGAATAAAAAAAGAATACGTACCGGCCACAATGTCAGGTGTTGCGCGGACTTCCTCCGCAGTCAGCAGAAAATCTTTCCCACGAACCCTTGGTGTCTCGGCCTTCACTGGCCGACTCTCAGTAGCACGCATAAAAGTAGGTACAGATCCCTGGGTTGATCCCTGCACAAGCTGGGAGCACTCGGCCTTTCGGTGGCCGGTCTGGTTGCAATGGAAGCAAACCTAGAATCCCTTGGGGCAATCCTTCGCTATGTGCCCCTCCTTGCCACATTTATAGCAAATCCCTGAACGGAAAGAACCCTCGTGACTCTTGCCGCACTTGCTACAAGTGCGACCCTTCTGGCCCCCAACTCTGGTATCAGCGGGCTTGGCCCGCTTCGTCGCCGGCTGCGACTGCGCTGGTCTTTGTTCCCTACCCCAGGACTCCTCCTCGTCCTCCCTAGTGTCCAACTCAGGCTCAATCTCCCTCCTCCTGGCATTGACCTGAAGCTCGGCCAATGTCCGGTACGGCGACTTCGCCATGAACTCTCGTATGTCCCTCCTCAATATGCTAAAATATCGGCTCACACGTGCCTGCTCAGTGGACACGTGTTTAGAGCAAAACATCGCCCTTTCATGGAACATCCTCGAAATCTCATTCACTGACTCTGTCTTCTGCCTGAGAGACAAACTCGTGCACCAACCGTTCCCGCTCCATCGGGGGAACATACTCATCTCGGAACAACTGGACAAACCTCTCCCATGTCACTGTCGCATGATCTGCAGTGGTAAAACCAGCTGTCACAAACTTTCACCAGTCCTTCGTTCCCAAGGGAAGTTGGTTCAGCGCAAACTGAACTCTCAAGTGGTTGGGGCAAGAACACGTGTAAAAACACCCCTCGATATCCAAGATCCATCTCATCACAACGATCGGATCCTGTGTCCCATCAAACTCTGGTGGCTTCGTGTTGCTAAACTCCCGGAACAACAACGAATCACCCCCTTGAGGCCTAGCAGCGGCTATAGCCGTAGTGGCCGCGGCAACAGCAGCCTCAGTGATAGCAGCGTATCGCTCATCGAACGTCTGTATCAAGGTGGTCTTGGTAGACCCAAACATCTCTAGAATCTCTTCTCGGATAGCTACAACCACCTCCTCGTGGATCATCCTCTATATCTCCTCATCGCTACCCCCACTGCCTCCAGGGTTGTGGCGTGTTCCCACCATGATGTCTCTGAAACACAACGCAAAATTATCAGAGACCCGCTCGAGCATGCTCACACTCGATCACTCGCCCCTACTTGCTTCTTATCATCCTAAGGATTCTTACTCGGACTGCTCACTGATCCGGTGCTTCCAGTAGTATGGGCCCAATACTACCTTCTTCACCCCATCAGTGTTCACCCCAAGCCCTCCTCCTCGGATCCCAATTACAAGTACTCTATGCCTCACAAGCTATTCTCACAAAAGACCTTCTCATAGGCTCGCTCCTAAAAATCATACTCAACGCAAATCACTGATAGTAGAAATCCCTAGGCTAAGGCATCACAAATCAGGCCACCATAGTCCTAATATATGAATTACCTAGCCTATTCTCTAGCATGCTTTATATTTCATGAAATATCTCATAACACAAAATAAGGGTATTTTGGGAATTCACCGCTCGGCTTTGGCTGATTGTACACACTGCTTCGACTCGTTTTCTTTTAGACTCTATCTCATTTTAGAAAAAAATTATCTCTTTTTTAAAATCTTTCTCAAATCCTCAATTTGAGTCCAAACACACCCGAAGGTGCATCTGAATCCCTCAAACCAAGGCTCTGATACCAACTTGTAACGACGTAAAATTTCAAAAAAAAATTCTCATTTTAAAAACGTAATATAACTCATTTCATAATTCTCAAAATCACACATGTCTCAAATGCCAAAAAATAAAACACAAATCCTAGAATCATAAAAATAATCTCTCGCCAGTGTGTACAATCATGTTGGTGCCTTGCCGCGATCCTCAGAACTACCTGAAACACATAACACATAACATAGTAAGCATAAAGCTTAGTGAACTCCCCAAAATACCACATACAACACAATTGCCACTCGAGGCTATACTCTGTAGGACCCTCTGGTCGATGTGTCTTGGTGGGACCCTCCGATCCCACAACTCAGTAACTCAATACAATACACAACAAGTATATCACAGAATAATAACAGGATATCCAAGTACACATCACATACGCATAAGACCCTCTGTTCACACATAAATTACCACTCAAGGTAAGTATAGTGAGAAGACTCACCTCGTAAGCTAGCGAAAGAAAAACCTCGGTCTCGGAAATCTCGAACTCTACCCACCGGTCTAGCCTCCGCCTAACACATAATAATTATCTCTAATTAATATCGGCTCCTAAGAACTAGACTAACCCTTCTACACTCAGAGAAGGATGAAAAGACCATTTTACCCCTCCATCGGCTTAATAGTCCACAATTTGTCCGAACCCTAAAAGTCGAAAAAAGTCAACAATAGGGAGTATGCTGCGCATACCCGGTCTCTATGCTGCACGTACTCGACTACCATGCAGACATCGGGGGTGCTCGACTCCTACACCGCACGTACTAGGATTACGTCCAGCGTACGCCCCAGTTTTACACTCTTCTCATTTTTGGTCTCAACCTGTTAAGACATAGGCTCATATCTCAGATCTGGACTCCCTAATGTCTCTTAGTCCATAAAGTCAGTGACTTTAAGCCTTTGGTTGGTTGATTAGGTCACAAACACTCAAAACATGTTGGGGGTCAGAAATGACATCGACCAAGTCCTCGCACGATGGCTTGGAGTGCCGCAATAGAATGTCTGGTCCTAGAGGGCTGAATGCGCTATATGGGTAAGGTTGCGCCTTTTCTAACACCGATTGGTTTTAGATCAACCGGTAGCGCTGATGCTTAACAAGTTGTATTAGAGCCAGTGGCAAGGGTTCTATTCTCTCAAGGAGCAATTTCTGAGGGGGGGGGGGATTGTTGGGGGTCAGAAATAATATCGAATAAGTCCTCGCACGATGGTCTGGAGTGCCGCAATAGAATGCCTGGTCCTGGAGGGCTGAATGCGCTATATGGGTAAGGTTGCGCCTTTTCTAACACCAATGGGTTTTAGATCAACCGGTAGCGCTGATTCTCAACAAAACACCCATTCCCTTTCCTTGTGTAGCTCATAACTCATGCATGGCTCACTACCAACGCCCAAGATTGGATTTTTATGACTCTACAACACACAATACACTGAAAAGTGGCAGATCAAGGTCTCTAGAGTTCATTATCTTAGAAAGTCTCCATCTTTGGGACAAAACCCTAATATACTCAAACAACATGCTCATGACAAAGGAAAGGCAAAGTTTGAAGCTTTATACCTCAATAAGAAGCTTCCAACTCTGATTTGCTCGGATCTAGAAGCTTGGACTCCAACTCCTTCATCTTTAAGACCTTCTCTTCTCTTCAAAATTACACAAACACTCTCAAGGCTCAATCACACACACACACAAAAGCTTTAGAACGAGGGTTAGGGCACTCTTAGGGTTTCTTCTCTAGGAATGGTGGCCAGAAATGAGGCCTTCATATCCCTTATATAGGGGACTCACCCCAAATTAGGGTTGCATTCTGGGCCTAATATGGCCAGCGTACTAGGTGGCCTCTGTGTTACAAGCACGCTGACGAGTACGCTAAGCGTACACCTCAGGTACGCACTGCGTACCCGTTTTTCACTCTTAATGCAATAGGGACCAAATTAGACAACAACTCCAAAGATCAGGGTTCTCAAGGCATACCTGGACTCGGGATGTTACACACCGGGGGGGGGGGGGGATGGAGTACACCTGGTGAACACTTAGTTCAAAAACACCTATAGGTTGTGAGCCTATTATTGTACCACTAGACTGTCTAGAATAGTTTGTTGTCGTCATCTATACTCTACAAGACAACTGGATCATCTTTAAGGTCAAGGCCTCTCATCATCTTTCATCTCTCATCTATATCATCTTACATCTACCCATCTTTACCCAACATATTTACAGGTAATAAAATACTTATACAATTTAAACCAAGTAAAACATGTATAAAAACTGTTCATCTAGCATAAATATCAGGAAACACAGATAATAGGCACACCTAGCTAGTAATCATCTTAAATACTTTATATCTAAGTGTAAGATGAAAGTAACTATGCACTCACTTGCTAAAGTGATGACTCAAAACTCGTACAGTGCTTCACTTAGCACTTGGTATTTCCTTTAACATGACCTAGGTTCAATTCACACTAAGTCTTAGACTAATATTCTTTTATTAATAGAAAACCTAATGTTAAGTTTTTCCATGTCTTTGGTTCCAGGTGCTTCATCTTTAATTCTAAGGAACAAAGGAACAAACTCAATGAGAAAGCTGACGAAGGAATTTTCTTAGGGTATTCTTTAACGCTAAAGGCATATCGGATTCTCAAAAAAGATCAAAAAGAATCGAAGAGACCTACTATGTCACCTTTGATGACACTTATCTTAAGAAGTATCATAAGATCGAATCCCAATAAGAGGAAATATTTTCCATGAAAAATCCGATGACAATTCCTCTCTCTAGCCTTTATGAGGAATTCATGAAACTCTTTGACAAACCTGACAAGGCGATCTCTTTAGAATCCAAGGCAGCAGATAACAAAGAAGATGAATTGAAAAAGATTATTGATGATGCGGTGAAAGATATGGAACACGAGCATCCCAATCCGAAAGACTCCAAAATTTCGTCTCAATCAAAAGCTACGAATGCTCCACTGCAGGGGAGGGTTTCACTTCAACCTCCTCATCTCATACACCTGTTCAGCGGGAGAAAGAAACCCTTGAAATCAGATTAGAACCACCATTCCGAGGGGAGGGTTCAACTCTGAATGAAGAAGAACATACACCATTCTAGGGGGAGAATGAAAATACGAATGATGATTCGGATGTGCAATTAGAATTTGAGGATGTAAATGCTGAACTATATCCAACATATGATCCAAATTACCATCCTTTGACCAAATGGACTAGGGATCATCCTAGAACACAAGTAATTGGAGAAGCCTCGGTAGGAGTTCTTACGAGGGCTCAATAAAAGGCGAATCGGACTGCACTATTCTCCAAAATGGAATTTTGCATGTTCAATTCGTTTATCTCCAAGATTGAGCCCAAAAACATTAATATTGCTCTTGATCATTCTAATTGGGTGCAAGCAATGTAAGAGGAGCTCAATGAGTTTGAACGAAACAAGGTTTGGAGGCTAATTCCAACTCCGAAGGATGCTTCCGTCGTTGGTCTTAAATGGGTGTTCAGAAATAAGCTCGACAAAGAGGGCAATGTGATCCGAAACAAGGCGCAGTTAGTTGTAAAAGTGTATTGCCAAGAAGAAGGGATTGACTATGAGAAAAAATTCACACCATTAGCAAGGCTGAAGTCAGTTCGCTTCTTTCTGGCATATGCAGCACACAAGAACTTTGAAGTCTATCAAATGGACGTTAAGTGTACCTTCTTGAACGGGCATATTCAAGTATCTTAAACGAACCTCCTCGCTCGAAATATGGTACTCTTCCAGTTCAGGGTTCTTTGTGCAAGCGTTTTCAGATGTTGATCTCGGAGGTTGCGGTTTAGATCAGAAAAGTACAATGGGATGATGTCAATTTCTTGATGGCAAACTTGTTAGTTGGCAATCAAAGAGACAAACATGTGTCTCCTTTTCAACCACTGAAGCAAAGTACATAGTCACTGCCTTTTGTACATCACAAGTTATCTGGATTCAAAGTCAACTTCATGACTATGGTATCAATATGAAGCGAATCCACTTGTATTGCGATTCTGAGAGCGTCATTCGCATATATCACAACCCAGTACAACACTCTAAGACCAAACACATTGAACTGAGGTATCACTTCATCAAAGATCACATGGATGATGGAAATGTCAAGATTCACTTTGTTAGATCCGCCGATCTGCTGGCTGACATTTTTACAAAAGCCTTACCTGAACAAACCTTTAATCGCATTCTTCAAGGCTTAGGGATGATTGAGGCTGAATCAGTTCCGAAACTACCTTCGTAGTCTTAAAGTTTTGGTTGAACTACGAATTTGTGCGAACGTTCGTAGTGACTCGCAGTCCACTATTCACACTGCGAATCGGTGCGAATGTTCATAGTGACTCGTAGTTTACTGTTCATTCATGGTTCGGAACATCATGTATCCTTTGTACATTGTGTTTATTGCTACTTATTTCATCTTTCTGTTTTTATTTTTATTTCAGAAAATAAAAAATCCAAAAATATTTTATTTCTTTTTGTTTTTATTTCTTTTTTAGAAAAACAAAAATGTAAAAATATTTTCTTTATCTTCAGTTCTTATTTCTCTTCATAAAATATTCAAAAATACCAAAAAAAAAATTAGACAATTGAGCAGAATTGAAGAGACATACCATGTTAGTCTCAATTACGAATGATGGGGTAGGTATTGAATTTCTAATCTTTACACTAGTTAAGTGTCCCTAGAAGCAAGCTTTTGCATGTAGTTCAAAGCCTCTAAGACTCTATGTTTGAAGCCTTAATGAATTGATAATACCAATCATTTCTTCCCAATCAGGCTGAAATTCACATAAGTCATTGAGCTACCTTACTCTTCTCATGTTGAGTTAAGAGTTGACTGCTTGGTCACTTTAGTATAGTAGAGGTACATTTCTCTTCAGAACCATCTCTAATTTTTCTCCATCACATTCCTTTCCACAATCGTAATCCTTGAGACTCTCAAAAATTACCACTGAGGTTTATGGTTACACAATCACTGTGTTTATGATCTTAAATTCGTTATAACTACGAACTGAGTGAAACCCAAAATCCAACACATATTTACGAATTGACAGTGAACAATTTAAATGTTCTAGATTAATCACCATGGAATTGATGAAACTCCACTTTTGTGGTTTGTACCTTGAAATCTATTTTTGTTTTTGAGAGATCTTAATGAAATGCTATAGACCTAAGACTTTTCTTCCCATAAGATCCAGTTTTTATTTTTCTTGAGATTTCCATATTATCCAACCACTAATATATTTTCCAAAGCATACTTGTTCTTATGACTACACTGGTCAGACAAGTACTTCATATGAACGTTCAGACTTATTTTGAGTTTCAGACTTAGTTGAAGAAAAAGCCACCCCTTTTGCCTTATTAAAAGAAGCCTTTCACTATTTCTCCACAAATAGATGATCGTAATCCAACGGGACACCACACAAGCACTTCAAGGTCTCTCTTGACTACGAAGGAAGAGATAGTTGTTTGGGATTCATCTGCTTCATGTCTTTAATGACATCACTAGAATCCCTTGGAGAACTTGTTTTATTTCTTTATATTATATTTGGCACACTCTTGCACAAAGATCATTATGATTTTCAAAAATTTGGTTCGTTGTCCTAATGGTTACTTTCAGGTTCGAAGTACAGTAAACGGTAATCAATTTTGAAAGTATGAAATTGCGAAAGTATGAACGTGTGAAAGTCAGAAACTGAAACAACGATATTTGTGGATAAGATTTGAATTTAGGCATGTAAAAACTGAAACGAAGCCTACTGTAAGTTACGCCGCCTGACGTCACAGCTGTTATCCACACCTTTTTAGGCGCTTTTTCAGTAATTGGGATTATCAACAGTCGGTTTTTCTCTCTCCTATCAAATCGTATATAAGAATTTCAATGATTCATTGTTTATTACCACTTTCAAAAGCATTCGAAATTCACCCGACGATTTCTCTATCTACTGTTCATCATCTTCTTTACCAAACAACAATGGCAGCCTCTTCTGAAACACGTTATGTCGCTGAACAAATGTGTGACATCCCCATTTTCACGGCCGAAAAAGACCGATTTTGTTTATGCTTTATAAAAATAAGAGTACTTCTTTTAATAAAAATGTTGCGAAATTTGTTCCCAGAAAAACATGATAAATACGTTATCAAAGCATTTTCGAAGAAATATATTTTTATTCATTTAGAACATTTGGGATGTCATCGTCAATACAGAAACATAAGCATAAACAGAACTTACATTCATTTACACTAGTGATCTACATCTCTTTTAAATCTCTCAGTGCAAATTAGCTTCGTATCGACACCTGTGATACAAATAAGCTAGAGTAGGTCAGGTTGGGAAACCTGGTGAGTACATAGGGTTTTCAACCCACAATAATATAATTATTATATTTAAACATCAAACAATCAACCCGATTACCCATCCTCGTTATCTTTTGTAATATTCATTAAAGAATTATCTTAAGGGTCATCTCCTATATTATATTTACCTCTCATCGTTTTACCTTACATTTCCTTATATGCTCGTTCCTAAGGCATGAATACGTAGTTACAATGTCGCATGAACTCGTAATTCATAGTAAGGGTTAGAGTATCATCACATGAATATACAGTCACAACATCACCTGGACTCGTAATTCATCACCTACTGGTTATAAGTCTGCTGGTGTTTCAATGGGTTGTCTAGAATAGTCCGTGGTCGCCATCTGTATTCTAGTAGATGACTACATCTCCAAATTGCCAGACAAGGTTATAGTATCTTTCATCCTACATCACCAATTCATCATCACCTATCCATCACCTAATTATCATCACCTTCGTATCATCACCTATCTCTCATCATTTTATTTCATCACACACCAACTATTTCATCTACCCATGTTTTATCCCAACATATTTGTAGATATAAAATAAATATATATTTAAATCATTTAAAACATGTATAAAATCATTCATCCATCATAGACAGCAAGTATTCAGATAATATGCACACATAGCACGTAATTTATATAAAATACTTCATATCTATGTGTAAGATGAAAGGGACCATGCACTCACTTGAAAAGGTGGTGATTCCGAACTCAGAGAGCACTTCGCTTCTTAAAAACAATTTCCTTCGACGAAACCTAGTATTATTACCACTAGAGTTTAGTCTATTATTTGCCGAGACTAATTAATAGTCTAGCTATTATTAATATTATTAAGCGTTAAACAATACTTATATAACCCAAAATAATAGCCCGAGTACTTATTATAAGTTCCTAATAACGTTACTATAATTAAATAAAAGTTATATTAAAAATAGCGTAGACGTAGCTCACTTACAGCGGGTTTTATAGAAAACCAAGTTTTGCTTGGAGCAGCGTTCCTGAGCCGAAAAGCTCTTCTTCTCGGAGCCGTCGAGCACTTCGGGGCTTCCGTCTCGTGCTAGGAAGGTTCCCTAGGCTTTTCAGGGGGTTTCAGGGCTAGAGAGAGGTTCTAGAGAGAGAGAGAGAGTAAAGAGAAGAAAGAATGGGAAAGGTGTGAAGAAAATGAGGGTGTGAGAGGTTCTATTTATAGGGTGAAAAATGGCTGAACTTGGTGCCACATGTCACCATCTAGTGGCAAGACTTGGGGAGAAAACAATGGCCAAGATTGTGCCACATCACCCATTTTCGCACATCACACTTCTGACTTCTAAAATCCATAACTTTCACATATGACCTCCGTTTTTGACATTATTTATATCCACGCATAGGTAAAAATAAGATCTACAACTTTCATTTTGACTCCGTCGGCTAATTCTCGACTGATCTTAAATTTAACAGTACGAGGACATTATATTGTTAAATGTCCGCGTAAAATTCATAACTTCTACATACGGACTCTGTTTTCGTCTGTCTTTTTATCGTTGAGTTCCTATTAAGGAGATCTTCAATTATCATTTAGGACGCGTAGGCCAAAAACCACTCGATCTAAAATTCGAGTTTCGGGCTGTGCACTGCTAAGCCAAATCTTAGAAAATTCATAACTTCCTCATACGAAGTCAGATTTGGGCGTTCTTTTTTTGTATGTTCTCGGTTTAACGTATACTACAACTTTTGTTTAGATTTCTAAGGCTAAAATGTCCTCCATCATAAATTCACTATTTACTTCTCCCTGTGTCGTGCCGGTTTTGCCGTAAAACTTTGACGGACCATAACTTTTTCGTTTTAACTCGGATTTCAACGTTCTTTATAAGTACGGAACCCTTGAGACGTATTCTACAACTTGGTTAAGATTATTTATTCTAAATAATCTTTTGTCAAAAAGTTGTTTTCGACCCCTATTATCTCTAAATTGACTTGCTCAGATCTATATGCTTTACAAAATGACACAAGCAACTCTGCTCAACATCAAGGCTAACCAAAATCTAATTCTGTACCTTGATCCTACCAAGTACGACGCATTTCTTCAACCTCTAATCAAGTGTTTGTGCTATTCACCACCGGTAATCACCCTAACAAAAACTGAGAACGTGCCCTTGGTTCATCTGTCCAAGGCATATTCAACTGCTAGCGACCAATAAGGAGAAGAGCTGATCACTTTTGAAATCGACAATAAGAAAACCCACATCACCAAGTCCAGGTTCTGTAACCTGTTGGGCCTTCCTCAAGGACGCGACCTAATTAATCCAGAATCAATCTCCAACTATGCTATATTGGAGATGTTCTATCAAATGGGCTACATGGAATATTTGGCAACCGTCTCCAAATTCAAGAAGCCTAGTCTTCCACCTGAATGGAATGCTCTGTTCACCCTAATTTTCAAAAGCTTTTCTGAGAGGGTAACAGGATCAGACTGTGCAAGTAAGCTGCTCATGACCATCATGTATGGTGTTTACTCAAGAGTCAATCTCGACTACGGATCAGTGCTTTAGGCTCAACTCGTTCAGAGTAGGCTTTCTACAACTAGGCACATTGAGATCTCATGTGCATGTTTTTGGACGCTCGTTATAAAGAGGGCTATCGATCGCCTTAGCATTCCGGTGATAGAGGGTTCAATTATGGCCAACATTCAAGTTTTTCACACCACCAACATCATTCTGTCCGAAATCTCCAGATTCACCTTCATCGGATCAATCCTGGAATCGATGTTTCGCAACATTCCAACTGCGAGCAAAGTTATTCAAGCCTATCGCAGTCTACCGGCTTTTGGTCCATGACCA
Source organism: Lactuca serriola (assembly GCF_051521515.1). Classification (NCBI taxonomy): domain Eukaryota; kingdom Viridiplantae; phylum Streptophyta; class Magnoliopsida; order Asterales; family Asteraceae; genus Lactuca; species Lactuca serriola. Next base: position 66,100,571 of record NC_136413.1, on the reverse strand, counting down.
ATTCCTGATGCATTACGAAAGATTCTTGACGAGGCTAATAAGCCAAATAAGGGAAGTAAACGTAAGGGGAAGGCTGTTCCGTTCGAACTTGCCCATACTCTAAAGAAACAAATGTGAAGCGAGTCGCTCGTAAGCCACAAACTCCCACCCCAAGTGATTAGGAGGATTCACAATCCAACATTGTCTCTGAGATTCGCATCGAAGAGCAAGTCCATCACGAACAAGATGACACCACTGCGACTTCGTAACCCCAAGTTTCGGTGCCGATATCTACCAACCATGAGGTTACTTTTCACATACCTACATATGTTCCAATTTCAGATGATTTCTTTCAGGGTTTCACACCTCCTCACTCTCCAATTACCACTACCACTCCCATCAATATTGCACCATGTCCAACTATGGGTGTTTCGCAACCCCAAGCTACTCTCGCACAGTCCACTCGATTGTTCACTGATTCTACAACAACAACAACCACAACCACTAGTGAACCTCCAATTTCTGTCAAAGTATCTAATACGGGGGCAGGTGCTTCAGGTTTCCATCTTGGTCAAGGTTCTACTCCTATCTCACCTCTCCAACAAGATGATCCAGATACTATTTTTGGGGGTGATGAAGATTTTGAAGCTTTTGTTTATAGTCCTTCCACAATTCAAGAAGATGGTGATGATGATGCTCCAGTTACCAAAGGGCAATTCAAGGCCATTAATGAGAAGTTGGATACCTTGCTTTAGTCTACCAAAGCATCCTCTAACAGTGACTATTTTGAGGAAACGGTTAAAGCATTCCTTGAAACCCTAACCAAAGAGCACACTGCGAACCTTGACAAAACAAACAACGCAGTTGATGACTTTGCATCTGTTTGCAAGGAAACGACCGAAAAAGTCAATAAACTAATTTTTGATGCTCAATATTTTATGAGTACTTTCCAAACTTCCTTTGAAACAAACACAGCAAAGGCGAATACAGTTATAACCAATCTTGGATCTACCCTTCGGACTGAGAAGGATGCTCTTGAGAAAGTTTGCATTGGCATTCAATACAAAGTTTCACACCTCCATCTCTTCCAAAATAGACAAACATCATGAAGATTTAGCTGTTAAGAACAAAATAATGGATAAGCTTGCCGTCAAAACAGAGAAGGTAAAAGTTTTATCTATCAAGCTTGCTCATGCTAATTAGTGAATTGACGATCTCTTGTCTGAAAAAGCTGCGATGAAGAGTTGCATAGCTGATGTGCATGCTTACTTGAATAATTTCATTGAAACTCATGATTCACTAATCACGATCTCTGTAAGGAAACATCTGGTTGATAAACTTAGGATTGTTTTCGCAATGCTAAACAGGCTTGAGGGTGTTTCGGAGTCTGATACACTTCCGAAACAAAGGGGAGACACTGTGAAGCCATCTACGAAAGAAACGTATAAACCAGTCGATACTACTGAAGGATCTGATGTTCTGAAGCCAAAGTCAAAAGTCAAACCGAAGGATAATGTAGCTTCGGGTTCTAGAGGTAAAGAAAAGATTATCGATGATAGTGAAGAGGATGAACCTGATGAGCATGAGCTGAAACGAAGGAAGGCTCGTGAAGCTGAGATTGATGAACACAATCTCATTGTTAGAGAAGTTTAAGAAAAAGAGAAATCGCTTCGTGATGCTCAAATCACTATAGAAGCTAAGAATGCGTTATTTCATCCTTGGTCTATGGAGAGAATTCTAATCGAAGCAATTGACAAGCTAAGCATTCACTGGTTAGAGTCGGTCACCTCGTTCGATCTTGAGAACACATTGGATTCACAACTTGTTTTTCCAATTACCCCAAAAGCTTTTTTGTTTCGTAGCTTTGATGTAATTGTGAATGCTTCAGAATCAGATGAAGGTGTTAACAAGTCACTAATTGAATTATATTTGAAGCATGGCCAACCTCAACACCTTACTTGGAGAGCAATGAAAATAACAGTTGTAAAGGTGATTGGACCTATTCAAACTGACAACTTTGTCAATGTGAAGTTTAAGACTGCTCGAGGTTCAGAGAGTTTAGTGTTTGAGTTCTCTCTCGCTAATTTGCCATGTTTAAATCCCTACGATTGGATGATGTTGTTACGCCTCTTGATGAAGGAAGAAAAGAAGTATGAACCAATTATTACTCATATCAAGAGGATGTTGGTTTCGTACATCCATGAAGTAGCAAATATGGATGTTGAAATTGCCACTATGTTGCGAAAGAAATCAATAGTCCTTCCCGAAGCTTCTGCGAAAGACATCGAGAATATGAAGATGGGGAAAATTGAAAAGGACAAATGGAGCGTGATGTTTCAACAGGGATCAAAAGAAAAAGGTGATGTCCATAAATGTCTATTTGCTTTGTCTGATAAGTACCTGTTCTCAACTTCTTGCTTGAACTATGTTTTGGAGATCACAGAACAATGCAATGCAAATGATGAAACTACGAAGAAGTGTTATTCTGATATGATACGATGGTACATTGTTGTTCGCAGTTCATTGCATGCCCAAGCTCTTCAAGTCACAAAAACGAACACAACCGTGAAGAGTCTCCTTCCTCAATTGACACAAAGGGGAAGATTGTTGGGTAATTGGATTACATCAATTGTAATTATTATATATAGTCCATTTTATGTAACGGGTTATTTTCCACCCGGTGTCTTTAATGATTAGGGTTTAGCTATAAATAGTGCATTCATGCATCGTATCTAGTGTCGATCTTCTTGTAACCCTACTCTGCCTTTACAGTAGCAATTCTTCATCGAGTTCTTCTAAAACATAGATTATTAATCATTCGGCATTATTTTGATCATTGTGTTCTTTTTTTTATGATTCAATTACCTATTTGAAATCTATTGATCTACTCATCTTAATTCTAACACCACCCTAATATTATTTCCTTTTATTTCATACTTTAGTAATTTTAGTATTTGCCCCTCAACTTCTATTTATACCTTTCAATGACTTGTATTTACTCTATACTCCCACAAATCAATCTAATTAAATTATATACCCTTTAAATATCAATTACTTCTTTTGGATATTAATTAATATCCCTTTTTTTATTTAATTTATTTCAGTCCATACGCTTAGAATTGAAATAAATTTACAATCACTAATATTCGAGTAACGAAAAGCTAACATCGTTTACAACAAGATTTCGGGTCGTTAAAGACTAAGAGATGGATGGAGAAGTGATGGAAAAGTAAAAGGAAACTAACAGGAGGGCATAGTACACCCATACAAGAGTGCATAGCACTTTCGAGAACAAAACAAAAAACAAGAACTCGCTTGTTTTTTTTCCATTTCTATCCATTTACTCTCTAAAACACACACTTGAGGTGCTATTTCACCTAGAAACGTCGGAAGCATAGAAGCAAGGAGATTCAAGAATTTGTCCATTTATCCTCCAAACCAAGGTAATAGGTCATGATTCTAGCATCTAGTTCTTCATTTTGTGGTGAAATCTTGTAGTTTTGATGACCCTTAAAGATTGAATATGAAAATGTTAGCTGGAAATGGTACTCATAAGTGTTGTAACAACTTCCGTAACTCTATTAACATACATGTATGTGGTTTGAAGATGGATTTATAAAAGTAATTTCTGAACCATATCTTATTTGCTCTTGCATGTTTAGATTAAGACCATGGTTTAGTGAATCAAGTAATTTTGAGCTATTGAAAGTTGCTATAATAACTGAATGACTGAGTGTATTGAGAATTTAATCATTGGATGGAACCATAACTAAAGCCACAAAGGGTTTGTGTCTGTTACATGTACGATGGCTCATTTAATGAGTCTGGTGCACCTAGCATGCTATGTAAAGCTATGCCTTTGATAAGGGTATATACAAAACATATATATGTTTAGTTGAGTAACAAGTATTCCGGTACCTGTGTTTATATGTGTTATAGTGGTGCGAGTAAATGAGCTAAACAAGGAGGTCAAGATAATGTAATATCACTCATACAAGACCTAACAAGGTGAGTAGATAAACTTACTTGGTGTTAAGAATATGTTTTGAATATACCTTGATACATGTATCTGGTTGTAAATGTTATAGTGATCTTTACAAAATGAGCCTTATGGGTGTTCTAAGACTTCATTTAATTAGATGGTGAAAATCCAAGGGAAAGTATTATATGGTGATCGTTACAAAGTGAGTCTTATGGGTGGTGTAAGGTTCACTTCATTGGATGGTGAGTTTATATGGTGTAATCAGACTTATTCATTCAAGGGCAGATCTTATATAAGGCTAGGGGGGGTTGTGGCCCCTCCTGATTTTTTTGGTGGAAATACTCCTTATACTTTAAGATTTATACATATTAGGCCCAAAAATATAAAATTTTGACTATGGCCCCCCTGTTCACCAATTTTTATACAAATTATATCCCCCCCCCCCCAATGAAAGATCGAAGCTCCGCCACTGTATTCATTGGTGTTTATATATAAATAAGCTTAATGTTAAGAACTATATAAATAGTCTTATATAGTTCTTACAAGTTGGTTGCCATACTAAAAGACATGTTAAGAGAAATTGATTTACTTTGTATAAATAAGCTTAATGGTATTACAAAATGAGCTTAATGGTATAACAAAAACGAAAAAAATGAATATATTGTATATTAAACATAACTAAAAGATAAACAAAATAACTTCACAACATTAAGCCCACAAAGCATACACTCATAAGGATGGATGAAGTCGAAGGAAATATGCAACATGTTAGCCGATGTTCTTTCTTCTATCTATTTATATAATGTGTTGTAAAACTTATGCAGAGAGGTTTGGATTTTGAAAGGATGGATTTCCATATAGGAAGTGGGTTGAAAATATTAAAAATAAAAGGTGAGATAAATATTAAATAATAATGTTACCTTACATAACATATGGATTGGAATGGGTGACCTTTACTTTCTTATACAGAATTTTTAAAACGAAAAAATCATTTAAAAAATGGAAAAAGATAAATTAACCCAAAATAAAAACCTTAGGGTTTCAAAGTCGCCCCTTTTTCATTTCCTGTTCAATTCTCACAATTTCTACATCTGTCTTCTTCAACAAATTCGGGAACTTTCCATCTTTCCATCTTACGATCTGCTGCATCGATGGTGAGGGGTTCATCTCAATCTCAGTCCTCCTCCTCTTCTTCCAATTCCCGACCAGGACCTGTCGGCGTCGCACCTCGCGGCTCCCCTGCTGCCACTGCTGGCCTGCGACGCCGTCGTCTTGCCACCGGATCGTCCTCCAGCGTCAGTAATGGAACCGGTGGTAATACCGGAGGCAACATGCTCAGGTTCTACACTGATGATGCTCCCGGCGTCAAAATCACTCCGACCGTTGTCTTAGTTATGAGTGTTTGCTTCATCGGCTTTGTCACTGCTCTTCATGTGTTCGGTAAGCTCTACCGTCGATCCTCCGTCGAAGCTTGATTTTACACGGATCTCGTCTAATCTTTCATGCTTTTGTTGTATGATCTGAGCTTTCTTGATCGGCGCCATTAATTTTGTGCTGTGTAAATTTGATCTAGATGCTCAGATCTTGTTTCCAGGTTATCGTTCCAAAAGATAAAGAAATAAAAAGGTTTAGTTTTATGAATCAGTTGTTTGTGTTTTTAGAGGTTCAGATTATGAATTTATGACTTGCTTTCTTGATGATGCAATTTATCCTTGCTAATGAATGACAAAATTTTTAATGAGGATCATAGTTCATTAATTTCATCAATCATCGTCTTAATCAAATTAAGCAAAAAACAAATGACGAGAAAACGATATAATGTATTTATTAAGGGCAAAGTAGTAAAATACGAGATGCAGCGGGATAAGTCAATCACTTAGCGAACACTATGAAGCTTTCTTTATGATCCACTTGTTTGGAAATTTGGTCACTTTACATGATACAATCTATGTTTTTTGGTTTGTATCCGTCTAAATATATAATAAAGTTATGGAATTAAATAATTGATAAGGATAAGGACAAAAACCACAACAACTTTGTCAAAATAAGGATATTTGCAAGTTTAAATCTTCTTGGCTACCATGTAACTTAACGAAATTGCTAACTATGTTTTTTTTCCTTTAGCTTTCTAAGTTTAACTAAAATTCTAAAAAACTCGGTTGTGATTTCAAAGCTTGTAAATAAATATCGTCTTAAATCATATATGTATATAAAAATAAATAATATTAGAAAATACATATAAAATTATTAATTATATACAAAATGTCGTCTTAAGTTACATCTTACAAATAACGTGACCAGTTACAACTCATAAAAGCTTAAAGTTTGATATTGTCGTTATTGAAAACCTTGATTTTAATCCTAAAAAAATTGTCACTTTGTAAAAAAGAAAAAACATAAGTTGTTTTAGATAAGTAATCTTAAAGAAATTGCTATTGTAACACAATTAAGTTTGAAGTTTGTCCCGAATGGTTCATTAAAGCTTTTTTTGCATGATAAACTTTTAATAGGGGTTTGGCCCCAAACTCAGGTTCACTCCTTTAGTTTGGCATCCTACATGACAAGGTAGGTTTATATTAATGCCACATGATGCTTACAAGGCATCCACCCCCAATTAATAAATTGAAAACAAAAAAGGTCGCCTTCCCCTCTTAACCATCATCGGTCTATGTTGAAGGATTGTTATCAGCGCGTCCCTGTTAGGAAATCAGGGGACACTTTTCAGTAATCAAAATAGATCTAATGCCGCTTGTCAAACCCTAATAACCCTTATTAGAAAATAATATAGATAACACACAAAGACACAATATTTATGTTGTTCAGTTAAAATTACCTATGTCCATGGGTAAAAGGATAATATTCTTATTTATAGAGATCTTGTTAGAAATTTGGGGTATAGAAAGAGTTTGAAATTCTGAGAAACAAATGCATATACGTTGAGTTCTGGGCATAGAGAAACAAATTGATTAAAAATAAACCAATCCCCGACAACGGCGCAAAAATTAGGGTTTGGTCTTTTAAAATACTTGAAATAAAACTAGAGTTAAACTAATAATTAAATAGACAATTTCGACAAAACAAGGGTTTGATGTAAAATCAATAAGAGAAAAATGATTGACTTAAGGTTTTCTCACTTGAACATTTGATAAACATATCATTAGAATCCAATGGTACAATACCTGTTTTAAATATTTAATTTGGCTATAGTAATCCAAGAAGCTTGAGATTACCTAGACTTTTCTTAATTGTTAAAATAGTTCGAAAAGCTCATAACAATTTTCTTAGTCAAAGTCACAATTTCCATTAAGCATATAATTAGTGAAAGTCAACTAGCATTAAGAACCAAAAAATCATCAAATCTAAGAGGAGTCAAATGTTTTCACTTCCATGTTGGAGAAAATGTTTTTATGATTGTGTGAAGTAAAACTAACACAAAAATCACTTGTTGCTTGCTAATTTGAAGATCCTTTACTTAATCAAGAAATTAGCCAACTAATCACCACAAACACATTTAAACTCATGAATAAAAACATACAAGTAGCAATAAAATGTTAAAACACAAAACATTCTCATAAAGATTCAAGAAGTTCATAGAGTTTTCAACATTCAACAAACATTCAAATGATTTCACCAAAGTCAACCAACTTTTGTAATGTCCCAAAATTCAAGACTAAAAATTTTCTTTTAATAAAACATTACTTAAAGCAAATTTATCAATCCAATTATAATCAGAGTATTAAATTCCAAAACACATGTTCATTATCAGAGTAAAACATTCCCAGGTTGTCTAATCTATGGTGTGTGCCATGCGATCACCCCGAGCTCTTCCCTCCGCTACCGGAAGTACCTGAAACCAAAACTGAAAACTGTAAGCACGAAGCTTAGTGAGTTCCCCACCCCACCACATACCATGCATAACCACATACTGCACATACTGGGCCACGCCCGCTATCCTGGGCCTCGCCCGCTACAACGGCCCCGCCGCTCCAGGCCCCGCCTGGCTTCGAGCCCCGCTCGGATACAAATCTGTTTTACTTAGGCCTCGCCTGTCACAGGGCCTCGCCCACTAACATATAATAGCACATAAACATATCACATCACATCACATAAGCTAAACACATACTAACGGATCTTGTTCTAAGGCATCGCCTATCTCTGGGCCCCGCCCTTGTCCTGCTACTGATGAGTCATGGAACCCCGTCCATACTCCTGTTGATAGTGAGGTACGGGCCCAGCCCACCCTCACTCCTTCCCTAACTTGGGCCTCACCCCTGATCTGCTGCTACTGAGACGTGGAACACCATCCACACTCTGACATTGGTGAGATACGGGCCCTCACCCATTCTCACCTCCCTACCAGGTACATACAAGTATCACACAGACAGTAAGTATAAACAATCACATAAACCATTCCTTGGGCACCCGCCCTCTATCATTGGACCTCGTCCCGAATATCATACTAGCATATTGTGCCTAGGGCTAACCCTCAGGTCTTCTACTCATAACTACATGGGCCGACATTGTGGCCGTAAACCCATTCATACAAAGGGAAACTCACCTGCACTGGCTGATGAACCCACTAGCTGCTGCCCGACAACTCTCTGAACTCCCGCCCCACTCGCTCCCCGAGCTACCAATATCAATGCAACACTGAGTCTAACTGACCCCCGAAAGACAACCAAGTCAACTCTGGTCAAAGTCAAAGTTCTGGTCAAAGTCAACCTTCCAGGTCAACCCTACTCGCCGAGTCACCCTATTGACTCGTCGAGTTCATATGTTTAGAGTCCCTCTCTTTGCGACTCGACTCGCCGAGTCTACCGATTTCCGAGTCCTGACCTGTCCAACTCACCGAGTCTTCACTCGACTCACTGATTCGAGTCTCAACTCGAAGGGTTTGGGGTTTCGCGACCTGACTCGCCGAGTCCAAGAACAAACTCGCCAAGTCCAAGGCAATCTTCAACTAACTCGCCGAGTTGTTCATCCAACTCGCCGAGTTCCTGCCCAACTTCATCTGGCTCGACGAGCGGTTCATCCCACTCGTCGAGTTCCTCCAAATCTTCATGCTACCTGCCGAGTCCACTCAAAGGACTCGCCGAGTCCATTCAGATCTCCATACATGCAGAGGACTTTTGAGTCATGCATGGAATCCAAACTGTAGATCTACCCTTCCCAAGCCTATTCTTCACGTAAAGTTGCAAACTTTACGTGTAGAGAAGGAGATCTAGGCAAAATACACCATACACTAGGGTTTAAGGCAAAGAGGCTCCATAATCAACTCAAGGGCAGATACTTTATGCTTCTCAAGACCATAATATGCTTAGATCTGAAGTAGCAACTCCAGATCCGGCTTCTAACCCAAATGGATCACTACTCATGGCTAAAAGCCCCAAAACTATCTACCAAAATAGATCTAAAGGAAGGGAAACGACTTAATACCTTCAAATGCTCAGAAGTATCTTCCCAATCCCAGATCTATAGCCCCCTCCTTGCACCTTCAAGATCCTTCTTCCTTCTCCAAGCTTTAATGCACTCTTCAAGGCAACAATTGACTCAATCAATGGATATGGCGGCTAGGGTTTGGCATTATGGGTTAAAGAGGTAGCAAAGGAACCCTAGGGAAGAGAATGAGGCGCTTAAATAGGCTCCAAGCCCCGAATTTAGGGTTTTCCTCATACAGACCAGACTCGCCGAGTCTCCTTGGCCGACTCGCTGAGTCGGTCACTTACTCCTTGACCCAGATCCCGCTCGGACTCGCCGAGCTCCTCCTTGGACTCGCCGAGTCTCCCCTTAAAGTTAGGGTTTTCTTTCCTTTCTTGGCCTTCAAAACTTTGGGTGTTACAACTTTAGTCTAGCTTAACATGGATAAACACAAGAAAATAAAGTAAGTATAGATTGTACCAAACATTTAACAAGAATCAAGAGCAAAAAGATGAAGTTCTTGAGGTGTTATTGGTCTTCAAAATGCTCCAAAATCTTCAGAGAAATGATGATTTTTCGGATGTGCAAGAGTGTGCAAAAGATGCACCCCAACCTTCCTCACATAACCTTCCAAATGACATTCTGAAATTACCCCTGTAGTATCATGCGCGACCGCACACCCCTACGCTGGTGGGTTGCGTGAGTGGTATCTGATTGTGGGCTTCTTTGAGTTTTGGGCCTCCACAGCTTAGTCTACTGGCCCAGTTCGAGTCCAATCTGCTTCTAGCCCATTTTTCTTCAAGTTCTCTTCATTTTAAGCCCAAATTAGCTTCTCCAAATGATCCATAGCTCGCATAATTGCCTGATTAATAATCTACGCACGCTCGAAATTCTCCCATATCTTGCAAATTTAAAGTTTATTTCCTCCATGCCTTCAATTAATCAACAAGCCCACTCCATGCATCAACTCCATTAGCGATCAAGCCCAAAATTCTTGTCGTCCTCTAAGTCCAATCGCTTCCCAAAGTTCCCGCTCCGTTAGTCTCCTTAAAATATGAATTATGCTCATGACACTATAAAGTACCTGAAATGGTACCTAAAAGGGAAATATGCATAGAAATTAACTAAATTATGAATGAAAAATGTTAAAATAAACTAAAAAAAGAATTAAATAAATGAAACTATTATCGATTCAGAACAAGTGTGTGACCATCTATCTCATTCTATGGTTGTGTGTGGCAATGTTTTCGTTTAGTTTTATGTTGATATCAGTTTGTGCTGTGAATGGAATAGTGCGTGATAGAAGGGTATGACCCATGTTGTGTTTGGTTAGTATTGAGAGGGATGTTGATTGGGTTCCTGCAAGTTGGTGGACTGATGGTTGGGTATCTTTAGCCCCCTGTGGTTCTGGTCGCGACTCTTTAGGCTATGGATGTGATGACGGAAAGATCGGTTTAGTGTCGTGAGCTTATCATATTAGTGGATAACAAGTGTCACGATGTATCGTGAACCAGTGGTTGTATGATTTATATGGGTAAGACCCGATAGTCTTTTTATTGAGACTCTTAGGTCTCATATCGTTAGCTTTCTTGGCTTATTTAGGTGTTAGTGCATTGTAGGAGTTGGTAGATTCAGTGACCAAATGGTTTGGATCATGTGGGCAGTTAAAGGTTGTTAGGAATAATAGTTGTGCATCTGTAGTTGCTTCCAGAGTGTTTGCATTATGAACTCTGTTTTATTGCGGGTTGTCTATTAGGAGTTCGGTTACCAGTGCTAGGCATCGGTTATGGAATCTCAAGTCATGAAGTTCATTGTGAATGTCTCGAGTGATTTATCAGGTGGGGGTTAACCTGAGCTGACATGGGATTTGGATGCAACGTGATAATTTTTGGACTGACCATCCTTATGCTCGTGGGATCAACAGGTTGGTGATGAGTTGTCAATAAGTTAAGTGTGTATTTAAGGTTGTTAGGCGCAACCTCCGAATTGGGGATTGGTGAAATTCAATATCGGTATATTTTAAGCATTCCTTCTACATAGTAGAATGGTATTCCTAGTCAGATACTAGGGGAGGGTGCGATAAATGAATGATCAACAGTCCTAAGGAATAATTTTTGGGGTTTAAATTGATAGGTTCATGTTTTCGGCAAGTTTCATGCTTTAGTGGTTATCGTTGTAATATTAGGTCTTTCAGTTTGCAATAGTAAGGTAGTTGTCTTAGTTCTCAGGCAGAGCAGTTAGGCTTCCTTCTTTGGGTGACGACAGAGTGTTAAGGTTCATTCTTTTGGAGGTATAAGCGATTTCTACCAAGACGTGGCTCCTCCAGAAACTCTAGATACCCATCAACTATTTAAAGACCCTTACACGTAGGATTTTCGACCAATGGTTAGAGCATAGAAACCCTAGCCGAAATTCTGCATATTCCCTCCTCTCTCCTTCTCATCCTCTTGCTACAAGTGTTTGTGAGCCATTAGAGGTGCAACATTTGGGGCACTAAATCTTTCAAGAGTCAAGATCAATCAAGGAATTCTTGTTATTGCTATAAAACAAGCAAGGTAATATTCTTAATCATTTTATATATGAATTTCGAATTATATATGCTAGCTCTAGGGTTATTGCTTTGGAATTTCTTTTGCATGTTGATTTAGTGAAAAACTTAGATCCAAAGCAATTAGGGTTGCATGAACACATAGGATGTTGTTATGCTTATAACCCAACACAAAGTTCTACACTTCTTCTCGAGTTTTTGAACGTCCGACTCTCTGGCACGCCATGTCGCGTGCTGTTGACAACAACGTGTACAAAACCAACTCATCATCAGAATCTTCATCATCGGATGAAGAAGAAACTAAAGCAGGAAAATTATTCATATTGTTGAAAGAGTGTGTTTGAAGGATGTAAAAATATGTTTAAGTGTTTGTATATATATGAGTTAGGTTTTAAATTTTAAAAAAGTAATTTTTTAAAATTCTCCAACGTACACAAAGAAGAAACGGTCAAATGGGCATTAATCAGTCACCTTCCTCGTCTTCACCCGTAGCCAGAGTTACGTCGCACCACCCCTATGCACCTTGGGGCGTCGTTCACGTGTGGACTAAGCCTCCACGTCAACATTCACGTGCAAATATCCCAACCATACCAGAAAACCTTAGGTGGTATATGATATACCATCTCAAGAATGAAGAATGTATGTGATAAGAAGTTATAATCGAGTTAGCTTTAAAGTGTTTTATAAAATCATGGTGTACATCCATCACATTATCGCACATAAAATGTTCTCACCTGGATGCTAAACCATCACCAATTCCTACCACTTATCAAGAGGATATTCACCACTTTGTATCAGTGTATCACTTATATTTTTATTATTTAATAAAATAATATTAATTGAAAAAAATATATAAGATTCAATAAAAATAAAAGACTGTATTAATTAATTAAAATTAAAAGTTATGTAATAAACCTAAGTAAAAATATAGATCAAACAAAGAAACTTTAAAAAATACATTTTTTGTAATATTGTATACAAATTGTTTTTTACCATTAACATCGATTCGAGATCCTCACCTTTGAGATGATATGTCGACATCTAAAAGAATTGTATATCAGTTAAGCCATGTTCCAAAAGTAATGTTTGTCATCTATTTTTTACTTTCTTTTTTTAAACTTCTTTTTTAGCTTTTGCAATTAAATATGTTCCTCAAACTTTTCCTTAAAAAGTATAACTAATTTAGTTTTGATACGTTTTTACCCGAAGACAATGCAACTCGACTCCTTTATCCATTCCATTTGGTCTTCAAAAGGGTTTCTTCAGGAGGAATCTCGTCAACATCATCATTGAGGTTGATTGTATTCTGTGCGTCCAAAATTTGAATATAGTTATAGCGTTTGATGGATAGAATAAATTATGTAAGTACATACGGATTAAGAACCTATTTCGGGGCATTTTTTAGAACTTAACATTCTCTTATATTGTTAAATGCTTTACCATGGTGTTCTTGTTTATATTGTTGTTTTGCGGTAGCAAATATGTAAAAATTATTTCTTCAACTTTATGTAGATTGCTAATATTGTTGTACATCTCGTAAAAATAAGTAATCTTAACTTTCATGTCCAATCGTTTGGAAGAAAGATCATCGTTATTTCAATTAACACCCATTCCTATTTCCATGTAGAGATGTTCTAAATTTTGCTTCCAAAACTCATTATATGTTTGGTGGTTTGCAGTTATGTTATCTTGGGAGATGGATACCCAATCACATGCTAATGTGTCTTCCTCGGCTTACAACCGTTCTTTGATGTCTTTTTTTTGTTAGAATTTGGTTTTTCGGATGTTTATGTTTTAGGTATTGAATCTGGTTGTAAATCGTGTATCGATTAAGGCTTGGCTTGGGGTTGAGCAATTTGAAATTGTTATAAATATATACTTTAAGGTTCAATCTTAACATTTTTAGTTTTGGGTACTTTCTGTATAATTGTCTATTATGCAGGGTATGTTTTTGTATTTATGTAGGTTTAGGATTGCAGATCTGTCACACCCCAAAACCGGAACGACGGAAACGTTCTGGGGTGGATGACGTCATGTCAAGTATCACAACATATGCAGTATAGTAATCAAAGTACAACAATCATTGCATTAATAGTAATAGTTTACATAGTTTACATTGTATGGAATCATCGAAGTAATACAAAAACTAGTATAGATGCAACTTGGCACAAAACCGTCTTCAACAGAAGCTCCTGGAATGTACCTGTCTAATGCTGACCTGAGAATACAAGTTATTTGAAAAACGAGTATCAACATTTTTACAAATGCTGATGAATTCATAAGTATTTAGTGTCATTTTATTCAAATAACTTAATTAAAAGTAGTAGTTTGGAATCAACAGTGTATTAGAGTCCTTTCCAGAAAATCCTATATTTTCTTAAATAAAAGTGGTCTTCTACCAAGACTCGACAGAGTTAAGTTGTAAAAAGTAATTTTCCCTTAAACACTATCATTACCAAAATACGGTGTTTGGTTTTAAAGGAAGTAGGAAAATATCAGGGAAAATAACATATGCCTCAGCAGTGAAGACTGCTGACTAAGGAAGAAAGAAATCATAGACTCCAGGAGAGTATCGAATGAACGATATGCCTGGCTCAGTCTAACAAAAGGAGACACAGACCCCTGACGATATCAAATGAAAGATACATCTAGTAAGGTCCAAAAACAGTGAACACAGACCCCAGACAATATCAACTGAATGATACCTCTAGCAAGGTCTAAAAACAGAGAACACAGACCCCAGACGGTATCAACTGAATGATACGTCTAGCAGGGTCTAAAAACAGAGAACACAGACCCCAGACGGTATCAACTGAATGATACGTCTAGCAGGGTCTAAAAACAGTGAATACAGTGAACATAGGGAATACAATGAATACAGTGTATATAGTGAATACAGTGAACACAGGGAATACAGTGAATACAGGGAATACAGTGAACACAGGGAATTCAGTGAATACAGTGTATAGAGTGAATATAGTGAACACAGGGAATACAGTGAATACAGTGTTTAAAACCCGTTACCTTAAGGCCATGAATTATAAGGTAACCCCGAGATACTCGTAACCATACTGATAGACACTAGAGAACTAGACGCCCTGCAAGCGTCTGTGTAAGTGTGACATTTGTCACCCCTTGGCTTGGTAGGCCGTGGACTGTAGCTAGCAGTCAGGGTGCGGGGGTGACAATCATGTATAGATCTATACACACAATGTCCGCTCTCCCTACAAGAGACTCTGGTTACCAACTTGATAACGGAGAAGACCGTGTATTGAGGATGTATCTCGTATAGTGAGATCTAATGTAAAATACTGGACTGATGATAGAGACTCACAACTGAACTGACTAATGTAAAACTATATGTCTATGCTTGTATACATAATATATAACTAATGATCAAACGACCTTCGGACGGACATCCGATCCCACCAGACCACATCTCAACGAAGAAAAGGAAATAGGGCGAACAAGCCTTCCTAAGTCCTTTAAACATTATATATATATATATATATATATATATATATATATATATATATATATATATACAAGCACAAGCATGCATTTAACTAAGTAGAATCATTTAACGAAGTATAAGTGTCTAACGAAGTAGAAGTGTTTCACAAAGTATAAGTGTTAACAAGTAGGAGCGTATCGTGAAGTAGAAGCGTATCGTGAAGTATAAGCGTAATTAAATAGGAGCGTATTACGAAGTAAAAGCGTTACAAGTATAAGTGAAGTATAAGTGTTAACAAGTATAAGTGAAGTAGAAGCGTAACAAGTATAAGTGAAGTAGAAGCGATAACAAGTTTAAGCGCATCACAGAGTGAAAGCGTTATCAAGTAGGAGTTTAAACTAAGTAGAAGTGAAGCAGTGGTATCTTAGCCAAGTAGGAGTATAAAAACATGGGATAAATCTTTGATGAAAAACTTGAGGAAAAACCTTTATACTTAAGAAAATCATGACTAAGTATTCTTTTGTAAAATAAGTTTGTAAGCCTTTAAAAATCCATAGAAAACCTTTCATAAACGCATTTGATTATAACTTTGATAAACAGTATAAGTAAAGATTTGAACAAGTAAAGACATTTTAGAAAAACATTTACAGTATCAAATTTGGTAAAACAGTTAACAGTGTAATAAATCCTTGTGCATGCGGGTTATCAATCACATGTGATTGATATGATAACTGGCATGTTTAACTAGTATCCCCCCCCCATAAAAGCATGTAAAACATTTAAAAAGGTTCATTCAGGGGTATGAACTCACCTGATGTAAGTGGATCCGACAAAGGTGCCGGTTGGGTGCTCGGTGTCAAGTAAAGACTTGAACACACTTAGTGACCTATTAGCATATGATAACATATGTTTACATACAATTAGTACATATAATACTAATTAAACAAGTATACGCATCCTAAAGTGCGGAAAACACTTTGGTAAAGTGCTAGGGGTGTCCCGGGTAACATCTATGGGTATGTATGGCTTAGATAAGGAGTTTACTCTTCAAGAGTAAACTCTTTATAGAGTTCATGGCCCTGGGAATAACTCCCCATGAGTTTACGGCTGTAAACTCATGGTGAGGGTGTTCTAGGATGCCTAAATGTCTCATATCATTTGTAGATTTATGCTAGGTACAAATATAAGGCACATGAGTGGATTTAAGGCATCTAAATGGACCAAATAGGAGTTTACGGCCCTAAACAAGGAGTTTACGGCCGTAAGCTCCTATACACTCATTCTTTTGATGTATAAGGGTCTTGAATGGTAGAGAATAAAATCCTATGCATTTTTCTAAGTCAAATGGGGAGTTTAGGCATCATTTGGGCACTTAATGGGAGTTTACGGCCCATGGACCAATTCTATGGGAGTTCACGGCCGTAAACTCCTATTCCCTTGGTTTTATTGAAGTTTTAAGCCTTTACTTCAATGGGTTTGCTTCTAGACATTTTTCCAAGGCCATAGGAGGTGTTTGTGGGCATTTCTAACACATAAAATTGAATTTACTCCCCATGAAGAGGAGTTTATGGCCCAAGCATGTTCTTGGGCAGTAAACTCAAGTTTATTCCCCAAAATGTTAGTTCAAGGTGTTCTAGGTCCGATTCCTTAAGCCATTTAGCCATATCTAAGCCTTAGGGTAGTTTAGAGGGGTTTTGGGGCTTAAAAACCCCATTTAATGGTGTTCACGGTCCAAGAGTGTTCTTGGGCCATAAACACACGATCTAACCCCTATTTGATGTCTTAAAATCGAATTTGCATGCTAGGTAAGCTATACAACAAGTTAGGGTAGATTGCTTACTCGTTTGGGGCTCGAAATGGACGATTTTTGGCTCGAAAATAAGTTGTAGAGAGAGAGAGAGTGGAGAGAGGGTGAAAAAGTCTCTAATGGACTCCAATCCCCCTTATATAGGGGTTTGAGTTGGGGCTCAATGGGAATCTACCCGATACTGCTGTTAAACGGGGTTTTTGGTCGCACCCGATTTAGTGGTCGTATTTTGACTAGGTTGAAACTAAAATTTTTCCAAGGGATTAATGAGGGTGTTTTTAATTTGTTTCAACCCTAACAAAGTCATTTAAAAAGTCTCCAAATTAATTAACCAGTCCAAAGTTAACAGACAGTTAAATAAAACGAGGCTTATTAACAGAAAAGGGGATTAAAAATGACGGAATAAATTTCGGGTTGTCACATCATCCCCCCGTTAGAGGGAATTTCGTCCCGAAATTCAGGTTTAGGCAAGGAAGTAGGTATGAATGACCGAGTAGAGGCAGGTGGGTACTTCCTATTCGGTTTGTCCTCGCACCCCCAATTGATCTCTGGCCTGTGTCTGTCATTCCAACAAACCTTCACCTACGGGATGCGGATTCCGTCTCGCGCAGTTAACGATTTCCTATAGGTATGTCTATGAAGCTAGGGTTCTCAATGGTTTCTATCAAGATGAGTGGGATACGAAGTGTGACATTGGGCAAACAATTATCAAGGCTAAGGAATGGATCGATCTATGGTGAAACTTGTGGAATTTCCGAAAGTAGTAGTGGTCTGACGAGGGTTAGACCAATCTCCGTAAAGGATCTCGGATGGTCCAAAGCTCTCGGAAGGGTAGAGCTTTTCAGTACTTAGAACATAGTGTACTTCTATGGCGAGATCATCACTGGCGTGATCGCCATTCCGAAGTTCCAAACGTTCTCTCTCATACTGGAAGTGTAGTCCTTTAGGTTGTTTCTAGATCATCGGATGGATTGCGTGCCTACGGTACTTGTTTGTTGCAGAGTGTCTATCTCAATCTCGTGCAAAATGAACCTACACTTCTGATTCTTGAGATATTCCTAATGGAAACCCTCAGGGTCGGGGAGATAGGGTTTCACCAGACGAGTGTCAGATTATTCCGGGGAGGTAGTTCTACTATCTCTGCACGAGATAGTATTCTCGGAACACCTATCAGTCCAGTGAATCTCTAAGACATGCCCTATTCTCTAAGGTGTTGGTTTATTCTAGTAGCAGAAAGTGCGTGTTCTTGTATAACCCATCGACTAACACCTAGACTGGTGTCAAGTCTATAATCTCTTCGAGATATGGGTAATAAGGCTCAACACCACCTACTTTCGGACTTTATTCATGTACTCATGGCTGTGGAGGTTATCCTGTGGTTCTCGGTATTCTAGTGTTCACTTCGGAGAATGCAGTCTATTGTCTATAGGGTGACGGTGACTTCCTCCATGCGAGGGGGCGGAGGATCCTAGGCACTACTCGTCTGTAACGGGGTGGACGAAGTGCCTGAGTAGTGCGAACATCTTCGGCAACTACTCTTCCGAGGGGTCTGAGTTTTCTCGGTCTAGGTCAAATCTAGTGAATATAGGGTTCCATCACTCGGAACTTTAATCTCCTCATCCACTCTTCTCAGAGTTTAATTCATCGCAGCTCTCGGATTTCCGGGATATTCGCTGCGATGCTTAATTCAGGGGATTAAGCGTGAATGGATGGTCGTAGTCAATGTCCTTGACTCTCACGACTCAGATTTCTTTACCCACCGAGGGTGTTAGCTACTATGTTGGCTTAATCGGGATGACAACAATTTCCCAGAAAGCTCCAAAACCATATCTTTCTGGCTGAATAGGCTGGAAAGACAATTGTGCCCCAAACTCTGCCTCTTTCTTTCTTGCATTATTAATTTCTTTCAAATAATTTTTTAGCTTCTTTTTTATTGAAATATTATATATTAATAAATATTATTTTTAATATATAATATTTATGTATTAATTAATATTATTTTATTGGATTATTAATTTCTTTTAAATAATTCTTTTTTTATTTCTTTTTAATGGATCAATTCTTTTTATTTGATTATTATATAGTCAAAAATATTATTTATAAATATATTTTAATACATATTACTTTATTGAATTATTAATTTCTTTTAGTTATTTTTTTAATTCATTTTTATTCGATAGTTCTTTATCCTAATATATTTTGAAAAAATTCATCAAACCCACCACTATCGAATATAAACCGAGTCAAGAATCACATGTTGAGTTATAAAGAGATGCTAGAAAGAATAATGATGTAACATTAACTTGAAAAAAAAACTAAAAACAACTTAATCGACATTCTATTTGGATTTTGAATGATTATTGTGTGATTTTGATTTTGTATGACAATTTGTATGCTTTTTATAATTATTCAGCAACTTCATCAATCACAGTATAGAACAACAGGGTAATATTGTCATTTTTCATCATTCAACAAAATCAGATGTACAATCAAACAACATAGTTTCTTCCCCAGTTAGAAAACTTTCCCATATAGAACTTTCTCAGACGACACTTTCCCGGATAGAAACTATCAAACGGGGCCTACTTCTCTCTCGACAAGTAGATTAGGGTTCTCTATAACGTTAGGGGTTCTTAGTGTTCTTCGATCTGTTCTATATATTTTGAGTGTGAGTGTTATATGTAGTGAGCTTTCCCAATAAAAGTAAATGTACAAACAATCTAGTTTATCATGAATAAACTGACTATGTTGGGAAGTTCTTGAGTTTGTGATTTATTTTCATGGTATCAGAGTTCAAGGTAGCTCCAATCATCATTTTGATCGTTGTTCTTCATTCGATCACCGTTCATGGTAGAAAGGTTTGCTATTCTTGTGCTCCTTTTGTTTTCGCTTTTATCTTCTTATTCGTTTGTTGAAATTTTTTAGATATAATGCTTATTGTATTCAATCTAGGGTTTCACTGTTCGTTCCGTAATTAGTTTTAGATCTAATGCTTATCGTGCTAAATCTAAGCCTTTGACATTGATTTCTTTCTTTATTGTTATTTGTTCTTCGTTATTGTGGTCTATTGTGAAGGTTTGGTGCTAGTGTTCTAAAAGGCGCACAATGACACGTGCCATGGTGTGAGGCGTGGCTTTGCCTTTACGAAAAGCCTCATAACGTTGTTGTTAGGCGTGACGCATGGCAAGTGGTGATATGGATGCCATGGCGCGTTATGGCGTGTGTTTTTTTTGTTTGAGACACATTTTTTTTATCTTTGTTATGTCTTTTCTAATCCGGGATACAGCTATTGTGTTTTTTGTTAACTTTTTGTTATTAGTTATTGATATAATACTTCTAAAAACTAGTTATATTTGATATAAATTTATATTTATGTGGTAATATAACTATAAAGTAATATAAAATCGCCGCCTTACATCATGCCTTGAAAAACACCATGTATCGTAAAGCTTGAGGCTTGGCCTTGCTACTACGCCACACCTCACACCATTTAGAACATTGTTTGGTGTTCACTGCGTAGACGACGTTTCTTTTATGTCTTCATATTGGTCATTCAGTCTCTTGTTAGGTTTTGAAAAACGATTCTCTTCTTTAGTTGCTTTGGACCTCTGTAAGACTTCTCTTGTTCCATTCTTCCCTCATTTTTAACTGTAGCCATCGGAGATCCTGGTGTCTTGAGTACACCGGTTATTGCTTGCGTTTCGCTTGCTTATTTCTTGTGGTTTTCTCAACTCTGTATTGGTTGTCTTGGGCCCTAACATATTGTGGTGACCATCTTGATGATAAATCAATACAACTGTCTGTTTTTTTCTTGTGTATTCCTTGACTTCTTTATATGTGTTGTGAATTATTCCTGTTAATTCTTGTCAATATGACTGTGTTGTTGATATTCCAGGCGATAGTGGTAAATTTGGTGATATTCCTATTGATTTTGATGATCGATTGTATATTCACCCTTCGGATAATTCTGTCACAACAATTATAACTATAAAACTTACTGGTAATGAAAACTTTCGTTTGTGGAGAAGTTCTATGTATAGTGATCTTAAAGCCAGGAATAAACTAGGGTTTTTTTTATGGAACTCTTAAAAAGAACACCGTAGAATCAACTAAGAACTTAAAATGGGAAAGGTTTAATGTTGTGGTATGCTCTTGGATTCTTTCTTTTATATCTGAATCCATCTATGCCAGTCAAGCTTATTTTTAAGTAGCAGAAGACATTTGGAATAATCTTTTTGAAACTTATAATAAGGCTGATGGGTCTGTAGTTTTCAATACATCAACAAATAAATTCTTTAAAATAAAATGGAATGTCGGTATCTGACTACTTCAATAATCTTGATGAATTTTGGAAAGAATTTGATGATCTTACTAGTCTTACAGAGTGCACTTGTGAGGCTGCTACTAGACTAAATCCTTACTCTAAACTAATGAAACTTATGCAGTTCTTGAGTGGTCTTTATGGCTCTTACAATCAAGTAACAAGCCATATTCTTCTTGTGGAGCCTTTTAAGTCTGCTTTCTCCATAATTCTGGTGAATAATCTCATCAAAGCAATGGATCTCTGTCTAATTCTTTATCTTCATCTAAGTCTCAATGTAACAACCCAAAAACAGTGATAAAAGTTTTCATTTGAAATACCAACCATTTCATTCATTACATGCTTCAAAAACCATCACCAAGTATAATATCAAAACAATTAGAGTACAACTGTTCAATATGCGTAAAATCATGAGGGGAGGATGATGTGCCATCCTACTGGACCCTTCCCTTTCAACCTAATCATGCCATAGTGGGCACCGCCCTTGGGTATATTTCAACCCAATTATATCATAGTTGGCCCCGCCCTAAGGTATATTTTAACCCGAACATGAAAACACGTATAAGCCACATAACATCTATCATTCTACATAACACAATAATAGACCGACATTGGTGCCTTCGACCCATAAATACAGTGAGAAAACTCACCTCACAGATGGATGAGAAGCTAAACAATACGTTGCTCCGATAACCAACTCTACCGATCACCTTTACAAATCATAGTGACCAAAACTCAAACTACAACTCAAAATACCCAAAATGCCCCAAGGTAAAACTTGATCAAAATCCAGTCAAAGTCTAAGTAAACCGGGCAACTCGATGAGTATGTTGGGCGCACTCAACACGTACGCAGGGAATACAATCCTGTTGACCAGGATTTGAGGGGCTAACCATGTACACGCAATGTACGCTTTGGTATGCCGAGCGTATGCAACTGCCAACCTTTTTTCCCATTAAGTGCTTAATCCTTTTGCTCTTTCATCCAAATTCCAGATCTAGCACTCAAATGATGTTCTTAACCATAAAGTTTCCAACTTTATGGTCTTGCATGGCTATTAAGACCTCAACATCAAAAACCCTAGCTTCTTGACTCATTAAAAGAACCTAGATCATGCATGGTAGGAAACTAGTGCACAAGATCACATTTTTATGACTTATCACACCCTAAAACATCTGAAAGGACAACCCAAAGGTACTGGAGTATTCATTATTCACAAGGATCAATATTTAGGACAAAAAGGTGAAACTTTTAAGCTAGAACAAGATCTAAAGGAATACTCATCAAGGTTGGAGCTTTATACCTCCAAAAGATGCACAAGGGAGAGTAGTTGTTGGATCCAAGGCCTTGAG
This sequence comes from Lactuca serriola, assembly GCF_051521515.1. Lineage (NCBI taxonomy): Eukaryota > Viridiplantae > Streptophyta > Magnoliopsida > Asterales > Asteraceae > Lactuca > Lactuca serriola. Next base: position 66,077,710 of record NC_136413.1, on the reverse strand, counting down.
TGAAACACCACAACTTCATCTTTCTTTCTTCACCACCAAGACCACCAAAATGGCCCCAAAATGAAACTCCAAGCTTCAAAACACACTCACACACTTTAGGGTTTCGAAATAGAGATGGAGACTGGAGTTAAGGAAGAGTATGGCGCTATAATGATGCTTAAATAGGGTCCAAACCCTAAAACTTAGGTTTGCACCCCGGCCATTTACACCCAGTGTACTCAAAGTACACTCAACGTATGCGAGCATGGCTCAAAATTAGAAAAATGCCACTCGGGACTAATTTTGCAAACAATACTAAAATCAAGGGTTAAAATGGAATACCCAAAAATCAAGATGTTACAAATCTCCCCCACTTGAACTAGGCTTCGTCATTAAAGTCTGTTTCCATGAATAAATCAGGGTAGTGCTCTCGCATCTCCGCCTTGGGCTCCCATGTCCATTTAGAACCCCTCTGATGCTGCCATTGGACCTTGGCCAAAGACACCTATTTGTTGCGCAAGGCCTTCGTGTTCCTATCCAAGATTGCCACTGGTCTCTCCATAGAATTCAGGAGATCATCAACCTGAATATCATCCAAAGGGATAACCACAAAATCATCGGCCACATACTTCCGAAGCTGAGAAACATGGAAAGTGTTGTAGATTTGACTGAGATCGTAAGGCAAATCTAGCCGGTATGCGACCTTGCCCACCTGGGCGAAAATCCTGAAAGGACCAATAAATCTAGGGCACAACTTGCCCCACTTCTGAAATCGGATGACACTTTTGTTGGATAAGGTGTCTAAGTCCATAACTATTTCTGGTATGTACTTGACCCGACCCGGCATGGTGCATTTGGGTTGCATGGCATCATGCATTTGGATAGACTAATGAGAGAAATAACACTTGTTGTTTATTAATATATTATAAGTTCTAATATATTAATAGTATTATTTAATTAGTATTGATCAAGAATTAATTTGGAATTAATTATGTGATCAAAAGATAACTAATTAAATAAAGATAACTAATTCAATATATGGGTTGATTATGTAAATCATCCATAACTTGTATAGTGGGCTAAGAGGCTCCATGGATTATCAAGTTGGGTTAAACCCATAGGATGCTCCATGGATGCTCCATGGGAGTTACAAACCCATGAGTCATGGAAATGAAGAGTCATGACACATTAGGGTTTACATGGTGTAACCCTAGATGTGTCACACTATATAAGGAACATACTATCCACCAAAATTGGCTACACAAAGAGAAGTGAGGTCTAGACCGATTTTTAGAGTGTGTGCGTTCTCTCTAAAGTCATTACAAAAGCATTTGGTGTTGTGTGAAGCATTTCAGGCATCACACTTGGGGTGCTAGGCTCACAAGGTTTCAAGGAATCAAAATCAACTACAAGGTATGTATTTCTAGATATCCTTTTAGGATTAAAGATCCCATGTATGCTAGATAGGATTATGAACCTTAGAAACCAAAATTTTCATGTATTTAGACAAACATAGATCCAAGGTTGATTAGGGTTGCATGTACACTTAGGAAGTGTTAGAATGCTCAAAACCCCTCAGTGGTATCAGAGCCTAGGCTTGTTTGTTGAATACTTGATGCAAACTTGTTTTTCAAAAGCCAAAAACTGTCAATACAAGAAAACTCGACGAGTTCTAGCTAAAAACTCGTTGAGTTTGTGTGTTAAAGCATGAACTTGACGAGTTCCCAGTTGAACTCGACGAGTTTGTCACCTAGTGAGCAGTTTTTGGAGTTTGGCTGCTGAAAATGGACTAGAAACATTACCCTAATCTGTTTTGGTGTTATAAAACTTGTTTTAGATGGTGTAATGGTTGTTCTAATCCATTTACAATGGATAAATCAATTTTCATGATTATATGTGTTCATATGTTCTTGAAATGTTGATATGAATATTCATGTTCTTATGAGTTCTTGATAGATCATAGGAGTTACTTGTTTATATGATTAATTCATGATCTTTATGTGTTTTAATGGAGTCCATAACTTGTCCTCAAGTTATGGATAACCAAAAGTCTCTTTGTGTTAAAAGCCATTAAAAGAACACATAAGTTATAAAATGAAGAGTCTTCATTTTAATAACTCATAAGTTATGAATATGAAAGGTTTTGTAAAGTTACAAAACTTGCCCTCAAGTTTTGGAACATGTAAAGTCACTTAATAAACTTTAGTTCCAACCCTTAGAATTTTAAAAGTTAAAATTCAACCCTTATACTTTATATTATAAGTTAATAATATATATATATATATATATATATATATATATATATATATATATATATATATATATATATATATATATATGTATAAGATCAAGTCGTCTTACCGCTGGTACGCCTCATTCACGAAGCCGATCTATAAGGATGGTATAAGGTTGTTGCCTATAAAATGACAACTTAATGGGTGTCCACTCTCACCCACTGCTTCCTTGATCAGTGGAGGGTCGTTAGCCGAACTGGTAGGACAAGGACTTATAAATTCTCATTAAAAGTATGATGAATATTATAAAATAACTAAATGCTTTTATTAAATTCCCAATCTTAGTTACTTTAGGAAAAATGTGAATAAGGTGCTAATCCATGAAATTACACTTTACACTTTGTTTAAGTCGTTGGTGGAGCGTGTGTGGTTAACCGACACACTAACTTGGACTTAACAAGGTAGGTAAAGGGTGACTTAAGGTTTATAATAGTATCGGTGGAGCGTGTGTGGTTTACCGGCACAACGATTGAGTGATAAACTTTAAGGGTACCAAGTGATTTGCATGGTTACTTCAAACCTCGTTTTGTGATCCTCGGTATCCCAGTCACAAAACTTGGAGGGCACACTCGAGATTGAAACATGTCTTTGAAAAGTTCATTGAATCTCAAAAGAATATAGGAATTTTTAAGAACCAATTAAAAACCTAATATTTATATTCTGTTTTTCATGGTGGAAATTGGTGAATCGTCATTCACCTACCTTTCAAATATGTTATAGCTTGGATTATGACATACCTCTTCTAAGTTATAATATATTTTGATTGGATCCTAGCCTTAATATTACATTTGGGTGTTTTATTAAGGACTCTCTTAATATCTAAACTAATCTTGTTCTCTTCTTTCAGATGTCTTCAAACAATGCTGCTTCTGGCTCTAATCCTAATGGCTCCTTTACCCTTATGAACTTGTGTGGGAAAGTCACTTTTTATGGATCCAACTTCAATGAATGGATCAGAAACATCAGGATAATTACCCGCTACGAGGACAAAGAATATGTCCTTGACAAGGAGCTTAAGGAGATTGATGAGACCACTGCAACTCCCCAGGAGACCGCTGACTTCCGGGCACATGAAAGGGATGCTACAAAAGTGGCATGCATCATGTTGGTCACCATGATAGCGGAACTCCAAAAGTCCTATGAGGACTTCTACCCTTTTGAAATGCACCAAGATCTGATGGAAAGATACCATCAAAGTGCACGACAAGAGAGGTATGAAATCATTTGCTCCATGATAACAACCATGATGAATGACGGGGAATCCGTCACAAGCCACATACAGAAAATACAAAGGTATGTGGATCGATTGTTGAAGCTTAATATGAACTTCCCTGAGGAGCTTGCAATAAATATTATTTTGCACTCCTTACCATCGTGCTATGATCAATTCCGCATGAAATATCACATGAATAAGGAAGAGGTCACACTCAACAAACTTCAGGGACTTCTCAGGACCGCAGAAACAGGTCTTAAGGGTAAGTCGGTTGTTAACAGTCCTACTCCAAATTCCGCCCCGGTTTTGGCAATCTAGAAAAGTCGAGGGAAGAAGAGGAAGAGATCTTCGAAGGGTACCAAGGCTAGGACCCTTGATGGATCTTCTTCAAGTGGAACCAAGAAATGTTTCGCCACTCCTTCTTCTGACCCAAAAGAAGATGAATGCTTCTATTGCCATGAAAAGTCACATTGGAAGTGGAACTGCCCAAAATACCAGCAAGATATGAAGGATGGGAAAGTTAAACCCAACCATGCAGGTATTTACACTATCTTATCTAATAACTCACCCCATTCTAACTCTTGGGTCCTTGATACCGGTTATGGTATTCATATATGTTCTGATTTGCAAGGACTAAGAAGAAGTGAGAATGTGGACCATGGAAGAATAAACTTAATCATGGGGAATAGGAAAGCTATACCTGTCACCAAGACTGGAGTTTATACTTTATCGCTAAGTAGTGGGTTTAGTTTAGATTTGAATAAATGTTGTTATTCTCCAGAAATGGCAAGAAATATTATTTCCTTTCATGCATTGTATAAACAAGGTTTTACCTTTTCATTTGATAATGAAATTGGTTCGATTAATGCTTTCTTTAATAATGTTCTTTATTTTAAAGCATTACCTTGTTATGGTGTGTATGAAACAATATCTGTGGTTAATAACTTAGGAAATAATGTATTGTGTATTGATTATGTTAATGATAATAACTTGGATAAAGCATCATTATGGCATTGTCGTTGTTGGGTAGCATAGCGTAGCATTTTTGATGTATTGCGTCTATTGGGCTCGGTTAATAGTCCATGTTTTGTACTCCGGTTTGGGCCTTTCCAACCGTGAGCTGATAGGGTTTAGTATATAATAATGTGATTGCATACATATTAGGTTAACGATTGATAGCAATTACGATAGATTTAAAGATTTTCTTCATCGTTCTTGTAAACCCTAAATCCTCTACAGTAGAAGTTCTTTATCGAGCTCTGCTGAGGATTGTTGATTAATCATTCGACATTCTTCGATCCATACTTGAGTTGTTTACTGTTTTCGTATTCTTTATTTTACCTGTTATAAGATCTAATCGATCTTCAAGTTAGTTTGTTTTAACTTATCAATTGGTATCAGAGCAGGAGGCTGTGTAAATCATACACTTCTTTTCTGTGAAAAAGGTTTCGATTAGGGTTATTCCGCATTCATTGATATTTATTGAGCCGTCATCTCATAATTGACGTATCTCGATATTTATTGTTTTTCCCTAATTTGATATATTACAAGTCTGATCTTTGAACAGGTTATTCGATCAATTATGGACGAGTCGCAATCCAATCCCATTAATATTTCGAACAGCATTGGATCAACAACGAAGATTCCCATCCTGTACACCCATGATTATGAAGTCTGGGCGCATCACTTTGAAGATTATGTTATAGGATCTGAGGATAATGGATACCTCATCTGGGAAGCAATCGTTTATGGACCTTTTTCTCATTCTAATTCTTCTAATTCTTCAAACTCTTCTATCTCTTCTCCACCTCATCCTAAATTCCATTCTGTTCCTTCTCAAAAATCTCAATCATCAGCTGAACAAAAAGGAAAACAGAAGGTTTCAGTGGTTAAACCAGAGTCAAAATCGAAAGCATCGAATCCCAATAAAATTAAAGTTTTTACCATCAAAAAGAAAGATGAAACAACACTAATAAAAAGAACATATTTAGTTGACATCTCTCTTACTATTCCTGTTCCTGTGAAAGGCTCACGTGGACCCAAGAAGCTTTGGGTTCCTAAATCTGCTTAATTTTTGCAGGTTATCAGTGACGAGCAGTTTGACGAAGAATGGTACATTGATAGTGGCTGCTCGCGTCACATGACAAGAAGGTAGGAAGAGCTAAGGGAATACAGGTCTCTTTCAAATGGTGGAAACGTCAAGTTCGGGAACAACTCCTTCGGCACCATAAAAGGCTATGGAATGATTACAAACGGTGATTTCACGATAAGGAAGGTTGCATACGTGGAAGGACTACAACACAACCTTATAAGTGTATCTCAGCTTGTTGGAGGTACCCGTCTCAAAGTCTCATTCGACGATGAGGGTTCTGAAATAATTGAGAAGAAGACGAAAAGAGTTATTCTCAAATCGGAGCGTAAAGGCAAAATGTTTCCTTTAAACCTCAAACCCATTAAAGGAAACCCAACTATCTGCCTGTTATCCAAAGCACAATCTGGCGAAAGCTGACTGTGGCACCGAAGACTCTCTCATCTCAACTTTAAAGATATCAACAAACTTGTTACTGGAGGTCATGTTCGAGGTCTTCCATTGCTCAAGTACGATAGAGATCATCTGTGTGCTGCATGTGAAATGGGGAAGCAGTGTCGTCAAAGTCATCCATCTATAATAAACACTAAAGTTGTTGAACCACTAGAATGACTTCATATTGATTTGTGTGGTCCATCATCTATCGAAAGCATCGGTGGTAGCAAGTATATTCTTGTTATTGTTGATGACTTTTCGCGTTTTACATGGGTGTTCTTTCTGAAGCTTAAATCTGAAGCGACTCACAAACTAAAAGTGTTCATCAAGCAGATTGAAGTACAGCTGAAGAAGGTCGTTCGCAACATCAGGAGCGACAATGGATTGGAGTTCAAAAATAGAGAATTCGAAGAATTCCTGGCAGAAAAGGGAATCAGTCACAACTTCTCAGCTCCCTACACACCTCAACAGAACGGAATTGTCGAAAGACGAAACCGATCCTTATGTGAAGCAGCCCGAACCATGCTAAGTTTCGCTTCCTTACCTTTATATTTTTGGGCTGATGCTATTTATGCTGCTTGTTATACACAGAATAGGTCATATCTCAACAAGCGCTTCACTCTCACACCTTATGAGATCATCAACAACAGGAAGCCAAATGTGAAGTTTTTCCATGTGTTCGGTTCAAGGTGTTTTATCTTCAATTCTAAAGAACACCGCAACAAGTTCGATGTCAAAGCCGACGAAGGGATATTTCTGGGCTATTCTCTCACTTCTAAAGCGTACAGGGTATTAAACAAGCGTTCGAGGAAAATAGAAGAAACTTACTACGTGACTTTTGATGATAGCTATGTCAAAAAGCTAAAGGCCAACGAAGACACAGCTGGAGAAATCTTTCCTCAAACTGGCCAAGTCACAGCCTCGATCGCTAATCTATTCGAGAAGTTCATGGAGCTTTTTGATGAACCAGAGAAGGCCACTCTTTCTAAAGCCAGCACAGGAGACAACAGGGTAGATCACTTAAATCAACTTGTCGACGATGCTACAAGGAGAATGAATGAAGGAGAATCAGGTTCTGAAGACCCTCCACAACACAATGCTTCAGTCGAGGGGGAGGATCCACCATCATCATCCCAACCGAGCTCACAAGTTGAGGGGGAGCTAAGGTCTCAAACTACTCCCGAAATCACTTTGCCAACCGAAAGCACTTCGCCAACTGAAAGTGCCTCACCATCCGAAGGTGCATCATCGCCCGAAAGCTCAGCACCACAAGAAACCACTGTAGCTCAAGATTCTCAAGACATTCCTGTAAGATCATCTATCGAGGGGGAGCATGCTGATGTCTTACGACTATGAAAGCCAGTCCGAACCAGAAGAAATGATAAATGCTGAATTAGATCCAACCTTTGATCCAAACTACCCTCCTCTCACCAAATGGACCAGAGATCATCCTGTCTCTCAAGTTGTTGGTGATGTATCTGAAAAAGTTCTGACTCGATCATAACTCCAGGCAAAACAGACTTCCTTGTTTTCAAAAGTCGAATTCTGCATGTTTAACTCATTCGTATCAAAAGTTGAACCAAAGACAGTTAACACTGCTCTTGATCACTCCGATTGGGTTCAAGCTACGCAAGACGAACTGAATGAATTTGAAAGGAACAAAGTTTGGCGACTTATTCCAACTCCTCCAGATGCCTCGGTTGTTGGTCTCAAATGGGTCTTCAGGAACAAAATGGACAAGGAAGGGAACGTTATAAGGAACAAAGCACGTCTGGTAGTGAAAGGATATTGTCAGGAGGAAGGCATTGACTATGAAGAGACTTTCGCTCCTGTAGCTAGGCTGGAATCAGTAAGAATATTTCTTGCCTATGCTGCCCACAAAAACTTTGAGGTCTACCAAATGGACGTCAAGTGTGCATTTCTCAATGGAGAACTCGAAGAAACTGTGTTTGTGGAGCAACCTACTGGATTCGTGAATGAAAAGTATCCTAATCATTGTTACATTTTGGATAAAGCCGTGTATGGGCCGAAACAAGCTCCGAGAGCCTGGTATGAAACGCTGACTAAATTTTTAAAGATGTCCAAATTCAAACAAGGTTCGGTTAACCCAACCTTCTTTCGTAAAAAGGAAGGTAACCACCTTATGATCGTTCAAATTTATGTCGATGATATCATCTTTGGCTCAACGAATCCTAGCCTAACAGCTGAATTCAGAAAGCTGATGGAGACTAAATTTGAAATGAGCTCAATGGATCCTATTAACTTGTTCCTTGGTTTAAATATTAGACAGGGACCCGAAGGCATCTTTATCAATCAGGAAGCTTACACGAAGACTCTCTTAGCAAAATTTGGCATGATGGGAGATTCAAAAGTCAAAGTTCCAATGGCGTTCGGCACCAAGCTCACTCCATCCCTGGATAAACCGGCTGTTGATATTACGCTTTATCGTCAAATGATAGGCTCTCTAATGTATCTCACTGCTAGCAGGCCTGACATAATGTTTTCTGTTTGTTATTGTGCTAGATTTCAGGCAAACCCACGCGAACCTCACATGCTTGCAGTGAAGAACATTTTACGATATCTCAAGCGAACTACCTCTTTAGGTCTATGGTACCCTTCCAACTCAGGCTTCTTCGTTCAAGCCTACTCAGATGCAGACCTTGGAGGTTGTGGACTCGACAGGAAAAGCACCACTGGCGGCTGCCAATTCCTTGATGGGAAGTTGGTTAGTTGGCAGTCAAAGAAACAAACATGCGTGTCTTTGTCTACAGCTGAAGCAGAATACATTGCAGCTGCATCCTGTACCTCTCAAGTGATTTGGATCCAGAGTCAACTCCGAGACTATGGACTCAATATGAAAAAGATCCCACTATATTGTGACTCTGAAAGTGCAATTAGGATCTGTCATAACCCAGTGCAACACTCCAAGACCAAGCACATAGCACTGAGGTATCACTTCATCAAAGATCATGTGGAAGATGGAAACGTTGAAGTACACTTTGTTAGAACCACTGATCAATTGGCTGATGTCTTTACCAAAGCTCTTCCTGAAGCGTCATTCAACAAAATTCTACAAGGGCTAGGTATGATGGAATCAGAGTCAGTACCACAAACTACCTCTCAAACTCAAACGTCAGAAGCGAAATAGACCGAACGTTCAGGTTCGGTTGAATCATCTGCACTCGCTCATCATTTCAAAGGTAGTTTTCTTGGTTGTAAATTTCATGTACAAAGTTGTTTATCTTATTGTCTTAGTATTTCCTTTTTTTAAAAAAGTCTAAATTCCTTGGTTTTTCAAAATTTTTCAAAACCGAAACCAACCGAACGCTCGGGTTCGGTTTTTCAAAATTTTTTCAAAACCGAAACCAACCGAACGCTCGGGTTCGGTTTTTCAAAATTTTTTCAAAACCGAAATCAACCGAACGCTCGGGTTCGGTTTTTCAAAATTTTTCTCAACCGAAACCAACCGAACGTTCGGGTTCGGTTTTTCAAAATTTTTCTCAACCGAAACCAACCGAACGCTCGGGTTCGGTTCCAAAGTTTTTTTTAATGTTTTTCTTTTCTTTTTCCAAAATTTTTTTTATTTTCTTTCTTAGTCTTATTTTTCTTATTATTTATCATTTTTTTATATATCAAAACTCCAAAAATATTTTATTCTTCATTTGCTTTTTGTCTCTAACTTTTACATGTGTGTTCGTTCGTTTATGGGGAAATATTTGTTGGATTAGTTAAGTGTCCCTAGAAGCATGCTGTTGTATGTGCCCAAAGCCTCATCAGATTCTGAATAATAGCCTTAATGACTTGGTATACACAAACCTTGTCTTCCCAATTAGGCTACTACTCTCTTATTCTAATCGTGAGCTACCTAACTCTCTTCTCACAAGAGATAAGAGTTTTCTGCTTGGTCCTACTTTTCACAGCAGAGGTACTTTTCTTTCTTACACCATCTCCACTACATTTCTCCATTAAATTCGTTTCATCAACGTAACCCTTGAGACTCTCAGAAATTACCACTGAGGTTTATGGTTACTCAAAAACTGTGTTTATGATCTTAGTTTCGTGCCACTACTAGCTGAGTGAAACCCAAAATTCAATACCAAATCTGAATTGACGGTGAACAATTAATTTGCTCAAGTTTTCACTAATGAATTGACGGACGTATCCTCATGAAATCTCAAGTTTTTCTTTTGTGTGATTCCTATGAAATTGTTAAACACCATAACATTTCTTCCCTTGGGATCCAATTTTATTTCTTTTTGAGATTTTATATTTTCCAAGCCACTTTAAAATCATTTCCTACCTACTTGTTCAACATACTACACCGGTCTCACAAGTACTTTGTTCACTTTCTATCTTATTTCAAGATTCGGACTGTTGAATCAAAGCTAAAGCCACCCTAAGGAGCCTAATTAAAAGAAGCCTTTCAACACTTCTTAATAAGTGTTTGATCATTATTCAACGGGAAACCACACTAACACTTTAAGGTCTCTCTTGACTTTGAAGGAAGAGATTCGTGCCCGGGATCATTTGTTTCGTGTCTTTATTGACATCACTATTATTCCTAAAAAGATTTGCTTTATTTCTTTTCTTTTTACACCATTAGCACGAAAATCTTTGATTTCCCAAAATTATGGTACTAATAATTACAGGCTTTTTCTTTGGATTGGTAATTAATTATAAGATGTGGTCAATATTAATCCACGTGGGCGTGTTATTCAAAGGATGTTGTTACATTTTAAAGGGATAAGATGAAAAGTTGCTGACTCAGGCGGAAGATTAATTGATTTGATTTCAAACGGCGGAACAGGGAAAACGTGCGAATTTGAAGCGTCTAATCTCTAACTGACGTCGCAGACGCGTGTGCGAATTTGAAGCGGTTCCTCTCTGGCACAGAAAGGCGCGTGTGAATTTGAAACGTGTTATCAGAAACGGCGCTTGATGGGAGGCGTGTTCTTCGGAATCTGACACTCTCTCTCATGCGTGATCATCGGTTCCACAACTGTCACGCATCAGTCACTCCGAAAAACTCTTGGTATTTCGATAGATGATTTGGGAAGATCCTTCTCTCTCCTTTAACCCCAGTATAAAAAGGCGTTAGCATCTACCATTTACCTCTTTACTACAATCAAAATTCCCAGAGCAAAAGAATTTCCTGAACCCTTACTGTTCATCATCTTCTTCCCTCTCTTCAACAATGGCAGACTCATCCTCCGTTCACGCTACCTCTCACATCCTTCCCATTCGCCCTCAACAGTGTCTCGTAATCGATTTAACCCCTCATGTTTATGACTCCTACATGTTCCCAATCATCGAGTGCTTGAAGTATTCGCCGATTTCACCTGCACTTTCTAGGGTGGAATCAGTGCCCATGGAGTTCTTATCGCAGATCTATGCGACTGCACATTACGATAAAGTGGTCGATAGGATCTTCTTCGAAGTTTCTCATCACAAAGCGTCCATCTCCAAGCAACGCTTTTGTTCTCTGCTAGGGTTTGAAGCTGACCCTTCAAGGGTTAATCCGGAGACAATTCTGGTGGGGCACCTCTTAAATATGTTTTACAATATGGGGTACACGGAGGCGCTCACCTCCGTCGCAAAGTTCAAAAAGTCTTGTTTACCGCCACAGTGGAACGGATTGTTCACTGTGCTTTTCAAGGGTCTTTCAGAAAGGAGCTCAGGTTCAGATGGCGCCAGTCGACTATTCCTGTCCATTCTGTACGGAGTTTACAACGGCGTCAACGTCGACTATGGGTTGGTTCTCTGGCAACAACTCATCCAAAGTTTATCTTCTTCTTCACGGCATTCTGAGGTGTCGTATGCAAGATTTTGGACCCTGATAACGAAGTGGGTTATGGAGAAGTACAACATTCCCACTGTCGCTGGCGCACCGATGTCTTCGATTGGTACATTTCATACCACGAAGATCATCGTTTTAGATGCTTCAAAATTCCCTTTCAATGGTTCCATTCCGGAGACCATGTACGCTGCTGTTCCAGCTGACAGCAGGATCATCCGGACCTACAAGGAGTTCAAGAAGTCTGGTCCGAGGGATCTCACGCCGGAGATGCTAAAGTCCATTCACGATGCCGATAAGCCTGTTCCGAGAAATAAAAAGGCAGATAAAGGCAAACAGGTGGCGAAAGGGGCTGAAGGCCCTTCTCCTAAAAAGAGGAAAGCTACTAAAGCTGCTCAGTCCCCGCAGCAGAAGAGGCGAAAGACTCAACCAAAGCGAAAGCTCGTTATTGCTTCCTCTTCAAGTGAGTCGGAGGGTGAGAGTTCGGATTCGGCTGACGACTCTCCAAGAGGCAACACACCTCCAAGGGGCAACACACCACCCCGATCACCTACCCCTGATATGCAAATCCATACCTCTCCACTTCCCTCTCCTACTCAAACAATTCCTACTTCCATTCCCACCATAAACCCCTTTACCAACATTCCAAAAACCTCATTCCCTATGCCACCACCCATTTTCACTGATGCAACAACAACATCTACTGCAAAGGTTACAACCAACGTATCTGATACGGGGGTTCATACCGATGCAACCGAACCACCGCCAGCAACCGAACCCATACACACAACCGAAACCCAACAACCACCCGAACCTACCCCCACTCAAACACAACCCGAACCTACCCCTGCTCAAACTCAACCTGAACCCACTCATACCACAACACCACCAGCTTCATCACCACCACCATCTCCCGGTCATGCCTCTGAAGGAGATAACCCTTTCCTAGGCGGGGAACACATGACATTTGATTCGGTCTATTACAGTCCGTTTCAAGTGCAAAGCGACGATGATGAGGATGCTCCGGTAACAAAGAAGCACCTTAAGGAGCTCCATGAGAAGGTCGACTTGCTCATTGCTTCTTCCTCCAACTCACAATCATCTCTCTCTGAAGCCGCTCTTCAGAATATTGTTGATGCCTTCTCTAGGGCTCAGCAAGATTCGGTCGCCTCTGCCACCGCCGCCATAGATGCCTCGACAAAAGCTTGTGAGGCTGCGACCGAAAAAGTCGATAAACTATTCTCTAACGCCTCTACCCTGTTACAATTTTTGCAGGAGAGTGCCACTGCTACCAAGACAACGTTGGAACCAATTGTTCAACAGTTGGCCACGTTTGTCTCGACGGAGTTGAAGTCATTTGCCACACTTCGCCAATCGCTCTGTGACGACAACTCTGCCCTTCGTGCTTCTATCGACGAGCGCCTCTCTAAACTCCAAGAGGATCTAGCCGCTGAAAACTCGTTGATGGACGTTCTAGCAAAGAAGACCACTGCCCTAAAGGTCAAGAGTGCTCAACTCTACAATTCTCAACAACAACTTGACACTCTTCGATCCGAACGGGAGGTAATCAGGACGTGTGTTTCGGATGTACACTCAGCTATATCCAACATCCTTGAAGCGCACGATCCGATCCTGAACCATTCTGTGAGGCGTACCCTTGCCGAGAAACTCGCTCCTGCCTTGGATCTGCTAAGTAAAATTGAAGGGCTACCCAGTTTCGTGTCCTCTCCGAAACAAGGGGGAGAAAAGGAGTCCGGATCGCAACCACCTCATTCCTCAAAGGCAACTCACACAACCGAACCTCTTCCTACAGGCCAAGCCTCTGGTTCGGGTGTGAAGGACAAAGGCAAGAAAATAGCTGAGGAAGAAGAGGAAGAAGACAATGAAACCATTGCCGACTTGCTGAAACGCAAAAGTCGACGCAATGCTGAAGACGATAATGTTCGTGTGGCGAGAGAAGCTGAAGAAGCTGAACGCAAAAAGAAAGAAGCCCACGACCTCCTCGAGAGTAGGAAAACTCTGTTTCCTGCTTGGACTTGAGAGAGGATGATAAAGGAGGCAATCGATACTCCGAGTATCTTATGGCTTGAACTGGTAATCTCCTTTGACTGCTACAACTCCGTCGACTCTCAGTTCGACATGCCCTTAACCCGAAAGGCGTTCATCTTTCACGCCTTCGCCAACGTTGCTGAGTTCCCTCATCCTCATCCGGAGGTTGATCGGGAATTGATTGAGTTCTATCTGAAGGCCGCTCAACCCCAGTACCAAAGCTGGAGCGCTCAGAAGATCATCAACGTTCGGGTTCTGAAGCCATATACTGAAGGGAGATTTATCAACGTTCGGTTCAAAGTGCTCAGAGGGTCTGCAAAAACCGAACATGTCATCTCTTTAGCAGATCTACCGAACCTCAACCCCCATGACTGGATCGTTCTGCACAACATCCTTCTGACTAATGAAGCTGAATATGGTCCGATCATTGACCATCTCAAGAGGATGTTGGTGTGCTATATCGTGGAGGTCGCCCTGATGGATCAGGAGATTGCAACTGTCTTCAAGAAGAAACCGAAGATCTCTCCTGTTGGCTCGGCCAGTGATCTAAACCAGATGAAGATGGGAAAAATTGACCCGAGGCGAACCTCCGTCATGTTCACTAGGAGTGAAGGACAGAAATGTCTCTTTGCCTTAGCTGATAAACATCTTTATACCACTGCTTGTCTTGAGCATGTGCTGGGGATCATCCACAGGTGCAAAGAAAATACAGCGGATGATATCAAATATTTTGACGATATGATACAATGGTACATCCGATTTAGACAGACAATCCTCGCGCTTATCTCTCGTCTGTTTGAGACTGTAAAGAAGAAGGTTCCTGCTGCTGCTGCTGGCCCAAGTAAGAAGACAAAGTGATCTCGCTCCAATTTGACGCAAAGGGGGAGATTGTTGGGTAGCATAGCGTAGCATTTTTGATGTATTGCGTCTATTGGGCTCGGTTAATAGTCCATGTTTTGTACTCTGGTTTGGGCCTGTCCAACCGTGAGCTGATAGGGTTTAGTATATAATAATGTGCTTGCATGCATATTAGGTTAACGATTGATAGCAATTACGATAGCTTTAAAGATTTTCTTCATCGTTCTTGTAAACCCTAAATCCTCTACAGTAGAAGTTCTTTATCGAGCTCTGCTGAGGATTGTTGATTAATCATTCGACATTCTTCGATCCATACTTGAGTTGTTTACTGTTTTCGTATTCTTTATTTTACCTGTTATAAGATCTAATCGATCTTCAAGTTAGTTTGTTTTAACTTATCAGTCGTCTTGGACATATAAGCAAGAAACGCATAGGCCAAATCCAAAAGGATGGAGTATTGGAGTCATTTGACCTAAAGTCAGATGATAGTTGCGAATCATGCTTACTTGGAAAAATGACAAAGTCACCCTTCAAAGGTTCTTGTGAGAGGGGTGAAGGTTTGTTGGATCTTATACACACGGAAGTGTGTGGACCCTTCAAACATGCCACAAGGGATGCTAATCGTTATTACTTGACTTTTACTGATGATTACAGTAGATATGGATATGTCTACTTAATCAAGCATAAGTCAGAGACTTTTGAAAGGTTTAAGGAATTTAAACAGGAAGTCGAGAATCAATTGGGCAGGAACATTAAGATGCTTCGATCCGATCGAGGTGGTGAGTATCTTAGTTCAGAGTTCCTCGACTATCTTAGGGAATGTGGGATTGTATCACAATTGACACCTCCCAGGACACCGCAGTTGAATGGTGTAGCTGAGAGGCGTAATCGAACCTTGTTGGATATGGTTCATTCCATGATGAGTCGAGCTTTGCTACCAATCTCATTTTGGGGGTATGCCTTAGAGACTGCCGCCCATATCCTTAATCTGGTCCTTACAAAGAAAGTTGCCAAAACACCTCATGAGATGTGGACTGGTAAAGTATCCAAACTAGACCACATCAAGATTTGGGTTTGCGAGGCTTTCGTGAGATGCGAGACTCATGATAAGCTCGAACCTCGAAGTGAGAGGTGTATTTTCATCGGCTCCCCACAGAAATCCTTTGGTTACCTCTTCTACATACCTAGTGAAAATGCGGTCTTTGTAGCAAGGAGGGATTTCTTGAGAGAGAGAGAGAGAGAGAGAGTTCATAAGCCAAGGAAACAGTGAGAGGCAAGTTGACCTTGAAGAAATCCAAGAGTCAAGTGGTGAAGGAACTTCAAACCCTAGCACTCAACTTGAGGAGGAAACTCCTGTTGAGCCAATTGACAAGCATTAGGAATGCACCTGAGCATTACTATGGATTCCATATTACTGCGGAAGGTGATAGACTTGTTAGTGATGAGACACTGATAGGTATGGATGAACCGAACAGTTACGTAGAAGCCATGGCAGGCCCTGAGTTAGCCAAATGGAAAGAGGCAATGGACAGCGAGATACATTCCATGTATGACAATCAAGTTTGGAACTTGGTTGAGAATGTACCAGGTCGTAAGACTGTAGGGTGCAAATGGATCTTCAAGAAGAAGACTGACATGGATGGTAATGTACACACTTATAAGGCACGACTGGTTGCAAAGGGTTTCTCACAAACTCCGGGAGTTGATTATGATGAGACTTTTTCTCCAGTAGCCAAGATTAAGTCTATTAAGGTTCTGTTAGCCATAGCTGCATTTCATGACTATGAAATATGGCAAATGGATGTCAAAACCGCTTTCCTTAATGGAAAGTTGGCTGAGGATGTTTATATGAGTCAGCTAGAGGCTTTTGTCAATACATAGTACCTTAATAGAGTGTGTAATCTTTAGAAACCCATTTATGGATTAAAGCATGCACCTCACAGATGGAATCTTTTCTTTGATGAGAAAGTCAAAGAGTTTGGCTTTTCTAGGAGTGAAGATGAATCTTGTGTATATGTCAAAGCTAGTGGGAGTATAGTTAGCTTTTTGGTATTGTATGTGGATGACATACTACTCATAGGAAATGACATCCCAACTCTGCAGGAAGTTAAGTCTTGGCTTGGGAAGTGTTTCTCTATGAAGGTCCTAGGAGAAGCTGCCTATATTCTAGGGACAAGGATCTTAAGAGACCGGAGTAAAAGACTAATTGGAATTAGTCAGAGTACCTACTTGGATAAGGTGCTGAAGAGATTCAGGATGCAGGACTCCAAGAAAGGAGAGTTACCCATCCTGAGTAAAGCCAGATTGAGTAAGACACAAAAACCTAGTACTGAGGCTCAGATAGCAGAAATGAATCGAATACCTTATGCTTCGGCTGCAGGATCGATCATGTATGCTATGACGTGTACTCGACCTGATGTAGCCTTTGCCTTGAGCATGGTTAGCATGTATCAGGGGAACCCTGGCAAGGCACACTGGACTGCAGTAAAGAATATCCTCAAGTACATACGGAGGACTAAGGACTGGGTCCTTACTCTCAGTGGGAGTGATGACTTGAGAGTTGTAGGGTATAGTGATGCTAGTTTTCAGACTGATAGGGATAATTTCCGCTCTCAGTCTGGCTGGGTCTTTACCTTAAACGGAGGAGCAATTTCTTGGAAGAGTTCCAAGCAAGAGATAGTGGCTGATTCAACTTGCGAATCAGAGTATATAGAAGCTAGCGAGGCAGTAAAGGAGGCGATATGGCTGAAGAACTTCATTGAAGACCTTGGAGTTGTACCAACTATTAAAAAGCCAATGGAAATTTTTTGTGATAGTGAAAGTGTAGTTGCCTTAGCCAAGGAACCAAGGGATCACGGGAGATCCAGACACATCGACAGAAAATATCATTTCATCAGACATTGAATAGAATAAGGACTCCTCGTGGCAAAGAGGGTATCATCGGATGAGAATCCAGTAGATCCCCTCACGAAGGGACTGACTCGGGTTAAGCATCTCCAGCATGCTCGAAGCATAGGGCTGAAGGATGATATTAGATTTAGTAGTTAGATAACCTTGAAATTTGTAAAGTGTAATTGAAATTAGATGATGAATAAAAGGTGTTTTATTTATGAGTAAAGTGTTGCTATCTCTTGTCGATCGTTTACTATATTTCTTTTGCATGTTTTGACTTCCAGAATAATTATGTTTGGTATATCATATTATCCGAACCTCCACAGTCGGTCATATGTCAGAAGTAGGTATGAATCAAGACTGTCATGATTGGTTGCAGAGGTCTAAGTTGTTGGACATGGCCACAACACTCATGAGAGCTCATAAGCTCTTAGCATTGAACTCAACCCATGCTCACTGGAATCACTTCATGGAACTTATCTCGAGTGATCGTGAGATGGTAATATCATATAAGTCTTCAAATCTAGAGATATGATTTGTTACTTATGAGTTGATTATGCATTGATTGTACGAAAACACATTGGTAAATCGATGTTATAAAACGTGCTCTTGTTTATAATTCAATGAGTAGTAGAACAAACATATGACTCGAAGTTTATCTGTTCCGTCTTGGATTAGAAGCTAATATCTGGGCCCCTCGATGATTTTGTTTTGACCTATGTACCGGGACCGGTCAGAACTAAGTTGATGTGTTCAATTAAGTTCTTTGTCAAACAAATCGGAAATCGGGAAACAAACTGCTGGAAAATAAGTAAGACATTGTTCCATGTATTTGTCCGGCTGATATCTAGAACAAAGGATTATATGATCACTTATCTTAAATGGCGTATCATCATCTTCTCAGTTCCGAGAGACCTTGAAAGAGCTACGATAGCTAATCGGTTCTTAAAGTCATACTTGTAGTTATAGTTATTAGACTTATCCAAGTGGGAGGCTATTGGATAAGGTGTCTAAGTCCATAACTATTTCTGGTATGTACTTGACCCGACCCGACATGGTTCATTTAGGTTGCATGGCATCATGCATTTGGATAGACTAAATGAGAGAAATAACACTTGTGGTTTATTAATATATTATAAGTTCTAATATATTAATAGTATTATTTAATTAGTATTGATCAAAAATTAATTTGGAATTAATTATGTGATCAAAAGATAACTAATTAAATATATTGGTTGATTATGTAAATCATCCATAACTTGTATAGTGGGCTAAGAGGCTCCATGGATTATCAAGTTGGGTTAAACCCATAGGATGCTCCATGGATGCTCCATGGGAGTTACAAACCCATGCGTCATGGAAATGAAGAGTCATGACACATTAGGGTTTACATGGTGTAACCCTAGATGTGTCACACTATATAAGGAACATACTATCCACCAAAATCGGCTACACAAAGAGAAGTGAGGGCTAGGCCGATTTTTAGAGTGTGTGAATTCTCTCTAAAGTCATTCCAAAAGCATTTGGTGTTGTGTGAAGTATTTGAGGCATCACACTTGGGGTGCTAGGCTCACAAGGTTTCAAGGAATCAAAATCAACTACAAGGTATGTATTTCTAGCTATCCTTTTAGGATTAAAGTTCCCATGTATGCTAGATAGGATTACGAACCTTGGAAACCAAATTTTGCATGTATTTAAACAAACATAGACCCAAGGTTTATTAGGGTTGCATGTACACTTAGGAAGTGTTAGAATGCTCAAAACCCATCAACTTTTACAAGGTGACACCTTCAGAAGCACCAAGTCCCCAACCTGAAACTCGAGGTCCAAATGTCGTCGATCTGCATAACTCTTCTATCGGCTTTGTGCGACTCACAACCTGTCATGCACCTGCTAAATCAACTCAGTGGTCTTGTGTACCACTTTAGAACTCCCCATGACCTGATGCCTGACCTCCCCCCAGCAAATCGGGGTCCTACACCTCCTCACATACAACATTTCAAATGGTGGTCGGTCAATGATGATATGATAACTGTTGTTGTAGGAGAACTCAACCGGTGGAAGGTAAGTATCCCAAATCCCTCTAAAATCTAATGCACATGCCCGAAGCATATCTTCGAGCGTCTGAATCGCCCGCTCACTCTGAACGTCGGTTGGGGGGCGGGGTGGTACGTTGTACTAAAATGCAACTAAGTAGCAAACTCCTCATGAAAATTCCTCCAAAACCTGGAGGTGAAACGAAAACCCCGGTCTGAAACTAGTACCCCGTGCCGAACCACCACCTCCCGAATGTATATGTCAGCTAACTTCTCAACAAATATACTCTCAGCAATCGGTATAAAATGTGCACTCTTGTTCAATCTATCATCAATGACCCAAATAGAATCAACTTCATGTGTTGTCCTTGGCAGCTTTGTAATGAAATCCATGGTAATTTCTTCACATTTCCAAATGGGAATGGTCAATGGCTGCATTTTGTTATGGGATATCTGACGTTTAGCCTTGAATTTCCTACAAGTCAAGCACTGCTCTACAAAGCATGTTATTTCCCTCTTCATACAGGGCCACCAATAACTCAGTTTCAGATCCCGATACATCTTCGTGGCCCATGGATGAATCGAGAACTTTGACTTATGAGCGTCTTATAGAACTGTCTGTCTCGCTCCACCAGTAGTCGGAACCCAAACTCTGCCACAATGAGTTAACAATCCCCATCTATCTCTGAAAAATAAATGAATCTGCCCCCTTAATCGCTCAGCCTTCCAGTTCTCCTTTCTCAATCCCTCCACCTGAGCCTTTTTAATCATATCCATCAAAGGCAAAGTAAGAACCATCCTAAAGAAAATATCCCTGATATGAGTACTCACTACCTTACGGCTCAAAGCATCGGCCACCACGTTGGCTTTCCCATGGTAGTACATGATCTTGCAATCAAAATCCTTTACCACATCTAACTATCTCCACTGCCGCATTTTCAAATTCGGTTGGTCCATCAGGTACCTCAAACTCTTTTGGTTAATGTAGATAGTACACCTAACCCCATATAGATAGTGCCTCCAAATCTTAAGGGTAAAACCCACATCCCCCAACTCCAAATCATGCATAGGATAATTCAACTCATGAGGCTTCAACTGCCTCGAAGCGTAAGCAATCACGTGACCCTTCTACATAAGGACAACTACCAAGCCTGAAATAGAGGCGTTACAATAAACCAAAAAGATCATCCATACCCTCTAGAAGTGCGAGGATCAGGCCTCGCATAATCTCTGCCTTAGAGTCTCAAAAGCTAACTACTGATCATGCCCCCACCGAAAAGTAATATTCTTCTTCATCAAATGGGTCAGAGGCACTTCGATCTTGGAGAAATCCTGGATAAATCTCCGATAATACCCCGCGAGACCTAAGAAGCTCCAAATATCAGATGGGGTCCTCGCGACCTCCCATCATATCACAGTTTTGATCTTGGCCGGGTCAACCAATATACCCCTCTGGTTGACGATGTTCCATAAGAACAACACCTCACACAACCAGAACTCACATTTGGAGAATTTGGCATACATCCTCTCCCTTCTCAAGGTCTCCAAAACCTCTTGTAAGTGCTCCTTGTTCTGCTCCTTGGGTACACCAGAATATCATCTATGAATACTATCACTGAACGATTTAGCATCAACCTGCAAACCCGGTTAATGAGATCCATGAATGTTTCGGGTGCATTGGTGATCCCGAATGGCATCACCACGAACTCGTAATGACCATAGCGGGTCCTGAAGGCTGTATTTTACACATCATCATCCCTGACCCTCATGTGATAGTACCCTGGTTACAAATCAATATTGGAAAACCAAGATGCACCCTGAAGCTAGTCAAATAAATCGTCAATCATTGGGAGTGGGTAACGGTTCTTCATTGTTAGCTTATTCAACTCCTGGTAGTCAATGCACATCATGTGTGAACTATCCTTCTTCTTCTCGAACAGGATCAGTGCTCCCTACTATGAGCAACTTGGCCAAATGAATCCCTTACTAGTAGCTCTTGAAGCTGCGTAGACAACTCCTGCATTTCTGGTGGTGCCAGGCGATACAGAGCCTTGACTATGGGAGCCTCTCCAAAAATCAAATGGATCCGGAATTCGACTTACCTCTCAGGAGGTACTCCTGGTAACTCCTCAGGAAACACATCGAGGAAATCCCAAACAATGGGAACCTCAATCAACATCGTCATGCCCTCAACTCGAGCATCTTCACATAAGCTAGGAACCCAGAACAACCATGCTGAAGATATCTCCGTGCTCTCACAACTGAGCAAAGAGCCAACCCATGCGAATCTCTCTAGCCAGGAATAACCGGTTCTCCCCTACTTGGGGTTCGAACTCTCACTAGCTGGTGATCACAGTCAATCATGACCCCATTGGGGTCAACCAATCCATCCCGATAATAACCTTCGATCCCCGTAGAGGAATCGACACTAAATCAATAAAAATGTCTCTCGATAAACAGATTCATGAGACACCTACGATGAACCCTCGAAGCACTCATAGAATAGTCATCCATAATCTCCGCCTCCAATGGGTAATCCATAATCCTGGGAGCTTCACAAAACTTCTCGCTAAACGCAAGAGATACAAAGGATCGGGTAGCAACCGAATCACACAAAACATGAGCAGTCATACCATTGACCAAAAGGTCCATATACAAGATCAAATATAATCATGATCAAAAATAATGAATGCAAAATAAAGATATGAATAATTGGCATACCAGTAACCACATATGGTGTTGTTAATGGGCCTCATTAGTGGTTAAATGAAATGCCTTGCTCTTTAACACAGGTGCCTCTGCCCTGCCCTTGCGGCCATCAGTAATCCTGAATGTGGCTGGTGCAGGCTCCATCACTGCTCCTCCTGACAATCTCAGACGTTCAATCTTTTTATGGCCGGTCTGATTGCAATGGAAGCAAATCAAAGCACTCCAGGGCAGTCCCTATTCATGTGGCCCGACTAACCCCAACTGAAACATGCCGAACTCGTCAATCGACACACCCCACCATGCGGCTTGTTGCACTTTCCGCAGCGGCTTTGGCCCTGCAGGCCTCTAATGCATGAATCAGAAGTCTTCAGCCTCTTACCTGGCCCACCACTATCTGCAGCTGCTCTGGCTTCCCCTTCGATTGAAGCTCCAACTCATTATCCCGCTCAATGGCCTTCTAAATCATATCATTCAGAGTCTTGCACCCCGAAAAGCTCACAAACTCCCTGATATCTGTAGCGTATTGCATAACCAACAGAGCTTTCTTACTGAATTTGGTGGTAATCTCCACCACAGTCTTAGTGGTCTGGCGAAGGTCCTGAAACTCCCTCGCCAGCTGTTGCACCTCAATAGCCGATGCAAATTCCTTCTAGAACCTCGAAACAAAATCCTCCCAAGTCATGATTGCCACTGCCGCTAACCCTACAACTCGGCTAACCTCATCCCACCAATCCCGAGCTCGGTCCCTCAGCAGGTAGGATTCAAATCCCACCTTTTCCCCCTCAGGTAAAAAACATGTCGGTTAAGCATTCTCCATGTCAGCGATCCAACACCAACTAGCGATGAGGTCCTTAGCCCCAAGGGACTCAGTAGCTCCACGAGCCTTGAACTCCCGAAATGAGGGAGTTTTGGCTCTTATCTGGCCCGTAACAATATATGCTCGAAAAGAACCGAGCCTCTCATCCATCAGCTCCATAATCCCCTCCTTGATGGTACCGAACACCACATGAGTAGCATCCAAGATACCATGAGTAACCTTAGCCGTAATGAACTCGTGCAGGCTCTCATCAGTCAGTTTTGCGCTTGATCCAGAACTTGAACCAGAACCAGAGCAAGAACCTCCTCGAGTAGTCAACACCATACTCAAACTAAAACACAAACATATAAACAATCAATATATAACTTGATGGAATCCTCACTATATAGGTCTCCTTAGAGTCTTCAGGTCTGCTCTTGTCTCAAGTACATATCCTACGCTTCCAGTAGTATGGGCCCAATACTACATTTCACACCTATCTGTACCTTCCTTATGAGTTATCCTAATTCCTCTAAGTCACCACACTAGAACCATATACCAAGCCTATGCTAAACAACATACACGTCCTAGGCTTTCCTAGTAATCCTCAACTCCCACCACTCGTTGTACCCATAATCTCTATCAACACTGTTGGTTGCCTTATGTATGCAAGTTATACACAAAATGGGATCACATAGTCTATCAAATGATGATTCTACCCTAAGTCCACAACCAAACAAGGAACAAGAAATGAAGCCAAATCAATCATTCTAGGGCTATATGTTCCTAGTTGTATACAACTTTCAAATCATACGCTTAACAATAAACTGAGCCGATATCAATTCCAAGCAATACATAATACCTAATCCTCCTAGGCTAATAAGAATCACACAAATCAGGTAATTCTATCATATAATTCGTGAAGGTACCCTTAGCCCTAATCTATCATGCAATTCTCAAATCGTGCATACTAATCATAATACATAAGTATGGGTAATTTGGAACCACTTACTTGAGCTCGACTGATTACACACATCACACCACTTTTCTTCTTAGAAAAATACTATTTAAAATTCAATTTCTTTTTCTTTTGAAAAGTTTGTCATTTACATAGTTTGAGTTCTGATACACCCAAAAGTGTGCCTGAATCCCTCAAACCAAGGATCTAATACCAACTTGTTGTTGGATTAATGTCTAAGTCCATAACTATAATTGGTAAGACTTGACCCGACCCGGCATGGTCAATTTGGGTTACATGGCATCATGCATTTGGATAGACTATAATGAGAGAAATAACACTTAAGGTTGGTTAATATATTATAAGGTCTAATATATTAATAAGGTTATTTAGTTAGTATTGATCAAGAATTAATTTGGAATTAATTAAGTGATCAAAAGAAGACTAATTAAATATATGGGTTGATTGTGTAAATCATCCATACTTATATAGCGGGCTAATGCTCCATGGATTGTCTAGTTGGGCTAAAACCCATAAGATGCTCCATGGTGTATTTGTACCCATGGATCATGGAAATGAAAGGCCATGAAAATTAGGGTTTACATGGTGTAACCCTAACTATATAATGATCTTATTCTTGGAGAAAACCGGCCACTATGAGTAATAGAAAGGGCTAGCCGATTTTATGAAGTGTTCCAATTTCTCTCAATTCATTCCATGTGTATTTGGTGTTGTGTGAACCATTTGAGGTGTCACACTTGGGGCACTAGGCACTCAAGCTTCATGAAGACAAGCTACATCAAAATAAGGTATGTATTCTATCCATTTGATTACCCAAGTATCAAGTATTGTATGCTAGATAGGGTAATTCCTTGGAAAGTTCATATTTGCATGTATAATAGAGAAAACATAGATCCAAGGTATTTAGGGTTGCATGTACACTTAGGAGTGTTAGAATGCTCAAAACCCAACAGTGGTATCAGAGCCTAAGCTTGTTTTCTTGTTATACTTGCAAAATTGGCTGAAAAATCGAGTTTTTATGCTATCTGCTCAGCAGACTCGCCGAGTCCACTGATGGACTCGCCGAGTCCAAGGCAAAATGCATCCAACTTGCCGAGTTTTTTCGTGCACTCGACGAGTTGGACCCCCATACAACATATATTCGATTGTTTTGGCTGGAATTGGACTAGGAACATTACCCTAAGATGTTTTTGGACTTATAAACTTGTTTTTGATGTGGTAATGTTCATGCTAATCCAATTTCAAAGATAATTGTCAATAGATTCATGTTTTGAATTAGTTTATTGATTAGGCTAATTAAATGAAAAGGTTTGATTTGAATTATCTTGTTCTTATGAGTTGCTTAGATTAATAGAAAAGTTAATTGATTATGTGTTTTCAATCCATTTTAATCTAAGAGTTAATTCTAAAATGTGTTTTTGTAACTTGTCCTCAAGTTATATGAAAAGTCACATTTAAGTTTCATAAAACTCATAAAAGTTGGCAATGGTTACAAAAAATGAAGAGTCTTGTCCTCAAGTTATGGAGGTTCAAGAGTCACTACATTAAGTAATAAAATGTGTAACCTTAATTAATTCCATAAGTTACAAAATAAAGAAAATGTACATTCTTTTATTAGTTTAAAGTCTTCCATAACTTGTCCTCAAGTTATGGAACTTGAAGAGTCTTTTATTTAAAAGTACTTTAAACACATAAGTTATGGAATTAATTAGTTTTGAATAGTTTCAAAACTTGCCCTCAAATTTTGGAATTTGAAAAGTTTTCACTTATGAATACTTTAATTCCAAGTTAGCCCATAGAATTTTAAAAGTTAAAATTCAACCCTTATACTTTATAATATTATAAGTTAATAATATTTATATATATATGTATAAGAGCAAGTCAGTCTTAACGTTAGTAGGCCTCATTCACGAAGTCGGTCTATAAGGTTACTGCCTATAAAATGGCAGTTTAATGGGTGTCCACTCTCACCCACCGCTTCCTTGACTGGTAGAGGGTCGTTAGCCGAACGGGTAGGACAAGGACTATAATTCTCCCTTCATTAAAAGTATTAATGATAAATACTAAGTAACTAAACCTTTTATAAATACCCAATCTTAGTTACTTAGGAAAAATGAATAAGGTGGAAATTCATGAAATTACACTTTGCTCTTTGTTTAAGTCGGTTAGTGGAGCGTGTGTGGTTAACCGGCACACTAATTTGGACTTCAAAAGGTAGGCAAAGGGTAACTTAATATTTATCATAGTATCGGTGGAGCGTGTGTGGTTAACCGACACATCGATTAAGGGTACCCAGTATATTTGCATGGTTACTTCACACCTGGGTTTGTGATCCTCGGCATCCCAGTCACAAAACTTGAAGGGCACACTCGAGATTGAAACATGCCATTGAAAAGTTCAATGAATCTCAATAGATCTAGGAGTTTCAAATCCAATTAAAACCTAATAATACCGTTTATCTTGGTGCAAATTGGTGAATCGTCATTCACCTACCTTCAAATATTTTATAGCTTGGATTAAGGCATCCCTCTTCCAAGTTATAAAAGTTTTGTGTTGGGTCCTAGCCTTAATATTTCATATTGGGTGTTATATTAAGGAATTTAAATAAACTATCTTGAATATCTCCCAAAAAGATGTCTGGTTTAGACATTTATGATCTTCCCAAATCTCTTGAAACGAGCTCTCCTAAATGAAGATGACGTCCCATGGAAATCATACTTCCTTCACCTCCTCCAACTATTCTCCCTAACCCACAAGTTCTTGAAAAGTTGAAGGTCACTCAAGCCCTATTGGCAAGTAAAGGTCTATGTGTGGTCACATCTTGGAGATGTAGTCACATATTGACAAGCCAGGAGAGTTGGGTGTCAAAGTCTTGAGAAAGCTGGTGGTTCAATCACCTTCTAAGTCACATAGTGAGCTCCTTTGGGACTCCTATGAAACAGACGATGACAAGACCCTTAATGATCTTATCTATTTGCTAAGATCAACTTCCTAAAACTTGTGGACATTGACAATAATGACATTGGATATCCAGTATAGCTCTCTCTTCCCAATGGAAAGGGATCGGCCATAGTCAACTCGGTTGACCAAATGGTAAAGAGAAAGGCTAAGTCTGTGATAGTCCCATGTTCCATTACCAAAGCGTCCATATGTTTAATTGCCAAAGGAAGGGGAATTGGTTGTGAAGCTGCCAATTTACCTAAGGGTGATAAAGTCAATAAGTTTGACTCTACTTCAGGTAAAGTCCACTATCTAACTATGCTAGGTTTCTACTATGAGATTCTTGATACATGATGTGACTGGGTCACATGGTGATGTTTTAAGAATCAAAGAAAAGTGAAGGAACTTAAAGAAAGAAGATGTTGAATCTGATTGCGTAGATGGATTTCTATCGCATAGTTTGAAGATCGGATTCTTGAACTACTTCTTAGGAGTTATGAGATATTGCTTAGGAATAGATAACAACAAGTTTTCATATGGATTGTAAGGATAAGTTTTTCCACAAAGTTTTAAAAATAAAAGGAAATTTTTGATTTTATTTATTTTATGTATCGTTACAATGGCGTTTGTAACATCCAGATTCTTGGGTATGTTATATTACTTATGTATTTTGATTTAATCGAAGGGGCTCGGTGAGTTGGTGGATTAACTCGTCGAGTAGGGGCGCGATCAGGTGACGTGTTTAAATGAATGGACTCGACGAGTCGAGCATTGGACTCGCCGAGTCAGCACTGTGGAGGAAAAGTCTAATTGTCCGGGTTTGGGACCTATTTAAAGAGCCTTAGGGTCTTCAATTGCGGCTATCCTTACGCTGGAGAAACCCTAAATCATCCTTGAGAGCTTAGAGAGTAAAGAAGATCCATCTTGAGCATTTTGGTGCGTCGTTTCTAAAGAGAAGATGAGATTCTAGCAAGAGGGACCAGAAGGGGTTGATGTACTGAGATTATGAAGCTTGGAGCTTCACTTTGAGGTAACAAATCGGACCATTTCTCCTGTTTGATGTTGATTTCATGAATCTAGGGTTTCTTAACCATTCTCTTTAGAGGTTTATGGTATGTTTGAGGTCCCAATGTGGAATAAGCCTTAGATATGGACCATGGGAGGTCCAGAGGGTCCCTTATGTTTAGCTTTATGCAGTCACATAGAGAGTTTGAGCTTAGGTTTCCATTTAGATGGCTACTTCTTCATTTATGGCTCTAATCATGATGCATGGACGTAAAGTTTGGACCTTTACGTGATTTGTGGGTGCTAGAAGGATAGATCTACAAGTTGGTGAAGCAGATCTGACCTCAGAAGTTCAGATGAGTTTGGTCATGGAGGAGACTTGCCGAGTCCATAGGAGGACTCGACAAGTCGGATCGAGTTTACCCGAGTTTCGTGATCAGTGGAGACCCGACGAGTTGGGTGGGTGACTCAGTGAGTCGAGTGAGACCTTGTGAGGAATCTGATTACGTGTGTGGACTCGCCGAGTCGTTGCCTGACTCGACGAGTCTAGTCAAAGTTGGACCGTTGACTTCCGTTGATTTTTAGGGTTTAGTCAACCAGTGGACTTTTGGGCAAGGGGAGGGGTAGAATGGTTTTTTACCCTTCTGGGAAGCATAGTACGAGACTTGTCTAGCCTTTAAGAGCCACTGCTGATTTAGAGTTATTTATTTATGTGATTAGGCAGCGGCTAGATCGGTATTTCGAGATCGAGACTTTTCGAGAATTACCAGAGGTGAGTCTTCTAACTATACGTTACCTTGAGTGGTAGTTATGTGTGACCGGAGGGTCTTATATGCTTACATTGAGTATAATTTTATATGTGATATGCTATGCATCATGTCTTTATGATTTATGCTATGTGGAGTTTATAGACCGGACCGGAGGGTCCAACGATATAGACCGGACCGGAGGGTCCAACGATACAGATCGGACTGGAGGGTCCAACGATACGAAACTGGAGGGTTCCGCTGAGATACACCGACGGAGGGTCATATTGTAGCCTTGAGTGGCGTATGTGTTGTATGTGGTATTTTGGCGAACTCACTAAGCTTCGTGCTTACCGTGTTATGTGTTATGTGTTTCAGGTTCTTCAGAATCGCAGGAAGGCGGCGGCTCGATTGTACACACACAAGAGAAAAGAGTGATGAATACAGATCCTGGAATTTCATAATGTTCTGAAAACCTTGTTGATGATTTTTAAATAAAAAGTGTTTATATAGAGTAATGTGCATTTTTATGAAATAAAAATAAATAAAATAAAATAATTTTTTTTTTGGTGTTACAGCGTTTGTGAAAAAAAAAATTATTGCTTATATGATTCCATTAATAGCAAGTGTGGAAATATGAAATTGATTCTTTCATTTGTGATAATGTCTAAATTTACCAAATAAGGAAAGATCCTCAACACCCAAGTTTCAATTGGACCGAAACTTGGAATCATGCAAGTTGTATAGCATGATGAATGAGAAATTTCAAGCATTGGAAAAATTAAGACCAACTACTTGTTCACATGGATGTGTGAGTCAAGTAACAGACTAAGGGATCGAGTACACATTCTTGTGCACTGATTAAGTCCACCACAAAAGATCGATAAGACTATTCATCATGATTTACTTAAGTTCGGTAAATATGGTTATACTTACAAGTTTAAGTATAATTATGAAACATTAGAAAAGTTTCAATGTAAGGCAGAACGAATAAGAAGAGTCAAATTGGGCAGAAAGATTAAAGTTTCTCAAATCTGAAAAGATGGGAGAGTACTTTAGTATCAGTTTTTGTGATCATCTTAATGATTAAGAAACCATATCACAATTAGTTCTCTAAGGAAGAGGAATCTTGAATTGTTGAAATGGTTAAATCAAGAAGATGAGTCATACTTCGTTCCAATACAAGTCTTAGAGTCATACTCCAAGATTGTAACTTGAGTGACATGTCTTAAAGAAGGTTTAAACATGTCAAATGTAAGAGTAAAAGTTTTCTACTCTTGTACATTTGAAATTTGTAAGTTGTGATGTTTTGGATAAAACAAAGACCAACTTAAGGCCAATTGTGTGAAGTGTTTGTCTTGACTAGAATCCACACTATCTCTTGAATATCTGACAAGAAAGTCTTATATGTCAAGAGGACAGTGGGAGTCTTAAAAGGTCTACAAAGTCTCAAGAACTAACAAGAATAAAACCTGAAGTTCTTCACTAGCACACGACTTAAGGTTCATAACCTATCGTGTTGACATATTCTGTGCCTATTCCAATTAAAGTTGGCTTTGCATATGAGTTCTTAGAGTTCTCAATTGGTTGCACAATAACTTGGAAGCAATGGCAGGCCCTTGAGTTGCCAGGTGGAAAGAAATTAAGATTGAGTTCAGTCCATATGAGTTTAGATTTGTCATTATCCTTGTCTTGTGACTATGGTTTTGACAATTCACATGGATAAGAACACATACACCATTAAATTTAAGTGTTATAAGGTTTCTCTCCGATTCATGAAAATGATGGTGAGGAAACACTTTCACTAAGTAGATTTTAGCTAGATAGCAATTGTGATATTTGCATTCTCAAAGTCGTTAGTGGAGCGTGTGTGGTTTACCGGCACACTAACATGGACTTGTGAGAAGTGGCAAAGGTCTAAACAATCAAGACTATGATTACGACATCCCTTTTCATAGTTCTAAAAATTGTTTAGACACACCTGTGAGCTATCTAAGATAAGGTGTATGATTATGATAAAGTTTTATCAAAGCAATCTAGTATCAGAAATTTGAACTTTGGTAAGAAAGTCAATAAAGTATTGATTTCTAGAAGTCCAGCTAATTTCTGAGTACATGTCAAAGCTAGTGGGAGCATAAGTGTTATGCTAATAATCATCATGTTAGTGGGAGCATGATAATTATGATAAGTATTGCAGGTTAGCAATGTTAATTATAGAAAACAAAAAGTTTCAATTGGGAAAGATTTGTTTTGCTATACTTAAGGGAGAGGAAATTATACTTCATCTCAAATCTAAAAGCTTAGATTGAGGCTTTAATCGTATTTAGTCAAGGATATATATATATATATATATGAATTTCATGTTGGAATGGCTCAACATAAGGAAATTCTGTATATGGGTCCATTATTTGCGTTTAAAAATTCGATTATGATTACGACATCCCTTTTCATAATCTGAATTATAAGAACTTGGCAAATTGAAATGGAAATATTATAGCAAAAGACTGGTTTAGTCTTTATGTGAGACATCATGAATCGTGTGCCATATGCTTCAGATATAGGATCGATTACATGTGCTATATTCATCCTTTCTAAAATTTTCCAAATGCCTGGGGCATGAAGAAGGGAAAAGGTCTAGAATTGGATATGACTAAAAGGATTAAACAATCATCAAGGACAATCTAACGTTTACCAAAGATTGCTTGCTCAAGGACATTTTGAAGTATAGTGATAATTCTGGAAGGACCATGTTGACATAATCTGTAAGGAGGCAACTCTTGTTCAGAAGTGATAATCTAAATGGAATCTAGAAATGTTTTAAAGTTTGAAATTATTCAATCTGTGTAAGATTAGGAAACTTAATGCAAGAAGGATGTTTCCAAGGAGCTGATCTCCTTTGGAGTGCTCTGTAATGGTTGTTGTCAAGTCTTTCTGACTTTGTGCATAATCATTACAAGAGGATAAATGCATATAAGTTTAGAATCTAATAGATTTTAGTAAATGGCATGAATTTAAAAATTCTTGCATTTGCAGTAAGGATTTGGGACTGTGAAAAGAGGATCATTGGAGTTATGTTCAATTGATCTATTTCACAAAGTAAAGATCATAAACAAACATAGTATGCATACTTGGTGTATGGCATGACTAGTGTTTAGAAAATATAGTGTACATGCTTGGAGCATGGGACAACTATTGTTTTAAATTCAAGAATTAAGTTGATAGCTGAAACAGTATACAATGAATAATGTGTTATCATATGGTGATAAATAAAAGGTGTTTTATTTATGTTCATAGGTTTTGATACCATATTGGATTCAATTATTATTGTGTTTCACTTTGCATGTTTTAACTTCCTGAATAACTAGGTCATTGTTCTGGATGACTAAGTTATTCAAACCATCTACAGTCGGTCGTATGTTGGAAGTAGATATGAATTAAGACTGTCATGGGTTGGCTTGTAGAGGTCTAAGATATTGGACAAAGGGCTACAACACTCATGAGTGCTCATAAGTTATGAGTATTGGATTCAACCCGCACTCACTGGAATCACTTCATGGATTTTATCACGAGTGATCATGAGACGATAATATCTTACATTCTTCAAACCTAGAGATATGAGTTGTTACTATGAGTTGGTTGTACATTGATTGCACGAAAACGCATTCGGTAACTCGATGTTATAAAACGTGCCTTTGTGTATGATTCAACAAGTAGTAGAACAAGCCATATTAGTCGAAGTTTATCCATTCCTTTTACTTTCGGGATAAAAGTGATATCTGTTGGCCCCTCGATGATTTGGTGATGACAAATGTAAGTACTCGGCCGGGCCTGGACTGATTTGATTTGTTCAATTAGTCAGTCGTCATAAATCGGAAATCGGGAAACAACAAATGGGCAAAGAGAATGATTATAATCCATGTCTCAGTCCATATGATATCTAGAATGGAGGAATATATGATCCCTTATCTAATGGACAAGTCATTGACAAAGGTTAGAGTTCATCGACAAGGTCAGAGTTCGACAAAAGCTTTAGAGAGCTACGATTGCCAGTCGGTTCCTAAAGTCATATGTAATAATATTTTTAGACTTATCCAAGTGGGAGACTGTTGGATTAATGTCTAAGTCCATAACTATAATTGGTAAGACTTGACCCGACCCAACATGGTCCATTTGGGTTGCATGGCATCATGCATTTGGATAGACTATAATGAGAGAAATAACACTTAAGGTTGGTTAATATATTATAAGTTCTAATATATTAATAATGTTATTTAATTAGTATTGATCAAGAATTAATTTTGAATTAATTAAGTGATCAAAAGAAGAATAATTAAATATATGGGTTGATTGTGTAAATCATCCATACTTATATAGCGGGCTAATGCTCCATGGATTGTCTAGTTGGGCTAAAACCCATAAGATGCTCCATGGTGTATTTGTACCAATGGATCATGGAAATGAAAGGCCATGAAAATTTGGGTTTACATGGTGTAACCCTAACTATATAATGATCTTATTCTTGGAGAAAATCGGACACTAGGAGTAATAGAAAGGGCTAGCCGATTTTATGAAGTGTTCCAATTTCTCTCAAGTCATTCCATGTGTATTTGGTGTTGTGTGAACCATTTGAGGTGTCACACTTGGGGCACTAGGCACTCAAGCTTCATGAAGACAAGCTACATCAAAATAAGGTATGTACTCTATCCATTTGATTACCCAAGTATCAAGTATTGTATGCTAGATAGGGTAATACATTGGAAAGTTAATATTTGCATGTATAATAGAGAAAACATAGATCCAAGGTATTTAGGGTTGCATGTACACTTAGGAGTGTTAGAATGCTCAAAACCCAACACTTGTAACGACCCAAAAATAGTGACAAATTTTTTTCACTTGAAATACCAACAATTTCATTCATTACATGTTCCAAAAACCATCACCAAGTATAATATAAAAACATCAGAGTACAATTATTTAATATGCGAAAAATCATGAGGGGATGATGCTGTGTGTTAGGGGTGTCAAGCCCAACAAATAAAGGGGTACAACTGACTCCAAATACACTGCTTTAATGTACTAAAAAGTAGTACAAGGCAAGCAGGGTCGAACCACAGAGACACGGGACAAAAGTCTATACCTCTTTACGCAAGGTACTTTGGTCACAAAGGGGGATTTGTTTGCAAAAGTAAATAACTAAATAACAATCTACTTTAAAAGAATGCACAAAATGAAATAGATTTATAAACAAATTGATTGAATGGTTCTAGTTCTAGTTCTCAATGTTGTTGTTCAACTTGATTATGACTTGATGTAATTCAAGATTACTATTCTATGTTGGTACTGAAAGATATTAACACGCTCTAATACCTCTCGCTTGCCAAATTATCTAACCAAAACACGCTCTTTGATTAGACCTAGCATTACTAATTCAACCTAAACACGCTCTTAGATTGTATTGAAAAACTGCATTAAGTTTTGTACAAGCTTCCCAACAATGTTCATTTCTTCTCATACGCTCGGAAGTGTGAAAACATATGATATATGTTTTACAATAAGAAAACTTATTGCTTGTTACCAATTATTAACTCAATAGAACGATTAGGTGCCCTAGAAGTTAATTAACTGCATAAAAATTCAATTCATGAAAGTGGCCAATCAAACTCAAATCAAATTCAAGGATTCTAGTTTAAACAAAAACATAATCACTAGAATAGAATCACAAATCAAGCATCAAATCATATCCCTCAAGTCAAGCAATTAACATATTTTGAACAAGAACTAGAAATTAGGGTTTCTTAGCCACACATGGCTAAGAACAAATCAAACAAGAATAATGATGGAATTGGAATGTTTGATTCTTACAAAAATGAATTCCAAAGTGTTTGCAATGATTAGGTCTTCTCAAAAACTACAAGAATTCTCCCAAAATCACCCAAGATCGCCAAAAACTGCTCCAAAAACCGTTCTACCTTTAAATGACGTTCTTCTGCTCTTTTAATTAAAGCTCACATGACTTGCCAAAAGGCCATGCGTTTTTGGCATGGCCATGCCTTTTGCCCATGTGTTTTTGGCATGGCCATTTGTCTTGACCATGTGTTTTTGGCATGGCCCATGCTTTTTGCTAAAATTCCAAAAAGTCTTCACTGTTGGCTCCATTTTCATGTTTTCTGCCATGGCATGACCGGTTGATCTTCTCTTCATGTTCCAAAGCTCTATGCTCCAAGCATCCATGCATCCAAGCTCCACGTTCCATGCTCCATAATGCCTGCAAAATAAATCAAAAATAGTGAAATACCAGGCATTCTTAATGAAATATGCAATTACCCTAATAATCAACTAAATGCAAGAATTATGAAGTAGAATGCTATAAAAAGACAGAAATAAACATGCAAAATAGGTGCATAAAATGCACCTATCAAACCTCCCCAAGCTTAGACCTTTCTTGTCCTCAAGAAAGAACAAAATTGAGAATCAACCTAGAGAAGATGATAGGCGACTAAAAAGAAACTAGGATGAAAAGAATGGAAGGAACGAAAAGGACTAAATGGAATTAAGAGTGCATGCATGCAATAAAAGAAGAACTAATGAAAATAACATATGTACAAAAAGATTTTTTTTTCAAACATTAATGCAATAAACAAAACAAAACGAACATATTCAATCCAATTAGGAACGAAAAGGACTAAATGGAATTAAGAGTGCATGCATGCAATAAAAGAAGAACTAATGAAAATAACATATGTACAAAAAGTTTTTTTTTTCAAACATTAATGCAATAAACAAAACAAAACGAACATATTCAATCCAATTAACCTCATTATGTCATACAGTGGAAGGTGTACCTGTCGGGTCTTGAGATAACTTGACATTAACCCCACAAAGATATATAACATGTAAAACAAGGTTTTTTTAGCCATTCCCTAACGCAACTCAACAAAATCAAAAGTTACAACACTTGTTCACTTTTACAGGTATTGGGTTAGCACATGGAACAAATTATGGTCTTGCTCTCGTGAAAACATGTGATGCAAAATATGCTCATTTTCATTTTTCAAAACATGACAATGACCGACTCCAGCTATTTGTTGACTAACAACAGTCTTTTTCTAAAAAATATTTTCTAAAAAATCCCTAATATTTACCCAGATTGGTTACATGTTTCAAACCACTTACACCAGTCAAAGTAGTTTACAGTCAGTCCTAATGTTTACAACCAAACATTTTTCAAACACATTATTCAATTAAACTATAAACATAAATATATACAAACTACCTAATTATATTTTTCTACGAATAAAGCTCATGGATTTCTTTGAAATCCGTGTAACGGGCTTCCAACCAACACATCCAAATCAGATGACCTTAGTGTGCTAGATTTAAAGAGATCCCTCGGGTTTACTTGCCCGAACCTCAAAGGCCACAGATTAGCTTTATTTGTTATTGTTAAGTTCATGACTTTCTATGGAACCCATGTAACGAATTTTCAACTCAATCAGTCCCAAACTGTTCAGCTTTAGGCAATTAGGTGTGAAACACCCCTCAGAGTTTACTTGTTGGAATCCCAAAGGTCACAGATTAACTTAATAATATTATTTATTTATTTATTATTTATTTATCTTTTTTTTTGTATTTATTTATTTTTTTTTGTTTGCTAGGTTTATTTCCTGATATTTTAATCTTGACTCTTTTAGGGGGACTGATGTAAACGCGCAAAGACCCGTAAGTATAGTCGGAAACAATGTCCCCAAGCAGGGTATTTAGAAGGGAATAGGTAGAAAAGACTTTTTAGAGCGCTAGAGAATTCGAGTCACTGAAATTTTATATTCATTTTATGGCTTTTTTGAATTTGGAATTTGGATATGAATGAGCAATAACTCATAAGACCGATCGTGTGTTCTAAGGGCTAAACTATATCTGTCGTTATGCTTCGATGTTGATAACCTTATCATTTTTTGTTTTGCACAAGTAGCTTCGGGAGACGTGTTCGTGTGAGATTGGGTTGCCTCAAGCTTTTAACTGAAAAACGAACAAGTTCTAATCTCAAGCCACGACTAATTTACCACTTCAACTTATTTAAGAAGATTAGGTTCCTTTAGATTGATTTTTTTTGTAAGCTTTAAAATGAATGCATGGGAAAAAAATGAAAATAAGAAAAGTAAAAACTTTTTGGATTTTTTAAAAATTTTTTTTATGATGAAATGCATATGGAGACTAACTAGAACCTAATGTACAAAGATCCCTCCCCAAGCTTAAGATTTAGCATCGTCCTCGATGGTCGGGAGGGTAGGGCAATCTACTAGCTGCGAGGGGCCTAACGCTACATGAACTGCATGGCTTGTTGTACTGTTTATGTCAATTGTTGAACGTTAGCGCGAATGTTAGCAACAGCTTGATCAAGGTGATCAAAACTCCTCATGTATATGTCGTGGTACTGAGTCGCCCGCCGGGTGTAGAAATAACGTGCAGTCTCTACTAGGGCAGCAGAAGTGGACCCCCTTGCAGTGGGAGCAATGGAGTGAGCGGGAGGAATAGGGATGTCGTCTTCGTGGTCGACGACTGGCCACTCAGGAGATCTCGGGATGGGCGCAGGGGCACGTGGGATGGAATTTGCAGAAGTGTTCTTTGGTAGACACCACTGAGTCTGAGTGATGTCCTGCTGGAGTTGGAGAGAGATGAAATCCCCAACAGGAACTTGGAGGTATGGCTCACCTTGCACCAGACATGTGATACTACCATCACCTTCTCTATGGAAGAAAGATGAGGCTATAAGGACATTGGATGTGATGGTATTAGTGCCTTGTGTGATTTTCTCGAGGTCCGGGCGCTTGCTCTCAAAAAGCTCGGCACAAGCAAGGTGAGTGGAAAGATAAGAGATAATCCTGCCACAATGAATAGGGGCAGAATCGTTGGTAGAGACCTTAAGAAGTTTGGAAGCAAGGAAGGCGCCAAAATGAGGTCTCTTCAAGCCGGTGACCATGCACCAAAGAATTTCTAACTCCATCTTGCCGGCTCTGCTAACGTCTTCTTGGGGGAAGACAAGGTTAGCAATAATTCGGAGAGCCACCCTTAAGACTGGATGGATGATATGAGATGTTTTGGCGGATCGAGCCTCATACACATCAAGTCCTGTGATTTCTTTCCAAAAGGCTTTGACCTGGGCTTTAAAAAGATTATTTTTCTCTCGCATGTAGCCTAGTTTAGGACCATATGTATTGAATTTAGAAATCCCAACAAACCCACTAAGATCGTCTAGACTCGGTTTAAATTGCAAACGCATGAGATGGAATGAGAGACATTTGGCATTGTCATTGAATTCCAAAGATTGTCAGAATTCAATGGTTGTGTTTTTATATGATTCCATTGGTGCCAAAGTGAGAAGTCTTTCCCAACCGATGTTGCTAAACAATCTATGGACGCCATCATAAACTCCTAGTTCTTGGAGAGTGGGAATATCTACAAACCGTTTTTGAGAATATTCGCGGTCTTTGAGGTGAAGGAATCGCTCACGGTGCTCAAGAGAGTTGTGAATAATGGTGGTGACACCATATTTGGATTCCCATTGTTCTTTTGGTTGTGGGTTTTTTCGTTTTGGCATGATGACAAACCGGATTTATGACAAACGAGTGGTGCCCAAAAATGATAACACAACTAGACAAGCACGAATGAACAATTATATGAAGCACTAGAACGGATTCACAACTATTCCAACCAAATAATTTTAAATTCAATGCGTAAAACTTGAGATATGGAAGGAATGTACCATTTAAACGCTTGGATTTGAGGTGTTGGCTTGTATTATTCACTTCATCTTCAACCTCAAGAAGGCTTGAACTCTTCAATGGTGGAATGTCCAATTGGAGATGAAAACTTCTAATCTTTTTTCCAAAAGCACCTCCCCAAGCTTGGTCTTGAACCCTATACAAGAATTTTTGAAACCCAATACAAGAATTAATTCAAACTATACAAAAATCAAGAACTAGGGTTTATAGGGTTTATGAAGGAAAATTCGATTTTTTACCCACTAATTGATGAATTCGATCTAGATAATGAAGATCATGAAGTTAGGAACTGATAGTAACATACCTTGGTGGCTTAATCTTGGATTAATTGAAGAAGAAAATCGAAAAATTGATTAGGATTTTGGAGGGTTCTCGGTTAAAGAGTAAGGAGGAGGGGAAGCAAACGCACGATCGTGAGACCCAAAGTGCTCGATCGAGGCTGTGCTTGGCTGTTTTGATTCGTCCGTGAGTCCTAGCCATGCGCTTTTCTAAAGAATTTCAGGGGCTATGCGTTTTTTTGTAATCTCTCCTCGATCAAATCTCACGGGCTGTAGGCCGTGAGTTTTAAGCTGGTCCATCCATGCGATTGTTAACTCTTTGGCCGTGCCTCTTTTTTTTCTGCTATGGGACGCACGGTTTAGCCCTAGCCATGCGTTTTTCCTTTCAAGCCCGTGCAAGATTTTTTTGTTTTTGTAAAACCTCGATGCCATGACACAGGTCAAAAAAAATTGACTGTGCGATTTAGGGGTAGCCCATGTGATTTTATGTGACACCATGCGTTTTCTTTCTGTAAACCTCAAATCACTTTTTTTTTCAAAACCAAATTTTCTTTGAGCATTAGATAGGAAAGTTATTTGTGCGGAACCCTCGAAAAGACATAAAAACATTGCAACACAGATGAAATAAATCAAAATAAAGAAAATAGAAAGAAATACTCCTGAGTTGCCTCTCGGTTAGCCGCCCTTGTTTCAAGTCTTTGGCTCGACTTTTCCCTTTAGATTCACTCAATGTAGTCCGGGCGTTCCAAGCTGTCAATCTCCATGTCTTTCTCTTGGAAGCCTTCATAGAAGACCTTTAACCTATGACCATTAACTTTAAATACTTTTGCAGTTTTGTTATTCTTAATCTCAACTGCACCATGATAAAATATATTAGTAACAATGAACGGTCCCACCCACCGGGACCGGAACTTACCAGAAAACCATTTAAGTCGAGAGTCATAGAGTAATACCTTTTGACCAATCTCAAAGGTCTTACGAGAGAGGTACTTATCATGGAATGCTTTGGTCTTGTCTTTGTAAATGCGTGAACTCTCGAATGCTTCATTTCTTATCTCCTCCAACTCTTGGATCTCTAACTTCCGATGAACACCGCTTTCATTAATCTTCATGTTTAGCTTTTTGACAGCCCAGAAAGCTTTGTGTTCCAGTTCAATAGGGAGGTGACAAGCTTTTCCAAACATAAGTCTATAAGGTGACATCCCAATTGGAGTTTTATATGCAGTTCGGTATGCCCAAAGAGCATCTTCTAATCTCAAACTCCAATCTTTGCGGTTTGTGTTCACTATTTTCTCAAGTATGGACTTGATTTCTCTGTTTGACACTTCAGCTTGTCCATTTTTTTGCGGGTGGTAAGCTGTGGACACCCGATGTTGGACTCCATACTTCTTGAGAACTGATCCAAGAGTTTTTTTGCAGAAGTGTGTGCCTCTGTCACTGATCAAGGCTTTTGGAGTTCCAAACCTACATAAAATGTTAGCCTTGACAAAATCTACAACAACTTTTGCATCATCAGTTCTTGTTGCCTTTGCCTCTACCCATTTGGAAACATAGTCAACAGCCAAAAGGATGTATAAATTCCCAAAGGATGAAGGAAAAGGACCCATAAAATCAATACCCCATATATCAAATATTTGACAAACCAAGATGGGGGTTAAGGGCAATTGGTTTCGGGAACTCAAAGAACCGGTCATTTGACATCTCTCACAACTTTTACAAAAAGTGTAGGAGTCATGAAAAAGTCGGGGCCAATAAAATCCACAGTCTAAAATTTTCCTGGCAGTTCTTTGAGGACCAAAATTCCCTCCACAAGCATAACTATGACAAAAGTTGAGAATAGATTGTACCTCATGTTCTTCAACACATCTTCTTATTACCTGATATGCACAATGTTTCCAAAGGTATGGTTCATCCCAAATGTACCTTCTCGCATCTTTCTTGATCTTATCTCTCTGTGACCTCGTGAGGTCGGGTGGGAACTTTCCCGTGACCATGAAGTTGCATATATCCGCATACCAAGGTGGTGTTTGGATAGCAAACAAGTACTCGTCCGGGAATGTGTCATGGATGGGAGTCGCATCTTCGGGTTGAACTATTCGGCTCAAATGATCGGCGACTAAGTTCTCTTTCTCGCTCTTATCTTTGATCTCAATATATAACTCTTGCAAAAGCAGCATCCACCGTATTAACCTCGGCTTCAAATTTTCTTGGTAAGTAAGTGCTTTATGGCTGCGTGGTCCGAATATATGATCACTTTAGTTCCAAGGAGGTATTGCCGGAACTTCTCTAGTGCAAAAACAATAGCAAACAACTCTTTTTCTGTTGTGGTGTAGTTGCATTGTGCACTATCAAGGGTGTTTGATGCATAGTAGATGACATGGTGTGCTCGACCCACCTTTTGACCTAATACTTCCCCTACAGCCATGTTGCTCGCGTCACACATGATCTCAAACGGGAGATCCGAATTGGGTGGTTGGATGATTGGAGCGGAGGTGAGTAAATCCTTCAAACGATCGAAGGCATCCTTGCATGGCTGAGTGAACTCAAATCCAGCATCTTTTTAGAGTAGTTGACACATCGGCACTGTAATCTTTGAAAAAACTTTAATGAACCGCCGATTGAAACCTGCATGGCCAAGAAACGAATGAACTTCCCGAACATTTTTCGGGTAAGGAAGACTTTTGATAACATCTATCTTGGCTTTGTCGACTTCCAAGCCTTTTTGGGACACAATATGACCTAGACTCAATCCTTTGTCCACCATGAAATGGCATTTTTCATAGTTAAGAACAAGATCTGTGTCAATGCACCTTTGCAAAATTTTTGTTAGATTCCTCAAACATTCATCAAAGGAGTTTCCATAGACTGTGAAGTCATCCATGAAAACTTCAATGATGTTTTCAACATATTCAAAAAAATGCTCACCATGCATCTCTGAAATGTTGCAGGTGCATTGCATAGACCAAAAGGCATACGCCTATAGGCAAATGTGCCAAAGGGACAAGTGAAGGTGGTTTTCTCTTGGTCTTCCGGGGCTACCGGAATTTGATGAAAACCCGAGAAACCATCCAAGCAACAATAATGAGATTTACCCGCCAATCTCTCTAACATTTGGTCAATAAATGGCAAGGGAGAATGGTCTTTTCTCGTTGAGGCATTCAACTTTCTATAGTCAATACAAACCCTCCACCCGTTTTGCACACGGGTTGGCACCAAATCTCCCTCAGAATTCTTGACAACTGTGACCCCGACTTTTTTTGGGACTACCTGAACGGGGCTCACCCATTTACTATCTGAGATAGGGTAAATCATACTTGCATCCAAAAGCTTCATGATTTCTTTCTTTACCACTTCCATCATGGGTGGATTCAGTCTTCTCTGTGCCTCTCGAGTTGGTTTGAAGTCCTCCCCCATGAGGATCTTATGCATGCACAAGGAATGTCTCAACCCTTTTATGTCAGCAATTGTCCACCCAATAGCTTTCTTATACTTTTTCAGCAAAGTCACCAACTCATCTTCTTCTACAATGGACAGCTTGTTGGAGATAATGACAGGCAAAGTCTTCTCTTCCACAAGGTACGCATACTTCAAATGATCTGGAAGAGTCTTCAATTCTAGCTTAGGTGCCTGCACAACGGAAGGAAGAAGTTTTGTGTTAGAAATGGGCAATTTCACGTTGCTATTATCATACCTCATTTTCTTCTTTTCTTCCATGTTCTCCACAAATTCCAGCAACTCTTCATCTAACTTGAAATTTTTTGCAATCTCTTTGATTGAATTGTTATCAAAATTCCTGCTCAAAACTAACTCCAACAAATCATGGTTAGTCAACTCAAAACACTTTTCAGTCAAATATTGGATTATATCAACAAAATTTATGTAATGAACATCACTTGGGTACCTCATTGCTTCATAGATATTGAAGTTGATGACCTCCCCATTGAATTCCATGAACAATGTACCATTATAGACATCAATTTTTGTTCTTGCTATTTTCAAGAATGGTCTACCTAAAAGTATGGAACTCGAGGATGGATGGTCATCATCTCCCATATCAAGCACATAAAAATCTGCAGGAAAGACAAGCTCATTAACTTGCACCAAAACATCCTCTAATACACCTTTCGGGTGTACTATAGAACGATCTGCAAGTTGGATGATCACCCCTGTTTTTGTTAAAGTGCCTATGCCAATAGATTTATAAACAGAATATGGTAAAACATTAATTGAAGCTCCTAAATCTAGCATAGCATG
Organism: Lactuca serriola; assembly: GCF_051521515.1. Classification (NCBI taxonomy): domain Eukaryota; kingdom Viridiplantae; phylum Streptophyta; class Magnoliopsida; order Asterales; family Asteraceae; genus Lactuca; species Lactuca serriola. The sequence goes on along the minus strand of NC_136413.1, from coordinate 66,034,585 downwards.
GGGGACATACAAGTTTCCCAATTTGCAAGGAACGGTGAAAACACCTGGATCCTTGCACTTTGGGGGCATCCTTTTCTGCAAAACTGCAGACACATTTTCACTTACTTTCACTGTCTCATTACCTCACAGCTTCTTTTTAGATGTGCACAGTTCCTTAAGGAACTTAGCATATCTAGGTACCTGTTTGATCGCATCTAAGAGAGGGATGTTGACTTCAACTTTCCAGAACATTGTCATGATTTTACTATCTTCTCTCTCTTTTTTGTTGCTGCTCAATCTTGATGGAAAAGGTGGTGGTGTGATCTTTGCTTCTTTCTCTTCCGGCTTCTTTTTCTCCACCATTTCTTCTATCTTTTCATCCTTCTTTGGTGGTTCTTCTATCACCAACTCCTCTTCTTTTTCTTCGGGCATCTTCGGGCCGTCATATTTCTTTCCACTCCTCAGGCTAATTGCACGAGCATTGTGCTTTGGGTTCTTTTTAGTTTGAGGAGGTAGTTTTCCTTGATTCTCCATTTTGCTCACCGATTGAGCAAGTTGTGCCATTTGTTGCTCAAGATTCTTGATGCTTGCCTTGGTCTCTTGCTGAAAACTTTGGGTGCTGGTGGCAAGGCTTTTGACTATGTCTTCTAAGGACATACTTGAGGATCCGAATTGTTGAGGAGGAGGTTGTAGTTGCCTCGGTTGGTAATTTTGTTGTGGAAATGGAGGCCTTGCTTGGTAATGGGGTAGTGGTATTTGTTGATAGCCCATGCTTTGGTTGTTGTTCCACCCTTGATTGCCTTGGGGCTGATCATAAGTTCTTTGATTATGCCCGGAATAGCCTCCTATAACATTTGCTTCTTCATATTCTTCTTCTTGCAATTGAGGACACATATCAGTCGGGTGTCCCACTTGAGTGCAAATGCCACAGGGACGGGGTGTGGATTGCACACCTTTGTCCTTTGCAAGCATCATTACCACCTTAGTCAACTCGGATAGTTGAGCTTCAATTTGAGGAGTGTGCACCTCTTTTACACCTCGAGGTGCATCTGTGTACCAATCTTCATCTTGACTAGTATGCTTTGAATCCTCCGCCATGTTTTTTATGAGATCCCGAATCTCCGTTGGGGTCTTGTCAGTCAAAGATCCTCCACTTGAAGCATTAAGAAGTCTTCTTTCCCAAGGAGTCATGCCTTCAATGATGTATCGAAGGATTTGATACTCACTAATACCATGCTTTGGGCAACGGGCACAAAGCTTTTTGAACCTCTCCCAATATGTATGAAAGGCTTCTCTTTTGTGTTGTTTGATCCTAATTATCTCTCTTCTTAGGGCTGAGGCTTTCATTTATGGGAAGTATTTGTCTAATAAGAAGTGTGCAAGATCTACCCATGTGTTGATCGTCCTCGGTGGAAGGTCATAAAGCCAATCTTTTGCTGAGTCTTGCACTGCGAAGGGGAATGCCCTAAGCTTGATTTGGTCTTCAGTGACATTGTGTGGTTTCATGCCAACACACACATCATGGAACTCCGTGAGAAACTTGTGGGGATCTTCATTTTCTAAGCCTCTAAAGGTTGGGAGTAAGTGAATGAGACCGGATTTCAATTCAAGGTTTGTGGCTGCCGGATAGGTGATGCAAAGAGGTTGTTGAGTAACCCTCTTGCCTCGCCCATTGACGAAGGGTTTGTTCGGGTGGTGGATTTGGAGGTGGATTCCCTCCATGGTTATCTCCCATGGTATGAGTAGTGGTTGAAGTTTCTGTGGGTGTAGTGTTTGGGTTGTGATGAGTAGGTGAAGAGGGTGGGGTGGTATTTCTGGATGAGGATGGTTGAGGTGAAGGTGATGGACTTTCTGTTTCGGATGCGGACACACTTGAGAGGGGAATATCCTCCCAAATGTTAATGACCGGGGGATTGGATGATGAAGAAGTACCGGAAACCAGTTGCCTCTTACGAAGCTTGGCTTGCTTCCTTAACTTCTTTGCAATCTTCTCTATCTCCGAGTCAATTGGCAGTGGTGTACCTGTACGAAAAGATCTAGGCATAAACAATTAGTAACACCGTGTCCCCGGCAACAACGCCAATTTGTTAGGGGTGTCAAGCCCAACAAATAAAGGGTTACAACTAAGTCCAAATACACTGCTTTAATGTACTAAAAAGTAGTACAAGGCAAGCAGGGTCGAACCACAGAGACACGGGACAAAAGTCTATACCTCTTTACGCAAGGTACTTTGGTCACAAAGGGGGATTTGTTTGCAAAAGTAAATAACTAAATAACAATCTACTTTAAACGCATGCACAAAATGAAATAGATTTATAAACAAATTGATTGAATGGTTCTAGTTCTAGTTCTCAATGTTGTTGTTCAACTTGATTATGACTTGATGTAATTCAAGATTACTATTCTATGTTGGTACTGAAAGATATTAACACGCTCTAATACCTCTCGCTTGCCAAATTATCTAACCAAAACACGCTCTTTGATTAGACCTAGCTTTACTAATTCAACCTAAACACGCTCTTAGATTGTATTGAAAAACTGCATTAAGTTTTGTACAAGCTTCCCAACAATGTTCATTTCTTCTCATACGCTCGGAAGTGTGAAAACATATGATATATGTTTTACAATAAGAAAATTTATTGCTTGTTACCAATTATTAACTCAATAGAACGATTAGGTTCCCTAGAAGTTAATTAACTGCATAAAAATTCAATTCATGAAAGTGGCCAATCAAGCACAAATCAAATTCAAGGATTCTAGTTTAAACAAAAACATAATCACTAGAATAGAATCACAAATCAAGCATCAAATCATATGCCTCAAGTCAAGCAATCAACATGTTTTGAACAAGAACTAGAAACTAGGGTTTCTTAGCCACACATGGCTAAGAACAAATCAAACAAGAATAATGATGGAATTGGAATGTTTGATTCTTACAAAAATGAATTCCAAAGTGTTTGCAATGATTAAGTCTTCTCAAAAACTCCAAGAATTCTCCCAAAATCACCCAAGATCGCCAAAAACTGCTCCAAAAACCGTTCTACCTTCAAATGACATTCTTCTGCTCTTTTAATTAAAGTTCACGTGACTTGCCATAAGGCCATGCGTTTTTGGCATGGCCATGCCTTTTGCCCATGTGTTTTTGGCTTGACCATTTGTCTTGACCATGTGTTTTTGGCATGGCCCATGCTTTTTGCTAAAATTCCAAAAAGTCTTCACTGTTGGCTCCATCTTCATGTTTTCTGCGATGGAATGACCGGTTGATCTTCTCTTCATGTTCCAAAGCTCTATGCTCCAAGCATCCATGCATCCAAGCTCCACGTTCCATGCTCCATAATGCCTGCAAAATAAATCAAAAATAGTGAAATACCAAGCATTCTTAATGAAATATGCAATTACCCTAATAATCAACTAAATGCAAGAATTATGAAGTAGAATGCTATAAAAAGACAGAAATAAACATGCAAAATAGGTGCATAAAATGCACCTATCACTGTGTCATCACATTGAGCCCTTCCCTTTTAAACCGGAAGTACCTGAAACCATAAAGATAAACTGTAGGCATAAAGGTTAGTGAGTTCGCCAAAATACCACATACCAATCATACAATTAGGTTTAACCCTGGGGTATGTTCTAACCCGATACACATATATAGGCCCAGCCCTGGGTGTATTTTAACCCTGATTAACACATATGGGCCCCACACTAGGCCTCCCTGGGGTATATTTCAACCTAATCATACCATAATGGGCCCCACCATGGGGTATATTTCAACCTGAACATGCAAACACATATAAGCCACATAATAGCTATCATTCTACATCACACCATAATAGACCGACATTGGTGCCTTTGACCCATAGATACAGTGAGAAAACTCACCTCACAAATGAATGAAAAGCTGAACAATACGTTGCTCCAAAAACCAACTCTACCGATGACCTTTACAAATAACAATGATGAAAACTTAAACTACTGCTCAAAATACCCCTAGGTCAAACTTGGTGAAAGTCCAGGTCAAAGTCAAAGTCAACGGGGGTCAACTTGATGAGTATGCTGGGCGTACTCAACACGTACGCGATGCATACTATGCGGTTGACCAGGGGTCGAGGGACTGCCAACCTTTCTTCCCAATAAGAGCTTAATCCTTAAGCTCTTTCATCCAAAATCTAGATCTAGCCCTCAAATGATGTTCTTAACCATAAAGTTTCCAACTTTATGGTATTGCATGGCTATTAAGACCTCAACATCAAAAACCCTAGCTTCTTGACTCATTAAGACAACCTAGATCATTTATGGAAGGAAACTAATACCCACGATCACATTTTTATGACTTATTACACCTTAAAACATATGAAAGGACAAACTCAAAGGTCCTGGAGTATTCCGTACTCATAAGGAATAAGATTTGGGACAAAAGGTAAAACTTTTAAACTAGAACAATATCTAAAGGAATACTCATCAAGGTTGGAGATTTCTACATCCAAAAGATGCACAAGGGATAGTAGTTGTTGGATCCAAGGCCTTGAGTGAAACATCACAACTTCAAGATTCTTTCTTCACCACCAAGAGCACAAAAATGGCCCTAAAATGACACTCCAAGCTTCAAAACACACTCAGACACTTTAGGGTTTCGAAATAGAGATAGAGGTTGGAGTTAAGGAAGGGTATGGGGCTATAATGATGCTTAAATAAGGTCCAAACCCTAAAACTTAGGGTTTGCACCTCGTCCACATAAGCCCAACGTAATCAATGTACGCCCAACATACGCGAGCATGACTAATTTTTCAAACAATACTCAAATCAAGTGTTAAAATGGAATCCCTAGAAATCAAGATGTTACACTCAACCTGCTGTGTTTAATAGTAAATTTAACAACAGGTTCAACTATAATAATTCTAATAACAAGAATAAGAATCAAGGTGTTCAATGTAAAAACTGTGGTATAAAAGGTCATTTTATCAAAAATGTTATAAATTGATTGGTTACCCTAAAGATAATAAAATAAGAATAAAATACGCGTCCAAAATAGAATTAGAATTAGGACGAATACCCTTGATGAAATTTGAAGTAGTCATGACAAGGATTCCGGGGATATAAGGATCGCTTAAATCAGACTTATAACGAAAAAGTTATGGTATGTCGAAGTTTAGCAATTCGACTGGATTTGACAACATGCATCGTAAATAGTAAATCTTCGTTAGATTACTTTTTATCCTTAGTAATCTAAACAAAAGTCGTAGTAGTCGTTAAACCGAAAGTGTACATATAGACAACATCCAAATCTGACTTCATTAGTGGAAGTTATGATTTTTCTAAGATTCAGCATAGAAGTAGACAACCCAAATATCTAATTTTAGATTGGTTGATTGTTAGCCGAAATAATCTAAACAAGAGTCTAATATCTCATTAGTAGGAGTCTAACGATAAGAAGACAGTCGAAAACGGACATCAGATGACAAAGTTATGCATTTTATACGGCCTTTAACAGTCTAAGCCTATGTAAAATAAATGAAGTCAAAATTAGCCAACAGAGTCTAAACTAAAGTTGTAGATCCCATTGATAGCTAAGCGTGGATATAAAGAACGTCAAAAATGGAGCTCGTATGAAGAAGTTATGCAATTTTAAAGTTTGACTTTCGTTGCATGTATCTGCGCCCCGCGCGCGGCCTTGTAGAAGCCGCCGCGTAGTACCAATCAGATTCCGACACGTGACACCACACTCAGACAAGCAGATCGACCCTTTGCACGACGCGCAAGGCCCATGCATGACGTGCATGCCCAAATCCCAGCCTATAAATAGACGCCTCGAGTTCATTCTTCCTCTACAACATTCAATTCACTCACTCTCTCTCTCTCTCTCTCTCTCTCTCTCTCTCTCTCTTTATACTCTTTTGGTCCGAATTTCTCCTTAGTAGTTAGGATATTTTGACAAGTTAGAAGTCCCTAGGAGCTCGATATCTAGTATCTATCAACCCGAAGTTTTGCCGGTGCAATTTCTGGACTTTTGTCTAGGAATCTTTGTAAGTTAAATTACACTTTATTTTATTCTAGTGTAATTTATGTTTAAAATTCATAGTCGTTATGAATTTATAAATAAGTTTCGTCAGTAGTTCTAATGTCATATTACTGATTGATCTACTTACGGGGATGATGCCTAAGCTGAATTTAGTGAGGTGTTTAAAGTGAGATTTCCAAACAGTATACTCTGTATAACAAACATACCCTACCTCCGATATGATCATACCTGGTTATCCTTTATCAACTATAGATCAGTAGACTTCGGAATTAATGAAAAATTTAGGCAATCTTTATTCAAAAGGAATATTATCCTAAAACTTAGTGTTAATTGACCCATTTAACGATCAAAGAAAAAATCAATTGCTAAAGCGAAATGCTGTCCGAGTTTTAAGTCATCACTTTATCAAGTGATTTCATATATATATATATATATATATATATATATATATATATATATATATATATATATATATATATATACACACACACACACACACTGAAGCGTCTAAATGAAATTCCAATCGATCATAAATAATAATGTTAATTCTATAATTGTAATTTTTATAAAATGTTTAATTTTACTATCCAAAATTAGTTAACCACATGTTATCATTTCTCTCTCTCTCTTTTATATATATATATATATATATATATATATATATATATATATATATATATATATATATATATACTCTGAAGCGTCTAAATGTAATTCCAACCGATCATAAATAATAATGTTAATTCTATAATTGTAATTTTTATAAAATGTTTAATTTTACTATCCAAAATTAGTTAACCACATGTTATCATTTCATTATATATATATATGTCGACCAAAGATATAATGCTTTTTTTTTCTTTAAATTTCAATCCCTTTTTGACAAATTTTGCTTCTTTTAAAATCATTTTTATCCATGAGCCCACAACTATAGTTTTCTAACTATTCGTCTCTCAGCTGTCCATTGTCTCTTGTCCCGCAAATAAAATACTCCTCACACTTTCAGATGTTTACTTTTCACAAAGCTGGAGATTCAATTTCAATCCAATCATAGTCGTAGTGCCGCTATCAATCGGTTCATCCATCCGAATTATTCCTTCATTGATCGGATAATCTGTTAATGGAGGTTCGACAGGAAGCGCCGATGGACAATTTATCGGCCGAAGAACGCCAACAACGTCATCCGTCGCCGTCCAAACAGTCCAAGGCTTCTCCGGTTCCCGTCGATACTAATTCAGTCACTCAGAGGTCTCTCAATTCCCTCAATCTATCGTTCTTATTTCTATTTCGTGTTCGCTTGTCCTTCGTTTCAGTTTTCGAGATTCAATTTCGATTATTCGCTAGAATCTGATTTCCTTCGCTTCATTACGTTTCTTATTGTTGTTATTTGGTTTTCCTCCTTCTTTTCAGGCTCCAGAAAGAACTTATGGCGCTGATGGTATGTAGTAACACCATCTCTCCTAGAATTCATTAATCAGTTAGGTCTAGCTTGAATTTGCAAATACATATTTGTAAGAACATCAGAAATTCAGTTTCTATAAGTATCTCTGATTTTACATATAAATCTATTCAAAAACATCAAGTTCTAGTACCGAGTACACTGTCTCTATAATCATAGATGATGATTCCTATCCATATGCAAGAATCAACCAAATTAATTATAGACTTTGTACTTCGGATCAAGAGGACGAATTTTAGCACAAGAAATCGTAGATTTTCTTCACATCTGTGTCTGTTTTCAATCTAGAACACCACTATCTACTAATCACATCTGTTACAACTTACAGTTTACATGACTTTTTGTGATTATCAATGTGTATAGATGAGTGGAGATCTTGGAGTATCTGCTTTTCCAGAAGGGGAGAGCATATTTACATGGATTGGAACTATTGAGGGAGGTAAAGGAACCATGTATGAGGGTTTATCTTACAAACTCTCTTTACATTTCCCCATTGATTATCCCTTCAAACCCCCTCTAGTTAAGTTTGAAACAATGTGCTTTCATCCCAATGTTGACCAGTGTGGCAATATCTGTCTTGATATTCTTCAGGTACATAAATCTTTATAATTATCTTAATCTTAATTAATTATTATTTCTATTTTTCACTAACAATAATATCAATATTATTGTTTGTTTTGCAGGATAAGTGGTCTTCAGCTTATGATTGTCGAACCATTCTTTTGTCTATTCAAAGTTTATTAGGAGGTTTGTGATTATTAAATAGTAATAAGATTTTAATTTATTTATTTAATTTGATAATAATCAATTAATACATCATGTTTTTTTTATCTAGAACCAAATATAGATAGTCCTCTTAACAGCTCTGCTGCTGCACTTTGGAGCAACCAAGAAGGTATTCATTGTATTAATTATTTCTCATTGTGTGCATAAAATTCTAACAAATAATTTGGATTTTGTTATTTTGTTAAACAATAAACATGTTAGTATGTCATCTTTGATTGATTATGGAAAATTTTAATTATTATTATTATTATTATTATTATTATTATTATTATTTGTTTAATTAAGTGTTTTTAAATGGGTTTTTCAGATTACAGAAAAATGGTACACAAACAGTATGCTGGTGAAGATGCAATATGAACTCCATTCTTGTGTATATAGGTGCCCAAATAATATATAGACAAATTTTCATAATTGGTCCCTGTGGTTTCTAAAAAGTTTCACTTTCAGGACAATGTTGGAAAATGTTACACTGGTAGTCATTGTTTTCAAAACATTGTTGATAACTATTTGTCAAATAGAAACCGATTCATATCTCAAGAGCAAAAAAATGTTTCTTATTTGTGTTTTGTGTCTATGTGTAGTGAACATAACAAAAAACTGATTGTAAGTCTAAGTTAGAACTTTAAAACATAAAATGAACTTATCGATTTATCGGCTGTGTTAATGAATATAAATAAAATTAACAAGGCCAGATCTCACGAACAAAAACAAACTAAATATCAATAGCAAATCCGTTGATAAATTAGACTCTATTTAGTTACGGAAAAAGAGGTGTTTTTCTAGGAAAATGTTTCTAAGAAAAGTAAAAATTTTGAAAACTTGTTTATTTAACATTTTTTTTTGAAAATTCTTTTAAGAAATGATCTTTTTTTTTTGTTTTTTTTATTTTTTTATTTTTCAATATTACAAAGAACTTGACAAATTTTGAAAAACCAATAAATGTTGTTTTCTATAATTTTTTTCTCTTTTTAAAAGATACACATACTTATCTAAAAAATACATTCATATCCAACTACTACTTGTCACTCATCCAACCGTAACACTATCATATACTATCTAATCCCTACCATACCCACCTACCCACCTCTTCAACCCACCCACCCTTACCCTCACCTCCCAAACCCTTGCCCACTCCCTCATCCATCAACCCTACCTATCCCACTTCACTTACCCTATACTTTTCCTTATTTATACCATATTCTCACCTATACCCCACACCCCACTCCTTACCCCTTACATACACACCTCTACTTTACTTACCTCACCTCATCCCATCCCACCACACCTTGATCTACCCACCTTATGAGAGAGAGAGAGAGAGAGAGAGAGAGAGAGAGAGAGAGAGAGAGAGAGAGAGAGAGAGAGAGAGAGAGAGAGAGAGAGAGAGTTTTACTTGAAATTACCAAAACTAAAAAAAATAAAAACCAATAGAAATTACACATCCAAATGCATTTATCTAAATTTTCCATTTAAAACTGAAAATGAAAACTTATTTCATATTTTATGAAAAACAAACTTCAACCATCATACTTTGTATATTAAAATGAAACCATAGATAACATTAAAAATATAAGGTAACATATCATTATTTACACATTGTACACAACTGTACCATGTCTAATTTGTTACACGACCACTTAATAAAATTTTAAAAACTATTTGACAAAACACACACAAAGTACACACATTAAACTCGCACAAAACACCATAAAACAAATTTAAATCATACAAATTCTTACCTTTCTGTGAAATAACCTTCTTAGTTAAACTTGAGTATCCACAAGTGTTTACTAACTAGCACCTACAATACCAAACAACAAACTAAAACCATTAAATATCCATTGATAACCTATACTATATATAACATGAAGAAAAACATACATTTGCTATTTAACATCAAGTCTACATATTTCCTTGATGGGGTATGGAAACTCCCTCCATGGCCAATCTTCATACCTAAGTCACATTATTTTACACCTATGGTCTGGCAAATTCAACAATGATGGTAATGAAAGTTCTTTATGTTCAATGGTCATTATGAAATGATATTTGCTAATAACATATGATCTTATAGGGTCACACCATATAACAAGTAAAATTTAATTGATTATTTATTAAGTAATATGATTATTAATAAATTAAATCATCACTTGTATTTAATTGGGAAATTATTGTTTTTGAGAAAATAATAATAAAAGCTATCATAACTAGTTACATTTAATCATATAATATGATTTAAATATCATATACAACATTATAGACTTATAGAAGGCCATTAGAATATGTTATATACATAATATTGATAAGTTTTGATAACAAATAACGATTTTTTTATAAAAGCGATTTTAACGACAAACATAAGACTTTTAAAATAACTAGTTTATTTTTAGATCATTTTAATAAAACCACTAAGAGGACCCAAATATATGAACTAGAAAGATAATAACAACCATAGATTATTAAGAAGACAATCTCTGGAGCTTTTGATACCACATGGAATTGGAAAGTTGATGAAGATAACAAAAACTTAAGAATAGAGTTTCTATTAAGTGTATCCACTATCAAAAGTAAGACACTTGTAATGCTGGTTTCCATCTTGTATGAAGTACTTCTTAACCCTTAAGTGCTTAACACAATTAAGTAGTAAGGAGGAGCACTTCAACATCTCCAACACTTGTAACTTGTCCTCAAAATAGAGCAAAGAGAAAGAGGAGATGTATGTTATGTTTTTTTTGAGAGAAAACAAGCGAAAAGTAGTCTCAATGTGTTTCGAAGCCTTAATGGATTTCTCATCACAAGGATTCCTACCCAATCAGGCTATATTCAAATTAGTTCTTGAGCTACATTACTCTTCTCACATGAGTTACAAGTTAACTGTTTGGTCCAATTATAACAGAGGTACTTTCGATTCTTGAACCACTCTTTTTCATCCTAAAGTTCTTTCATGATCACACACAAAGACACATATCTAAGACATCTCTGGTCGAAACCAACCAGGTTATAGGTGTGTAAACATTATGTGTTTATGATATGGATTCATGAGACCATGATGAAAGTGAAACCCAACTTTTCAAAATATTAAAGGAATTGACGGGGAACTTTGTTCCAGATTTTAACGAAACTTTTGTTTCAGTACCACTTTTCGATACTCCAAATCGTATTCTTTCTTTTTGCGTGGTCTTGATAAAATGTTCGGAACCCACAATATTTTTACCCAACAAGATCCAAGAAATTTTTTGTTTTGTGGAATATGATTTCAGTGTGAGTATCAATTTGATTCTTTGTTACTTTATAAATTTTTCCAAAACATACTTATACATGACTACACTGGTCAAACATGTAATTTCGTTTACATTTTATCACTCTTATGTTTAGATGTGATATGTAACGAAATTTTTAGCCACCCATGAAGCCTTATAAAAAGATGCCATTTGATACTTTTCAATAAGTATTCGATTGTAATTCACGGGAAACAACACAAGCTGTTAGTTATCTCACTTGATGAATAACGAAGTGATCTTTGCTTGGGATCTCACTGCATTTGTGTCGAAATATTTTTGACATCACAGAACCAAAATTTTCTTAGTTTGATTCTTATCTTTTTCTTTGGCACACTTTGCACTCATGAAATCCTTGAAATTCTGAGTAAAACCAACTCAGGCTGAAGATTTCGGAAGATTGGCAAATGACTTTTCTTTTAAACTCGAAAGTGAAAGAGCCCATCCTCCATTCCGAAGGTTTCATTGTTTGTCCTTATCCATTGAAGTACTATCTAAAATATAGCTGATGTGACGATTTGGTTACTATGCGATTTCCAAGGCAAAAAGTGATCATTACTTTTCAAAAGTGGATATCTTTACAACTATAAGCACGTTTTTCAAGGTGAAAGATGGCATGATCTTAATTGCAACCGTTTGGAATTCAAATTGGGTGTACGTATAAAAGGGGATTTGGGGATTCTATTCCAATTTTACTCTCACTTAAAATTCTCAAACGATTTATGTTGTTTTCTCTCTGATATTCTTCAAGTTCTTCAAAACCTAACCATGACGGCTAAGTAAGGTCAACATTCTCAAACCACTAAAGATGTTTCTTCTCAACCCATCATGAAGATTCAAAGCACCAACTACCAAGTTCAAGGCGATGTTAATTTTTACCCAGAAGGATTGCAGATGCTAATTGTTTCTCTATAGAATTCGCTGTTATCAACAATAATGTTCAACTCCTTTTCTGGACCAATTTCTTGGTTATCTCTTGCTGGTTCTGCGACAACTTACAACAAGAAGATGACGATTGTGACATTCCAGATGATGAATGACTAGAAGTTTAGGTTATTGAAGAAGTTTTTTGCTCAGATTCTCAATATCCCCAATGCTGAACCTTTTTACAAGGTAACAAATGAGCAAGTTATTCATATGTTTAGAGAGATGGGTTATCAACCTATTCTTACCAAGATCAATGAATTTAAGAAGTCTGGATTGCCTTGTATCTGGAATTTCTTACTTGGTATATACCTTCGATGCTTGACAGGTTGAAGTGTGGGTTTAGATAAAGCTAGATTGGAAGTTTATACGATGGTGGTAGGGATCTATTATGATTTATCGGTGGACTATGCAACTCAACTATAGGATGAGTTTGTGAAGAGTATTGGAAATACAAATACTATTGATGGAATTTCGTGTGCTCGCTATTGGAGCCTCATTCTGCAATTTGTTTATGAGAAGGCAGGCATTATAGTTCTTGAAGGTGAAGAAACAACATAATTCTCATGATATCATTATCCCAAAACAGTTGAAGATAATCCAGATGTGTTTCCTACTGTTACTCGTATCCCAGATGCGATCCTTCGAAAATTCGATCCAGAAATCTCATATTGGTAGTTTGATTGCAGACTATCAATCATCCATTGAGACTGGTGTGTTGTTACAATAGTCTAATGAAGGTCCTTTGAAGAAGCGTAAAGGATCAAAGAAGGATGATTAGCCTAGTCCTTCGAAACCTAGTCCTGTACCAGTTGAAAAGATGGCTAAACTTGTGACAAAGAAAGTTTTCAAGGAATTAAAGTCTTCGAAACAAGATCCAAAGCCTGTTGTTAAAGAAAGCGCAATACCTTCGAAGGAGGTGGTACCTTCGAAATCAGGTGTGTTGAAACGATTGAAGAAAATGGCACATAAACCACGTCATTTGCCTGAACGATCATCAAGTTTTCACCATCTTTTATTCGCAAGTCTTAACTCAACAGTAAAGGGGTTGTGATTCGCAAAATTCCAACACCAGTATCTCCAGCATCGAAGAAAAGGCTTGCTGAAGACATGGAAAAACGAATTTTGAAGAAGCAAAAGAAGCAGAGGAAGTTAATTCTCAATGAAGACTCCATGGATGATGAAGTAGTTCCTGAATCTCCATTTGGAACTGATAAAACGGGAAAATCTTCACCTGTGAGGGGTTATCCAGTCAAGTCAAATCTTGAGGCGATTGGAAATCCTGATGGCAATGTGGAAGATTCTAAAGTAGACACAACCATCAATCAAGATGAACAATCGAAGACTTCTACTTCTGAGAAGACAATTGTCAAACCACTCGGAGTGTCGACTACCGAATCAATTTTTGAGTAGGTTTGCACTTCATACATCACTGCGAACATATCTATTATGGACGCAAATGTAAATAAGGGTGATGGAGTATTGAACAAAGAAGCCCAAGGTAATCCTTCTCTTACTGTTTCTACTACTTTCGAAACATTTGTTATCGATACCACAGTCTCTTTACCACCATTTCTTATTCCTAATTCATCCGAAATACCTTCATCAACCCATTCACCTACTTTCGATAATATCATGCAACAACCCATTACTTCCTTATTCCCATCTCAATCCACAGAAGGTCCAAAAACATTTACTGATGATGGTGAATTCGTGGGATCTTTTGCTTACATAGAGTTTGATTCTGAAGAAAAAAGCATACCCGATCACATGTTGATGCCAGGAAAGCAATTAAGATTCTGAATAGGAAGCTTAATTCATTAATACAATTACAAGTAGATGGAGGGGGTAAACATTCGGTATAAGGAATAGAGGTGGATGTGATGCTGAAAGCTCAAGAGCATCGAATTCAGAATAAGCTTGATCAACTTGAAAAGAACAATGAGTTAAGGGTAAAAGCTCAATCTGAGTCTTTTAATGGAGAACTTAAAGTATTGAAAGCTACTGCGAAGGAAAGACATGTTATTTTTGTTCATGTGACAACTAGAAAATTTTGGGTCAAACAAAGTCTAAGAGGTCTTGTGTATAAGTGTACCCACAACGTATGTGTATGTAAGCTTGTTGCAATAAAACTTTGAAAGCCAAAAAGGGGCATTTATTGTATAAGTGTGTGTATATATATATATATATATATATAAATATATATATATATATATATATATATATATATTGGATTAATGTCTAAGTCCATAACTATAATTGGTAAGACTTGACCCGACCTGGCATGTTCCATTTGGGTTGCATGGCATCATGCATTTGGATAGACTATAATGAGAGAAATAACACTTAAGGTTTGTTAATATATTATAAGTTCTAATATATTAATAATGTTATTTAATTAGTATTGATCAAGAATTAATTTGGAATTAATTAAGTGATCAAAAGGAGACTAATTAAATATATGGGTTGATTGTGTAAATCATTCATTCTTTTATATGTGGGCTTGTGATCCAAGATTCCTTATGTTGGAGTAAGTCCATGGGGGTGACCCATGGATACTCCATGGAGGTTAAAATCCATGGAACATAAGGAATGGGTAAAGTTATGAGTTACATGGTGTAACCCTAATAGCCACCATATAAAAGAATCCCATGGCTCAAGAAATCGGCTACTAAGTGTGAGAATGAAGGGCTAGCCGATTTTCATGAAGTGTTCCATTTCTCTCAAGTCATTCCATGTGCATTTGGTGTTGTGTGAATCATTTGAGGTGTCATACTTGGGGCACTAGGCACTCAAGCTTCATGAAGACATTCTACATCAAAGAGGTATGTAATTCTAACTTAATATATATTCATATGAAGCAATGTTATTATGCTAGTTAGGATGAATACCTTGGAAAGTTCATATTTGCATGTATAGTAGAGAAAATACATTATAAATCCCATATGTTTGCATGTTGTTTTAGGGTTTCAGTTTCCAAGGTTGGACTTCGATTATGGAGTTTCGAGTCATGAAGTTCTTTGTGAATGTATCGAGTGATTTGCCAGGTGAGGATAAAACTGAGCTGATAAGGATGGGATGAAAATGTGAATATTCTTCGATTTCTCATCTTTTCTCATAAGAGCAATGGTTGGAAATGCCGTGTCAGGGAGCCAAGGGTTTATTTAATACTTTTGGAACATCGTATGGATTTGGAATTGGTGGAAATTCACGATAGATATATTTGAGTTCTTTTCCGCGTGTTTGGTAGTGATCATACTCAACAAACTGATTTGGTATTTGTAGCCTTGAGAGTCTCTGACTTTGTGGATCTCTCTAGACATTCGGTCTTAGTCTGGAAGTTGTGGAATATGCTGGTGTTTTTTGTGCCTCTTCGTAGTGGTTATCTAACTGAGGCTCATGCTTGGAGCCGCTTTGTTTTTGGATGAAGGGTTCAACATCAGAGAATGGTCAGGAGTCCTGACCCCCCCCCCCCGGTGGAATCGGCAAGGTAAGTCAGGGTCATAAGGGTTTCGTATTGTTCAGATTTTAAAGAGACATCGTAATAACTGTGTCCAAAGATAGTTTTTCTTCCTTAAGAGTCAGTTGAGGTGTTGGATTTCTAAATTGTGGGAGGGTTGTGATGGTTTCTCTAGTGATTAAAGTTAGCAAGGCAAGGATGGTATGGGTAGAAAGCTACCTGAATGAGAAAACTTTTAGTTCGGATCAGTTCCTGGGGGGACCGTCTGAGTGATCCAAGGTGGAGTTATGGAAACAATACCCCGGGTAAGTTACTGCAGCAGACTTCGAGGACGAAGTCTAAGTCAAGTAGTGGAGAATTGTAACATCTTGTTTTGAGGCACTTTCATTGTTGACCCTTATATGGAGATTTATTTCATATTACTCCATAAGTAAAAGAAAGAGTGCAAGGACCCATTGTGGCATTTTGGTAATTTCGGTCTTTAGGAGTATGCTGAGCGTACATGTGTACGCTAAGCATACTAGGGCGCGCCTTAGTATGTTGGGCATACACCTTGTACACAAGGTGTAAGTGAAGATCATGAAAAGCGTAATGTTTAGGGTGGCTCATATTTAAGCATCATTATAGCCTCACATCTCATTCTTATTTAGCCTCTTTCTATGAAATCGATCCGTAATTAAACCGTAAGAGAAGAAGAGCGTTTTGGAGCCTTTGGAGTGACAAAAGGTTTACTTAAAGAAGAGGAGAGTGGTGTGGGGAGCTTGGAGTTTGGGAAGCACTTTGGTTCTGAAGTTTTCTCCTTGTTTAAAACCCACAGGAGATATAAATCTTGCAACTTTTCCACTTCATCTTGTAGATCTAGACATTTCACTCTTTTAAGTCACTTTTTGTCCCAAAGTGGTGATTCTTGAGCATGGTATGTTCCTGACCCATTAAACCGTCCTTTCAGACCTTATGAAGGGTCTTGAGTCATAAAAATTGGGTCTTAATGGTTGGTTTTGCTCCATGCAATCATTAGAAGGTCTTAATGTATTAAGATATTGAGTTAAGCACTTAATGGGTATGCAAAGTCATAAAGTTGGAAATTTTATGACTCTTAAGGATGATTTGGCCTTGCATCTGGAAGTTGGACGTAAGAGCTTAAGGCACTAAGCTCTTAATGTGTTTTTGGGAAGACTAGGCATATGCCCTAAGTAATCTGAGTACACAACATGTACATGGTCAACCTCCCCGATGGTGGTCAATGCTTGAGTATGCGTCGCATACCTTAAGAGTACGTCTCGCGTACAAATTCAGTGTTGACTCGGCTGGGTTGACTTAGTTCACTTTGACCAAGGGGTATTTTGGGTATTTTGAATGGTCTTTGAGAATTGGTCATTTGGATAGATAGGTGGTGGTTAGAGATGAGATCCGGGGTCGGGACCTCATCAGCTATTGTCCAGATCGAGAAGTGAGTTTCGCCTCACTGTACCTATGCGTTGAAGGCACCAATGCTGACCCACTAGTTTTGATTATCTTTTAGTAAAGGGATGTGTTAGGGACTGTAAATAGTCATGTAGAATAAAATGAAGACTCTTGATCTAAGATCTCTTATGTGTTCCTTGTATGGTTGTGGTTCTAGAGTACGATTACCTGTTCAGGTGACTATCTGACCTCTAAGTATATACATCCATGCATTCCTTGGATTGTTGATATTTAGTATGATGCTATGTTGTAGTGATCTGTAGATCTTTCTGTTTGCCTGTTGACTGACTATATGTATATCTGTTATATGTCGACATACTGTGTTGGGTTGAGGATGCACTACTTTGTGTTGTAGTCTACAAACCCAGGAGCATTACATATATGAGCTGAGGGCTGGTTGCCATACCGGACTCATATTGAGGGATCAAGAGCATTCTAGATACGATCTGAGGGCCGTTTTGTATGCCAGACTCGTACTGAGGGCTTGAGGGTATTCCAGTCTGATGACTGAGTGTACCTACTATATATTGGCATTCCAGTCGGATGACTAATTGGGTCAGGGTAAGCAGGGCATAAGCTATGGGCCTGAGGGCAAGCCAGACTTATGATGTGGAGTCAGGAGCAAGCCATATATGAGTTGTGGGCCGATAGGCAAGCGATACTCATATTGTGGGCTCAAGGTTACTCCAATCTTTTAGTTGTGGACCCAATGCATGTTCTTATTTGTTATGTTTTTGTGGTGGTACTTTGGGGGAACTCACTAAGCATTGGCTTATAGTTTTTTTCCAGGTACTTCCAAGGACCGTGGCAAGGTGAAGGCGTGACTGTACACATTGTTGGCTTCACGACTGATTGGATCTTGGGATACTCTGATTTTAAATAATGTTTTGGAAACAGTGGTTTTGTAAACACTTTTTTTAGTAGATGGGTTGTTTTTAAAAGTTTAGTTTTGTTGTAAATTTTGGGATGTTACAACAATGCTGTTGTGGTTCAAGGAAATTCTAATGAAGGGGATGATGGTGATGTTTTGACAGTATGTACATCTAGTTTTGCTGATGCTTGGGTCTTAGACTCTGGAGCATCATATCATATGACATGTAATCATGACTTGTTCGACTCCTTCAATGAGTGGGATAGCACGGTCAAGATGGGTGATGATCGGGTAAGTATTATCAAGGGTAGTGGCATGGTGAAGATCAAGATGCACAATGGTATGGTCAGGAAACTGGATTGCTAGTTTATCATAGAGCTTCAAAATAATTTGATTTACATTGGCACTTTAGCGAATGATGGATTGAAGTATTCTGGAAAAGGTGACTAGTTAAGAGTCTCCAAGGGTGCTCTTGTAGTTATGAAGGGAAATATGAATCCTCATGGGATTTATATTCTGAATGGTTGTACAGTTGGGGTAATGGTGACTGTATCCCAATCCTTGGATCAATATGACGATGAAAGGAAGTTTTGGCATCATAAGTTGGAGAATATGAATGAGAAGGGGTTGTTTGGTGGAGATGCAACTGGAAAAGCTAAACCTGGTGAAGCTGGTGTTCAAGAGATACAAAGAAGGGTGAAGTTCAGTTCGGTTCGATAGTTAAGAAAGGAGATTCTTGAGTGTGTTCACTCAGATTTATGGGGCCCCTCTCATGTGAAGTCTCATGGTGGATGTCAATACTTTGTGACTTTTATCGATTATCACTCAAGGAAGACCTGGGTGTACTTTTTAAAGAGGAAGGACCAAGATGAAGTGTTTGGGCAGTTCAAGGAGTAAAAGATGATGGTTGAGAAACGGACTGGGAACCATGTCAAGTCACTTAGAACAGAAAATGGGTTGGAGTTCTACAAGGTTTTGTTTAAGAACTTCTAGAAAACAAAAGGTACATTGAGGCATTAGAATGTACAACTAACATCACAACAAAGCAGAGTGGCATAATGATTTAACCAAACACAGGTGGATCTTGCTCAGTTCATGTGATTATCTGTTGATTTATCGGAGCAATTCTGGGCGGAAGCAGTCAACACTACTTGCTATTTGGAGAATATATCTCCGTCAACTGCAATTGATTGTAAGATTCCTCGACAGGTGTGTTTTGCAAAACCCTATGAGAATTCTGGTTTACGAATGTTTGGATGCCTTTCTTATACTCGTGTGAAAAATGTTAAACTGGAGCCGAGGGCATGGAAGTGCATATTTGTAGGATATTCATCTGGAGGGAAAGGTCATCGTCTGTGGTGTATAGAAGAAGGAAAGTATCCAAAATTCGTTATTATAAGAGATATGACCTTTGAATCTGATATGTGTAACCAGAGAGGAGGTGGTACAAATGTTGCAGGGACCCATCATGCTGCTATCCAGAAGGTGAAGTTTAAAATAGAAACCCCAAATAGTTTTGTGATAAATGTGGAATAGTAGGGTGGCATGGATCAGCATAGACGTGAGGAGTCCCTTGATCAACCAAATGAACAAATGTTAGGTGATGCTGATGCAAGGAAAGACAGCTTGAAGAAGCTTATGGAGAATGATCTTGTGATGAACGATTTAGGAGTTGAAAAGAAGATAACAAGGATGGAGATTTGGAGTGATAAAAGAGTAGGATGGTTATACATTTCTCACTACATTGAGAAAGTCTTTCGGTCGATCAATCGTGATCAGTCCAAACATGTTGGTACCTCTTTGGTGGTTTGAGGCAATCGGGGAAAAGCTTATTGGGAAGTGGTCAAGTGGATCTTGTGACACTTGAGGGGAGCGCTTGATGTTTATCTGGTGTGTGGTACAAATGCACGACGTATGGACTTGGTTGGATTGATAGATTTGGACCATGAATATGATATGGAGATAAGAAGATCATTGGCATTTGGTCTTATTCATAGTCTTCTTTTGAAGGTGGAGAAACCTATCATGTTCTGAGATCAAGGAGAATCCGGAAGACATGATGACAAGGATGTTTCCCAAAGAGAAGTTCAAGCTTTACTTGGACTTAATTGATGTTCGCAGGAGGTAAGCCTATACGGGGCTTGATGGTAGGATGGGAGAGGAAGTTCTTGTTTGAAGTGGATTTCTAAGGATGCTCAAGTCAAGGTAGAGGTTGTTAAATGTGACTCGAGCATTTGGAGCATTCTCATGAAGAATCTGAGCATTCTCATGGAGCATTTGGAGCACTTAAATCTCAATGAAGCACTTGAGGTTCATGCGGCAAGTGACAAAGGAATGTATCATTTGAGATGGATTTGAATTACTAGACAAAGGAACAAATAAAGTTTAAAAGGAAAGAATATTAAAAAAGGAGGTTTGGAGCAACTTGGAGTGTTTTGGAGCAACTTGGAGCGCATTGGAGAAACAAGGAGCAACTTGGAGCACTTGGAGCAATTCCAGCATTTGGAGCATTCTCATGAAGCATCTGGAGAATTTGGAGTACTTAAATCTCAATTGAGCACTTGAGGTTCATGGAACAAGTGACAATGGAATGGACCATCTAAGATGGCTTGGGATAGTTATACAAAGGAACGGATCAAGTGACAAAGGAACTGGTCTTCCAAAAGGAGGTTTGGAGCAACTTGGAGTGGCTTGGAGCAACATGGAGCACTTGTAAAACATGGAACACTTAGAGCTCTTGGAGCAACTTGGAGCAACAAGTGCTCCAATTTTCTCCAAGCCACTCCAAGTTACTCCAAACCACTCCAAGTTGCTCCAAACCTCATTTTTGAAGATTCGTTCCTTTGTCACTTGATCCGTTCTTTTGTATGATGATCCAAAGCCATCTCAAATGATATGTTCCTTGTGCACTTGCTCCATGAACCTTAAGTGCTCCATTGAGATTTAAGTGCTCCAAGTTCTCTATGAGAATGCTCCAGATGCTCCATGAGAATGCTCCAAATGCTCGAGTCACATTTAATAATAACATTATATAAAGTAAAGTGGATTTTTTTTTCATGTTATGGTAGCATAATAGGTAACCTTCAGAAGGGGGGTGGGGGTGGGGGGGGGGGGGGAGTGGTGGGAGTGGTGGGGGTCAAAGCATTTTTAGTTCTTTTTCGTTAGCTTAATTATTACCAAATAACATAGGAATCAAGTTGTTTCTAACTTTTATATTTCCTTTAAACAAATCTTTGTTCAAATTGGTGCATGGAGTTATTTTTTTAACATTTTTTTATCACTTATGTGTGTAGATAGACTAGCATATATGAAAAAAGATTTCTTGTTTTTCGAAGATAAAAGACATAAGAACACCAATTTGTCCTCTTTTTATAGATAATGTGTACAATATCTTATAAAGTTTGAAATCAAATCTAACATTTACCTAACTTGCTTATGATTTTCCTTTTAAAGTTTGTCTTTTTTTTTTTTTTTCTTGTTCTTCATCAATTTGTTTTTCTTTTTTTATGTTATTTTTTCAGATAAAAAAAAATACATTTTAATTAGAAAACTTAATAAAACACACAATATTTTTATGCAAATGAACTGCAGGCTTCTAGTCTACATCTTCTTTCATACAGTTGAATAAAAAATACTGTAAAACTTTACTTCTTATAAAACAAACACAATATTCGTCATTCTTCAAAATTAAAAATCGTACAATCATATAGACTGGTAAATTATTTAGAATCTCAACCAAATGTTTACTTAACATTAATGCAACTTTGAAAGGAGTTGTTTTGTTTTGTTTTTTTTTTAAATTTATGTTTCGTCAACACTATCAAATTATATATGTAATAGTCAAT